>NC_079206.1:34116652-34452476 GCF_026745355.1 Beta vulgaris subsp. vulgaris | reverse complement strand
ATCAATACATGTTTTTTGGTGCACAATGAGCATTGTGCACCCTAGTGCATAATCCACACTTTGGAGGGGAGGGATCAGGGCAAGGGAGAGGAGGAGGAGGGAGGAAAGAGGAGGAAGAAGATAGAAAAAAAGAATTTTTTTGATAAGTTGACCTACTATAGCAGGTTTCTAACCTACTATAACAAGTTTCTAACCTGTTGAAAATAGTATTGTAAAATGTCCTCCAAAATTATGACTAAACAATAAAAAATCATAATTGAGACTGTTTTTGTGGGCGCACATAATTGAGACGGATTAAATCAAATTTAAAAAAAACAAAAACAAAACACCATTCTTTCTCCCCCAAGGCCCCAACATTTAGATCGACGGTGTCGGTGATCTCTCATCTTATTTCTCTGGGCGTCCCCCCTCTCTCTCTCTCATAGTCCACAGATCTCTCCTTCTCTTCCTCCTCCCCACAAATCCAGGAACAAAAAAGGAGGAAGAGAAGAAACCCCAAAAAGAAAAAAGCAAAAAATTTCAATGGCGGGCGCATCAAGAAGATTGAGAGATCTGCAATCACAATCAGGCAACAAAACTTGCGTGGATTGTTCGCAGAAAAACCCACAATGGGCATCAGTTTCGTATGGAATATTCATGTGTTTAGAGTGCTCAGGCAAGCACCGGGGCCTCGGGGTCCACATAAGCTTCGTCCGATCGGTAACGATGGATTCCTGGTCCGAGATCCAGCTCAAGAAAATGGAGTCAGGCGGCAACGACAAGCTCAACGCCTTCTTTTCCCAGTATGGTATCCCTAAAGAGACTGATATCGTGCCCAAATACAACTCAAACGCCGCATCCGTGTACCGAGAGAGGATATCGGCTCTCGCCGAAGGCCGATCGTGGCGTGATCCGCCTGTTGTCAAGGAATCGCCTGTTGGTGGTGGTAGTGGTAGTGGTAGTGGTCATAGGAAGCCGCCGTTGGGTGGGAGAAGTGGGAATAATAATAATAATAATAATGGGGGTTGGGACAGTTGGGAGAATGAGGATTCGATTCGATCGTCGTCGAATGATATGAGGAGGAATCAGTCAGCTGGGGATTTCAGATATAATAATGGGAATAGGTATAATGGGAATGGGAGTAATGCACCGGTGAAATCAAAATCGTCTGAGGATATATATACCAGGGCAGAATTGGAGGCGTCCGCCGCCAATAAGGATAGTTTTTTTGCTAGGAAGTTGGCGGAGAATGAGTCTAAGCCAGATGGTTTGCCGCCTTCTCAAGGAGGAAAATATGTGGGCTTTGGCTCTAACCCTAATCCCAATCCTATGCCTAGGAGTAATGCACAGCCTGATGTTTTTTCTGTTGTTTCTCAGGTGGGTTTTTTTTTTTTTTATTAAGGAATTTTGTTCTTGTTTTGAATTTTGAGTTTGAAAAAAAAACTTTTGGTGAATGATTGGTTGATCAGGGAATCGGCAAGTTATCTTTGGTTGCTCAATCAGCTGCTAGTGTTGTCCAAGCAGGCACAAAAGAGATCAGTTCAAAGGTATACTAAGTTTTGTTTTTTATGGTGTTTTAGCTTTTTGCATAATTGTAGCTTTATACTATTTGTTATAATTGCAGATTTGCATAATGATGATAGTAACTGTTGCTAATCTTTTGTTGTTCTAAATAGAATTGATGAACCTTAGATATTTTTGCTTTTCTTAATATGGTAATGAGAAGGTTTTAGAAGGGGACTTTTGGTGGATCAACCTGGTCCCTCTTAGTTGGTAATTCCCCTGTCGCATAGAGAGAAACAATCAGAGAACCCTTAGATCTCATGACATCAAGGTCATGAGGTATATCTCTTATACCACTAGGCCAAGTACTACTTGCTTTTCTTTTTACATGGGTTATGAGTTCATTTTACGTGTATGCTTTGGATTATTACTCTGCATGATTGTATCCATGGTCATGTGTGTTGGGATGGACATTCAAATTTATGTGCATAAGTAATGTCTGCAACTGCTATTCTGATGTTTGGTTCCATAGACTTATTTTTCTGATTGCATTGAGTTGTCTGTTATGAATTAACATAACTTGAGCATCATTAATGGCATGAAATAAGGAAGAAGAAGAGCATTTGATTAATAAAACTGAAAATACAGCAGTCGTAAAGATATTCAAGTTTTGCAAGAGGCTTGATTCTCTCCCAAAATGAACTCTTAAAAGCTCACCCAAATTCTTATCTATTTTCAACACGATTTCTCTCTCCCTATTCCATTCTATTTATAGAGATATTTTCTCCGTAACTCCCTAACTTATTCTTCAAGCTACTACTAAGAACTAATTATTAACTAATTATTGCAATACCAAAAGTACCCCTAGGTTGATTTATTACATTACCGGCTGCCCAAATATTCACCTTGTCGTCCAGGTGGATAGAAATTGGCACTCAATTCCCGGTCTAGGCAATAGTGGTTAGCATCATCTTCAAAATACTGTTGGCATTGTTGTTCAATTTCCTCTTTTTTGAGAGTGGATTGTAGCAATTCAGTAGCTTGCCCATGGCAGAAACATCTAGCACCTTATCAAGTGGAAGGGTCTGGTTATGAGTGAAGTGGGCAGACTTTGGTCTGGAATGAGGAATGTGTGAGTTGCAAAAAATCGAAAAGAAAATAGGGTGAAGGTTGTGACGATGTTAGCACACAATTGAGTGGGAACAATAATGGCTAGGTCGGAAAAGTTGGGTTTTAAAACTTAGGGTAACACACCCGGATAAGGGTTAAAAAGCCCATAGAGATGACTCCTTTTGATTTCATAATTGTTAGCTGGGTTGGTAGGAATGGACTTAGAGATAATAAACCTAGGCATGCCTTTTCTTATTAATAGGAAAATTGGGCTTAGAAAGATCGAGCCCAATTTTTTCATGAACTTATCAAACCTTGGAATGACTCGTAAGTCCATCGCACTTTGCTTGCCATGCTCCCTAAAATAGTGGCCCCAACCGTATGACTCATTGATGATGTCATCATTCAGACCTTTTACAAGATTGCCCTTAGTACCCATTTCTGGATTCTTCCCCAAAACAACACCATCCAGTCCAATTGCTCGCATAGATCAGTGCTGGAACCTCCTAGAAGCAGCTTTGAAACGGCTGCTCTGCTCCTCGTAGACCCACACCCACAGATCCGTCTTTGTCGTCTCTTCGTTCTTTTCTTCTCTCAACCCAAACAAAAGTCAGGCCACCAGCATAAACCTTCAACCGACCAACAAAGTCTCCATTACTCCTACTAAGTCAGTGGGTGGGCCTTCCACTAGATTCTCTTCTTCCACCACCTTTCCCGAAAACTTCTTCACCATTCTGGTTGTGGGCGATGATGTTTCGGCATCCACCGGTTTGTCCTCCTAAGTTACCACCGGTTGCGTTCTCTCCCTCCCCTCGTGTGCGGAGTCGCAGTCTCCTCATCCCCTCCCCTCCCCTCCCCTCCCCTCCCCTCCCTCCCCTGCGTCGTTTAGGTGGTGGATGGTAGGGGTCTTTCTTAGCAGCTGATTGCGGTGGTATGGTGTGTTGTGGTGGACATGTCGGGTTGCGGTGGTAGGGTGCACATGTGGTGGTGGTTTGGTGGTCAGGTGTGGTTGAATGGTTGCGTCAAGTGGTGGTTGGGTGGTCAAAGTGATAGTCAAGAATAAGTCAAAGAAAGGGTAAGTGAAACCCATTGGGGGTAGGGGAATGAAAGTAGAGAACTTTGGGGATAAGGAGAAGGTAAAGGGTATTATTGATTTGAGCAAACAAACAACAAGTAAGAGAATCAGGTCACTTGATTCCCTTACCCTTTCCACAATACCACCAACCAAACGTCCCCTTCATACTTCGATGAGGAAAGGCTCGGTTCTTTCTTAGTTTGTTTTTTGTAATATATTTGGCATAACATTCTCCCCTTCTTGTCTTTTGACTTGAATGCTATTTGTCTTAGATGTTTTCTTTCTCTTTGTTGTCTACCTAGAAATGAGAGAATGGCTATTATTTTTATCCTAACCCTTGAGGTTGCTTCTACTTGATAATTTGTTTGGCATATTATACATGGCATATATGATGAGTAGATCCTCTCTTCACCCCCCCTCTTCCTGTTTTTAAGTTAAGGTCCACTAGAGCAAATCGTCCCATTCTTGAGAGACTTATAAATGCTTTTGTGCCATCATTAATCCGTGAGAGCACTAAATTAGTAATTGACTTTTCCTTCTGTGGAGTAAGAAGTGGAAGTTTAAGCTAATTGAGCATCAAATGCTGATGTGTTACTCTTATAACTGTCGTGTGTTGGACTTACATGGATCACATACCTTTTATAGTTGCTTGCAAATGCTTGACAGAGGTTGCGATCTTTTTCCTCTTAGTATGTTAGATGTTTATTTGTTGTTTTAAACAAAAATACTTGTGTTGTATTGAACATGAGATACTTTTGTAAAATTTGTTAACCAAATACGTAGGAGTTCTCAATTTCTCATGATAGAGCGCAGCTCAGTTTTTAACAAACTCCGACCATCTATATTGTTTTACATCACATTACACCAAATTATATAATTACTCCCTCCATCCCTAAATAGAGTGTCCATTTTTTTTGGGCACAAGTATTAAGAAGAAATCATGTGTAGGACCTTAGTTGTATTAGATCATAATTAAATTTAGAAATTAGTACACTTTTTATGAATTGTTTATTTAGGAAAGAGAATGTGGGTCCTATAGGAAAATGGATGATGTTATAAAAGTTCAAAGCAAAATAATATTTTAATGGGTGGACCTATGCCAAATAAGGAAATGAGAAATCTATTTGGGACAAACATAAATGGAAAAATGGGAACTCTATTTAGGGATGGAAAGAGTATGAAACAAATTACTCCACGTAGAACACCTTACGACTTGTTCATTGTCATTTTTTAAATTTCTAGTCTTAGTTTCTTTTGAAAACTAAAAAAATCACTATAGAAACAGTTTTGTGTTGATTTTAAGATGTAGTACAAGTATGAGTAACTTTAAGTTTATTATACTCCTTATATCATATGACTATTACATTGATAAAACCTAATACTGAAAACTGACGGTGATGCCGAACAGGACCTTAGGGGGCTTTTGGTTCAGGTAGGGGAAAGGAAAAGGGTTCAAAAAAGACAAACAAAGGGTATAGAAAGCTAAACCTTTTGATTAAAAGTGTTGTTTCATTATAATTACATCTCTTTCTCCTCCCACTATCACTCCACCGTACATGTTCACCACCTATGAAGCATAGGTACTCCTCCTGGACACCGAATCCCGTACTGGGGACGGGTACGGGACAGATTCGCCTCAGATTCGTCCCCCAAACGAATCGGGATGGGTGGGTACATGGGATAAGTTTGGGTACGGATGGGTTGAAACCGGGAACGTGGGGGGATGGATTCTAAGGTATAGAAATGTACCCAACTCTTTTTAACGAAATATGAAGGGAGAAAATCAAATATAGGGTTTTTTCTCAAAATTTTCGAACTCTCTCACTTGAACTGAGAAGCTAAGACGCCCGCCATCTCCGGCAGCTCCTCCTTCGCGTTTTGTGTTTATCGCAGCAACTCCTCCTTCACATATTGTGCTTCACCGCAGCATTCCTCCTTCGCGTTTTGTGCTTCTTCGAAGTTTTTTTTAATAAAAGGAGAATTCCTTTATTGCTGTAGAAAATGATGCGTCATTTGCAAATACCCCACTTTCCCTTTTATTTAAAAATTATTCCTTTTTTAAAGTTAAGACAGTTGTACTAGATTTTTAGAGAAAAGAGTTAAGGAGGAGCTGCAGTATACCTAAACATTTTTGACAGCTGTACTCTTTTTTTTTTTTTTTTTTTTTTTTTTTTTACGTGTGCTCTTATTAGCTTTCTTCACTCCTTATATATCTAAATTTTGACTTTTCAACACTTCTATTACTTAAGATTTGTTTTAAAAAGGAAGACTAAAACTCAAAATTCACTACTTTTTAAATACAAAACATGGTTATTAAATATTTTGCTTTTGATTATGACCGGAATTTTTTTTGGGGACAACTGAGACTTTTGAAAATAATATATTTTTAATATATCTGCCGAATCTAAGCCGTATCCGTTTTCAAAAATTTTAATTTTGCCGTTTATAGTCCCCGTATCTGTATCCGTGCTACCTAGTTCATTACTTCTCTCCCAAATCCCACTAGCCGTTGTCGCCACCTCCGACCGCCCCCTCTTTTCCTTCACCACTATAAAAGCTCAAATTTGAGGTTTTAAAGGTCAAATGGATCATAAAAGAAGTTTTCATGGCCGAATTTGACAATCTAAAGCCATTTTTAAGGATAAGAAAAGGTATTTAAAATTCTTATTTCTTGCTTTCTTTTCGTTGTTGAGGTGGGGGATGGTGGGGATTGGTTTCGTGGGGTGGCTGGGTGATGGTGGGGATTGGTTTCGTGGGGTGGCTGGGTGATGGTGGGGATTGGTTTTGTGGGGTGGCTAGGTGATGGTGGGGGTTGGTTTCCTGGTGGCTGGGTGGTTTCGTGGTGGTGGGTGTTAGTTTTGTGGTGACTGGGAGTGGTGGGTGTTGGTTTCATGGGGGGTTTGATGATGGTGGGTGTTAGTTTCTTGGTTGTTGGGTGGTTTGTGGGGGGTAGCTTGGTGGTTTCGTGGTGGTGGGTGTTAGTTTTGTGGTGACTGGGAGTGGTGGATGTTGGTTTCATGGGGGGTTTGATGATGGTGGGTGTTAGTTCGTGGTGGTTGGGTGGTTTGTGGGGGGGTAGCTTGGGTGGTTGTGGGGTTGTGGGGTTGTGGGGTTGTTCGGTGGTGGTCCGATGGCTGGTGTGATGGGTTTGATAGTTAGAGTGTGGTTGTGGTGGATTAAGTGGTGATCAATTATAGGTCAAGGTGGGCTTAGAGTAGAGGAGAGAAAGGAAAAGTGAAACACCTTGGTGGGGTTAGGGAATGGAAGTAGAGGAATTTGGGGAAAGGAGGGGGTAAAGAGAATGATTAAATGGTGTAACAAACAAGGAATCAACCTACTTGATTCTAACCCTTTCCATAATACTCCAAACCAAGTGCCCCCGTAGTGATTTACTTTTTTTGTTTTTAGTCTTTGTTCCCATTCCCAAAACGTAGGGCCAACAAGCTCACCATCTTTTACTATTTAGCGCTCTAGCACCCTAACTCTAATAATTGTGAGAAGGAGCTAGAAAAGATTTAGCAAAGTGTCACGCTATGTTAGTTTTTTTTGTTTGCACTATATTTGTCACCTTTTAACATACTTGCAATCTAAAAAATTCGTCCCAATGTTCAATCTTTAAAAATAAAATGACAAAGTGATAATTTATGAATATGTCGATTCATGCTATGATGAAGGTGAAGCATGATATACAAATCAATATAGCTTTCGAAACATAGTGACTGTTACCTTGATCGGGACCCCTACTACGATTTTATTTCATACGCTTTAGATTAAGGCAAGCTTTCTAACCAACTTGCTATGATTAGGAAAGTTTGAGCTCTCCAAGATTTTTTAACAGAGTTCTCCTGGGTGTAGGAATGGGTTAATCCATTTGATATATCATTTTAGGCCAACCTCCTTTGACCTATCAGTTTAATTTTTTGTTTGCATGTTGTATTCAAGTGAACATGCTTCTTTTATAATTTTTGCTTCCCCTTTCGAGAGTCAGGAGTATTGGGGGTTTCAAACAAGTTTAGCAATGAAATGCTTGAACCCATTGCTTCTTGTTATGGAGTGAAGGAATCATTTTAATTACTTTTGGCTCTTTGGATTCCTGGATCAGGGTAGAGTAATGTTTAAATTGCAGCAAGTCTGACAAATTTTTTGTTGATAATTAGAGATTGTTGTGTAGAGATGTGGGATAATGTAATTTATTGCAGTATATTTGCCATGGCAATTAGGTTGGAGTGGTTGGACTAGAGTTGGGCTGTAAGAGTTGTCCGATAACATGGTCTGAGAATGTTAATTTATCATGTTGACTGGGGAAGGAATCATGCTCATGTTAGTTTGCATGGGATTTCTGTTTGTTTCTGTTGAAGGCTAACTGCTTTATCATGACAAGAATGACTTAACCCAGTAGGCTGAAGACCTTTGCACTAGGTATACGTTGGGTAAATTATTTCAGCTTATCTATATATGTTCATGAGGAGAAAGAGTTCACCCGCAGCGAAAATCATTTCCTTTCTCTTTACCACATTGCTATTTATGACTTCAGTTGTCGTTTGCTTCTCTTAGGATCTAGTAGGCACATTAACTATTATTGAGAGTAGAGCATGATTGAAGATGAGGTGGCATGACAAAACGTAGTGATACTTTGAAGGTAGATGAAGATAGCCTGTGTATATTGTGTTTGATATTTAGAGTATCTAGGAATTGGATTACTTTCCCTGTTGTGTCTGAGAGTGTGTCTTTTTTCTCTGGGACCTTGCTGTTTGTGAGTAGATTTTGGTAAGTGTTCCTAATAATTTTTTTCATTTGGTAAATTGTAAGAATTTGATCAGGCATGAGCTCTGATGATTGCTTCAGTTTTGTAGAGCTATAAATATCAGCACAGGTTTCATGGAATTCCCAAGTTGGTGAAATTTTTGATTTATTGATTAAAGGAAGTGAAGACACTTGGATATCATATTAATTGCGTCTTGTGAATGTGATATGCTTGATGTCTGAAAATTTGGTGATACCAAGAATTGTCACCTTAGGGTAGTTGTCATATGCTTTGGCAATTAAATGTTTTGGGCCTTTGGCCACTGAGTTTTATGTCCTTTGATGAAGTTGTCCTCTGATACGACAAAAATGGGATATGATGTAGATGATATGGATCGTGTTCGCGTAAGACGAATTCATGTATGTGGTGTCATGAAAAGGGCATGTCAGTGGTGGATGGTAACGTTGATTTCGACTAGCATTCAAGTATCCTCGTTCCAAGATTTATTCCTTACGCAGTGTTGCTAGCATATGTTTAATTAAATCCTAGTTGATATAAGTATCCATATCAAAATCACAATATGATGTTCATATGTGAAGACTTCGATATATCGTCCAATTGGGGAAGTTGATTCTTTAAGCCTAGATGTTTTTCCAAGTATGGTGCTTGTCAGTGTCAGGAAATGTTTTCCAAATAGCTGCAGTCTGTCATGTGCATTTTGTCACTAATTATTGGCCTTCTTAGTGGCTTATAGCTTACGGGAAAATTAACGAACATATTTGACTCATGTTTTATTGAATCCAAACGTTGCCTATCCCTTTCCAACTTCCAATTTTTTTTTTTTGCGAGTCCTTTTTCAACAAACACTGTCTTTTTACCTCCAAAACACTGACTGACAAATTTATATATTATGCACTACTAATATTAGAGTATTCATTGTATTCTTATGCTAATATATATACTACCTCCGTTCTTTTTTAGTTGCAACGTTTGACAAATTGCACTATTCATGTTCTCTTATTTGACCACATTTATTGATTTATATGTTAAACAAAATATAGTCATGTGGGGTCTTGTTTGATTCGTTTCGATGTAAGCTTTCATAATATCAAATTTTTATAATTTTTACTTACATACAATTAGAGATAAAACGATTTGAAATTGTACATTGGCAAGCGTGAAAGTCAAAATGTTGCAACTAAATAAAAACAGAGGTAGTATATACATATATATATATATATACATACATATATATATATATATATATACATATATATATATATATATATATATATATATATATACATATATATATACTCCCTCCGTTTCCTAAAGATCTTCCCACTTACTGTTCCTACAGATACCAAGGAAAATCAAGTTGTGTGGGGCATAGTGTGAGTAAAGTAGGAGAGAGAAAGAGGTTAAGATAAATAAATAAATAAAAAGGGGTTAAAGTAGGAGAGAGAAAGGGAGTAAAATTGAATTAATAATGTAATGGTGGACCATATGATAGTGACATGAGAGGGTAAATAGGAAATTTTGTTTTGCCAAATAAGGAATAAAGCAAAAGAGGGAAGATTTTTTGGAAACACCCTTAAACGGAAAGAGGGAAGATCTTTAGGAAACGGAGGGAGTATATATATACATACATATATATATATATATATATATACATATATATATATATATATACATATATATATATATATATACATATATATATATATATATACATATATATATACATACATATATGTATACATACATATACATATATACATACATATATATATATATATATATATATGTCAACTTGATCTTTTTAGTATATCGTACCACTTTATATTCCATAGATGATTATAAATATAGTCAATGAAGGACAGAGAGTAAGAATCTTTGTAGTCTTCTTTTGATCTCTTATTGTTTAAATTTTTTTCCAAGATGTACTGTGCATGTTGCTAACCTGTATGTCAACATCCTACCTTGCTATTCTCATACTCAAGAACATTTAGGAATGTATCTACTGGACGATTATATCGAAGTCTTGTGAAGATCAGTCGCACCTCACTGCGCCTTTCCCTTTGCTTGGAATAATTGGTAGTTGGTACCTGGATTGGACCCTTGAATATTGTAGTGAGGCTATATGGAAACCTCAGCAGTTTGACTTCTGAGGCTGAGCTGATCGGCTCATTGCCAATAATCTTTCTGCATAAGTGTTTATGCATGAAATACCGTCCTAGAGCTGAAGGCCCTAATATGCTTACAAAGTATATGTAAAAACTTATATACTCAATGCTCCACAAAAGCTCATTTTTTACCATGACATGCTGATGTTGCCTAAATTGCTGATTTCAAAGTATGACAGCTTAAAAAATGAAAAACGTTCTTATAATATTGTTTTACCATCTCGAACAACTTGTATTTACAGAAGGAACTAGTGTTTCTCTTGTCGATCTTTATCACTCTGCGTGGAAGTTTCCTGTTGTTTTCCAAGTTCATTGAAATGTCATATATGTGGCTCACTATTACAGGTTCGTGAAGGTGGTTATGATTACAAGGTCAATGAAACGGTGAATGTTGTCTCAGCCAAGACTTCTGAGATTGGTCAGAAGACGTGGGGCATCATGAGAGGTGTTATGGCAATAGCTACTCAGAAGGTTGAGGAGTTTACAAAGGAGCCAGGCGTGAGCTGGAAAACTGATAACCCGCATCAGACCGAAAACGAAAGGAATGGATATTACCAGGACTTTAAGAGTGAATCCCAGGGATGGAACAACAGTTCAGGTGGTGGACAATCTTCATCTGGCAGGCAAAATAATTCAGTCAGCTCAGTATCCTGGGACGATTGGGACCAAAAAGACGATTGGAAGGAAGGCTCAAAGAAGGGGGGATCATCCCATAGTAATGATGGCTGGGCTGGTTGGGATGACCCCAAAGACGACGGTTTTGATGATTTCTACCACAGCTCGTCCATGAAAAGTTCTGGTTCGAATGGAAAATCAGATACTAAATGGGGCGAGGGCGGTTTCCTTTGAGGTTTATTATGGTAAGTTGGAGCTGTGTCATTCTTCCGATACTTCACTGCAAAGGCGTTTTATATCTGTGTCTAGTCTATTTGTGTACAATCTGTCCACAGGAGGGAATGTCCCTTGAAAAGAGAACTTATATCTGAATTTGAGCTGGATTAATTATGGCTATTGTTCAAACTGCTTTGTTCTCCCAGCAACTCTTGTAAACAATAATTTTTCTCCCTTCCCCGCCCACTTCCCTACCCTTTTCTCCCCCTATCCCTTGAATGTTTTTTTTTTTTTTTTTTTTCTATTTTAGGTTACGTTTATCTTGTATTATAGGATATTTCTTGTTTACTTGTCAATTGAATCATCATGTTTGCTTTGGATGAGGCTCTTTTATGTCGTTATCCTCTCGTGCTTCTCTTACTGGGGCTTTTGCTTACTGAAATTGATTTTGTGACATTGGAACAATAAATGCTTGTCCACGGGAATGTTTTGCCTTTGATATTTGTAAGAGTATATTATTTTTTTGGTGCATAAGAGGGGCTAAGCCTAGAAAAAGAAATAGAACTATGTAGTGTAGGCGTGATTTAATTTCGCCTATACAATATGAGCGCGTATTTGACTTCTCAATTGTTAATGTTTTATTAAAATATGTTTTTAAAGTTGTCAATAAGTTTTATGAGGAAGATGCATAAATCTAATTGGATATTCTAGAAGCTGTAGGGATATTTTAAAGATTTATCGAATGTAGATTTTCTTGTCTTGACTCTATAGATGGTCCATGAACCAAGAATTGAATAGGGGGGGGGGGGTTGGGTAAGGGTACAAAAATGCACAGGAATTATGTCGCTTATTGTTGGCCTTTACTAAATATCGATTCATAGCAATTTTTATGCAGAAGAACAATGAGATAACTTTTTCACACCATAAAAAGATTAGTCTAAGTTCGTTCAAGAAATACATAAAAGACTATTTTTTTAGTATATGTTGTTGAGCAATCAATATTACAAGGTTCCTATCAAGTTGTTCATATTATCTGATTTAATTAGCACAATTTCTTAGGTCTTGATTATCGATAAACATGCGTGGTGATGAAAGCATAACAGGATATAGCATGGATATTCTATAAATAAATAAATAAGAGAAGAGGGGTCTGAATATACAAAAAGAGCGTTTATTTATTAAAGATCTACATCAGGAAAGAAAGAGTTTATAACTTCAACAAATAAAATATAATGAGATTATTCAAGGACCCTCATGAGTATACCTATGCTTCTTAGGTCTGAGAATGTAATGACCTCCGGAAGGAGCAATTTTGAAGCCAAGAGATCGATGTAAAATACGAACATATGTGTGTACATACGTTTAATTGTGTCTGAAAATTATGCGAGAGTATATGAGATTTTGGAATTGGGTAGCAAAATACGAGTAAAGTATATGCAAAATAAGTGTGAAAACGTATGAAAGTGTGCCTTTGATTCGGAAAATCAAGACATTTATAGCAAAACTCAGCAAAGAATGCACCAGGTGCACATCTTAGTGTGACATACAAATACACGTGTCCAGCGCAAATTGGTGCGCCTGACTCAACATGACCAATAAGCTATGCGCATGTGCCATGACTCAACAGAGGAGTGCGCCAAGTGCACGACTATGTGTGATTCACTAAGTCACATGTCAGGCACAAATTGATGCGCTTGACACGACACAATCAATTGCTAGGAGCACGTGGTGCGCTAGGCGCACACCACCTGGTCAGACACGTTTTGTAAGGCTTTTTTCTTAAACACATTTTAAAGATATTCTTTTATCTTTTCAAATCCGAAAATTCAATGTTACGGATTAAAAATATGATTTTGAATTTTATTTTATTCTGAAAATATTTATTTAAAATAATAAATAAAAACAGTTAACTATCGTTGAATAATTTATTGTGATTTTTCAAAAGATTGGATTTAAAATATTTTAAATTGACTCAATATATTTTTATAGGTTCAAAATACCATTAATTATCAGGAATAATGAATTGGATTTTAAAAGAAGACTTTGAAATAACTGCAAATACACTTCAAAATAGTTTGGGTCTAGTTTTCAAATTGCTCTTCCCTGAAATTGGACCAACTAAAACCGTGATATGTTTCATCACTAGGCCCTTAAACGGAGAGGCACGATTATGTGTTTATATATAGCAATTATGTGTCCACACCTATTACATCTTCTCTGAAATAATTATCTAAATCTCCCATTGGATCTTGAATATTGTTGGAATGCTCCATTATTATACAAAACGAAACATCTAACTTTTGTTTCATGTTTCGAACTTTGTATTTTGTGGCATGACTAAAATTATTAACAGAGTAAATACTTTTTTTTTTTTTTTTGAAAGAACAGAGTAAAGACTTACTCTACTGACTCAAGTTTTAAGTGATTAACTAGTTATTTGGCCCGGGCTATGCCCCGGGTAAGAAAATTTTTCATTTATCGATATTGTATTTTGATATGACAACACTAAATACAACTTGGTCTAGTGGTTAAAACTTTAGTACATGAACTTGAGGTCATGGATCAAAACCTATACTATGCAATTTCTATTTTTTTATTGTACATGGATTACATGAAGTAAAACTCTATAGGGAGAGCGCACGCCTTTTAATATATTAGTATAGATAGTTGTATTTGTTATATGATGTTATTGATTTATTTATTTTTTTGTTCTATAGGGATAAATTTCGCTAAAGAATACTTACTATTATTTTCTTTTTACTATATATTTTTTTTTAAAAATTAAAGAGTATCAGATAAACTTGATTGGCCTTAGCCTCTAACACCACGATAATTCTCGCTTTTCAGAAATACATTTTCAATATAAAACATAGAGAATTACCCAAGCATTATCGCTCGTGTGATAACGTATCGACTTACTCAGAACTTGGCAGCGAAAAACATATAACTAAACTTCATACTTTAATATAATAAATAAATAAGTACTTAAAACCAAACACTCCATAAATGTCTACTTCAAACCAACTCAATATAACATATTCCTACTAAAGTAATAGATATAATAATTTGTCACACAAGCTCTCCATTCCCAAATCCCAACGTACAACATCTGCAAACCTGGACAATGCTATGAACTTGCTATAATCCTTCAAAGATAGTCATACTCCTCATCCTAAGGTTTATGAACTCCTGAGCCTTTTGCTTTAACATAAATGCAGGGTAAACATTTTCTCTTAAAGCAAAAATAAAGGATTCCCAATTAAACTCTTCCACAACAATAAGTCTATTTCCATTTTCTTTCCACCATAAGTCAGTCTCGTCTTTCAGATACAGTACAACTTGACCTACTTTCATACCTTTAGGATAGTTCACAAACCCAAAAGTCTTTTCAAACTCCCTAAGGGTCAACTTACCTCTTAAGGTACGACGGTTTAATCTTAGCTACTCTCTCATCATGTCCCTATGAGGACCGGGACACTCAGCTCTTTCATGAACCATTTTCTCTGCCAATAGATGAATATCAGAAGATAAGGCGTCATTGTTGTTTGACGTACACTCTACTTCGCGACCGAAATTTAACGTAACTCTACTTTGGTTTCGATTCACAGTTACTTGCCATTTTCTATGAAGGCAACATTTGATTTGACCATAAATATGGCATCAACAAACAATTTCCCATGAATTTAATATAACACTAAGTTCACACATTATGAACCATTATAATCATATATTCACGCATGAATAAATATTCACATTAATAATCACATAAGAATCAAATGCAACCAATCACAATAATTAAAGAAAATATTCTCCTTTTCGCGTACTAAAATGTATTCTCACTTAACTCAAATACCTAAATAATAACTTTCATTGCTCAAACGATAATAAGAATGTTTTTCCCATCCAAAATAACCAAATTATTCCTCAACAATATAAAAATGTTAACTAAAAAAATTTAATCCATTGTAGCTTGACTACTTTCCAACAACTAATCTTAAAGCATAAATAAATACTCTATGGAGTTATATTATCATTCATATCCTTATTTCCTTTATACTTTTATGGAGTAAACATTTCATCTTCAAAGTCTCCAGAGTCCCCACTAAGATAATAATCTGAATTCCTAGGTCTAATAAATCTTCGAATCTCTTTTGGATTGATGTCCATTTTCATCCAACCCTGAATCACTCACTTTGCTCAGATAAGGTCTCCAAGAAAAATCTAGACGTCCTTTCCATTTTGCGCTCTAGTACGATCAAACTCTCGAATTACTTCATATATCGCTAACAGGGATGCCTACTTTTAACACATAATGCATAATGATCTCTAGGCTAGTGTAGCTATCACTTCCAGACTCATGATATCCAACACTCTCATCATCATTCAATACAATAGGGTTGTAATAACTCTCTACTCTAGTGTCTTCTCTATCTAACATGACTAGAAACCTATAACAAATAAACCTATTCCAATTAATATACTTAGTACTCTCCTTGAACGCAACTCCAAACAATAATCAATAAAGAATTACCATTAACAACATCGGCACAAGAATATAACAGTTAGCAAGGAAGAAAGACATAAACAGTTAGTAGAGAAGAAAAATAATCATGAATAGTTAGCATGGAAGAAAAATAATAAAATGCTGAACTAACTATTCAATGCAGACATATAACATTTCTATCCTATATGCCCTTCCTATACTACCCATTCCCACAATGAAACAGATAAAAGCCAATAAAATAATGCAGACACTCTTTATAGTTTTAAATAAGATAATAATAATAATACTAAGTGCTTTACTTAATAAAAAAAATTCGACTAATACTAAAATTTTCCGACCTATATAAAAAATTTCGAAGCAACCTTTAATTCGAAAAAAAATATTTCGACTCTAAAAAATTTTTCGGACAATGTAAATAAAAAAATATTTTCGGCCCATATAAAAAATTTCGGACCCCTCTAAAAAACATATTTCCGCTCTTAAAAAAATACTAAATAATATATTCCTATAACGTTTTTCAAAACGAATAAGTAGGAGCAATTTTAAGAGTTTATTCAAATAACTAGTAAGTTAGTGAGACGTCTAAAAGTTTTGAAAACAACATAAAGCTCTGATACCACATTGTAACACCCTGATAATTCTCCCTTTTCAGAAATACCTTTTCTATATAAAATATAGAGAATTACCCAAGCATTATCGCCCGTGTGATAACGTATCGGCTTATTCAGAATTTTGCAGCGGAAAACGTATAACTAAACTTCATACTTTAATATAATAATGAAATAAGTACTTAAAACCAAACACTCTATAAATCTCTACTTCAAAACCAACTCAATATAATTTGTTCCTACTATAAAGTAATAGATATAATAGTTTGTTACACAAGCTGTCCATTCCCAAATCCTAGTGATGCAACATGTAAAGAATCTGCTCACCAAAATGGGGTCATCACAGGATCAATAAGGCAAAGCCATGATCAACAATCACAAAGAAAGCACGTAATCAAAAAAGCTGAGTACTACATAGTCTTAAATAAACATTCCTAACATGATACTAATAATAACATGCAATGATAATGATAATACAACAATATAACATTCTGCAAATAACTTCTACTGAACTAAACTTTAAACATCTTTTTATTACTTTAATGGAATAGTTATTAGACCGAGTTGTCTTATCTAAACTTGCCTTCACCTAGGAAGCTAAGACGAAATACGGGCACAACTTTGTATTCCAGAATGACCTGCAATGTTGAGGAACCTTTTGAAAAGTAGGAATGATGATCAATCCATTTCTCAGAAAAAGCCATGACACGCTCACCATGTACCCCAACTCCTGATTATCCAACTCTAGACATGCACCAGTCTAAAGTTTATTACTATCCAAGTTATAATTTACGTGATTTACAATTTATTACTTGTTATGTCACACACAAGTAACACAACAACATCAAATCAAACATTCACAATTGAACTTGCTTCTTTTTATCTTAGGATTTAATAAGTGATCACACAATTTACAATCCAAGATTATTTCCTTTAATTTCAATCTTTCTTATATGTTGAACCTAGCCAACAATCAATCTTACCTTTCAAAGGCATAACTTATCAACTTACCAAATAAGGCCCACAATCCTTATAAAGTAGTGAAAATTATATTGTAAGGGAACACATGATTCAATCTCAACAATATATTAAACATGATTATTCAATCTTCTTCAAGTAACACTTTCTTCTTCACCGAGAAACGTCACAAAACACCAAGAGCCTCCTTGCTGCCGCCTGTAAGATTACCGGCACTGCTGCTATATTTCCGGCGCCTTGTTCCTTCTTGTTCTTTGATTCGTTGGTTAAATTCTTTTCGTCCTCCTCAAGTTTTAATTCAAGATCATGTTTTTTTGTTTTATTTTAGAACTAATCATGATTAATAACTTTAATTTACTGTTTTAATTATTAATCTGGGATTATATATATTATGTATAACATGAATAAAAATTTCAGATTTGATTATTATTTTTAGATTGAGTTTTTAATTATTAAAGCATGGATTTTTAGGGTGTTAAATATTGAAAACTCATGTTAGCATGTTATAAACTATGAGATTGATTTAAATTACGAATTTAAGCATGTTTAAATAAGTTTAAAAGGATTTTTATAATTTTATAAGTTGCTGGAATTTTAGAAAGGGCTTTAATAATGGAGTTTTAAGGATTTTAATTACTAGTATGGTAGTACTATGCTAGATATTAAAAGTAATTAAAGTTTTTAATGGTAAAAATAACTTTTAAATATTTTTAAAGAGGATTTAAAGTATTTTAAAGTTGCTGATTTTATTTAAAGTATTGACTTTGATGTATATTGATTATTTTAGGTGGAGATTATTTAGTAGGTGACTTTCAAAGTGTTTTAAAGGTGGCCTATCAGTTTGTTTACATAAGGCACGTACATACCTATGTATTATGTGATATAGTATCATGATTTAAGAAGGAAAAGTTGTAGTATCATGTACAGGAGCTTTGTAAGTTCATATGTCATTTATATTATGATTAGATTTTACATGTTTTATGCCTGTGTGCAAATATATTGATTATGAGTTAAAGATTATCATGTTTGTATGGAATATTGATGCAAGCATGTGGATGAGAACTTTAGTTATTAATTCACATGGGGGAATTAATATATTATTGAGATTGAATCATGTTGAATCATGTGTTCCCTTACAATATTATTTTCACTAATTTATAAAGACTGTGGGCCTTATTTGGTAAGTTGATAAGTTATGCCTTTGAATGGTAAGATTGATTGTTGGCTAGGTTCAACATATAAGAAAGATTGAAATTTGAGGAAGTAATCTTGGATTCTAAGTTGTGCGATCACTTATTAAATCCTAAGATAAAAAGAAGTTCAGTTGTGAATGTTTGATTTGATATTGCTGTGTTACTTGTGTGTGTCATAACAAGTAATAAACAGTAAATCACGTAAAGTGTAACTTGGATAGTAATAAACTTTAGACTGGTGCACGTCTAGAGTTGGACAATTAGGAGTTGGGGTACATGGTGAGCGTGCCATGACTTTTTCTGGGAAATGGATTGATCACCATTCCTATTTTTCAAAGGTTCCTAGACATTGCAGGTCATTCTGGACTAAGGAGTCGTGCCCGTATTTCGTCTTCCTAGGTGAAGGCAAGTTTAGATAAGACAACTCGGTCCAATAAGTATTCCAGTAAGTAATAAAGGATGTTTAAAGTTTAGTTCAGTAGAAGTTATCTGCAGAATGTTATATTATTGTATTATTATTTATCCCTGCATGTTATTCATTAGTATCATGTTAGGAATTTTTATGTACTACTATGTAGTACTCAACTTTGCTGATGACGTACTTTGTTTGTGATTGTTGATCATGGCTTCGACTTATTGATCTTGTGATGACCCATTTTGGTGAGCAGATTCTTTAGAGCATTGGCATTTACAGGTTTACAGATGTTGCATCATTGAGATCTGGGAATGAAGAGCTTGTGTAACAAATTATTATATTTATTACTTTAGTAGGAACATATTATATTGAGTTGGTTTTGATGTAGACATTTATAGAGTGTTTGGTTTTAAGTACTTATTTATTTATTATATTAAAGTATAAAATTTAGTTATATGTTTTCCGATGCAAAATTCTGAATAAGCATATACGTTATTAGACGGGCGATAATGTTTGGACAATTCTCTATGTTGTATATTGAAAAGGTAATTCTGAAAAGGGAGAATTATCGGGGTGTTACATAACCGTTCTCTCTCTTTCCTTTGTGAAAATCCTACCTTTTCTTTTGAACTAGGGATTATTATCCTCCTTTTGGACGGTGGTAAGTCCCGTTAATTATTTTTATTATTTGTTTTTAAGTTTTTATTGACAACGAACCTCTAGTTTCTCTATGATGAAAATACTACCTATTTATCGATTAAAATTACCCAGTTAGGTTCTATCTCTTTCTTTATTTGTTTTTGGTGTTTTATTATCTACTACAAATTGATCCGTTGATGGAAATATGTGTGACTCCACGGGAGATGTCACATCTTCGTTTACAATTAATTAAATCAAATTACTATGAAAAAAATACAACAAATCAATAAACCCCTATAATAGAAGACTTCATCAAACAATGAGGTGAAAAAGAGTTTGTAGATTTGTTACATCTTACGGACGATCTTGATTTTGACATAATAGAATTTTGTTCGATCTAATTTGATATATATTTATTAGTTTTGATTTATTTTGCAATAGATGTAGTATAATTTTAGATCAATTAATAAATTTTTATTTTAGGAAAGGAAAATTAGAGAGTATTTTTTTTTTTGCTAAGTAATTGATTTTCATTCCATAAATCCATCAAATTACATCAAACTCACTCCCAAGGTAGAGAGAACCAACTAGGTTGGACCCCCTCTAGACCAAGGGAGGGCAACACCTGACATGCCAGGGACAGATTACAAGTTTATAAACCAAGTGCAATCACTTCTACTTAATTATTTGGGTAGAACAACACCTATTCTACTCCTAACAGCCTGCTTAATCAGGTTAACTATAGAACTATTAGTAGGCATGTAGTGCAGCTAGAAACTCTTGTTTCTGCTTTGCTAAATGTAATACACAAGAGCTATAATTCCAGCATTCATACATTGCTTTTGAAACTTACTTCTGCCACTGTTCCTGATCCACCTTATGAGCTGTTGTAATGTGTTTGCAAGGGTTGAAATTCCCAACCATCTCTTGATGTCTTGCAAGCGTCTGGTGCTAAAAAGACATTGAAAGAACAAGTTAGTGTGTGTTTCCACTTCATCATCACACCTCAAGCACTTATTAGTTTGTGAGATACCAATGTGTGCTAATCTCTCTGTTGTCTGCAGCTTAGTTTGAATGGCTAACTAGGCTATAAACCAATGTTTAGGAGTATTGAGTCTACTCCAAATGGCTTTATCCCACCTAACAACTATTTTGTCCCCTTGAAGCTTATCATATACTCTTTGAATAGAGTATGCAGGCATTGTACTCAGTTCATTCTCTGTGAACAATGTTTTTAATTGCTCTTTAACAGCACATAACCTCTTTTAGTACCAGCTGGCTCCAGTGTTAGGAGTGTAGCTCCACCAGTCTTCCCCCTTTATGTAGACATAGTGTATCCAACCAATCTACACATTGTCTTGCTTAGACGAGATAGCCCATATGTACTTGCCTAGACAACCAATATTCCAGTTCAGCACCTCTCTAAAGCCCAGCCCTCCATTGGCTTTACTCCAGCATAAGTTCTCCCAAGCTATCAATCCTGGCTTATGAGAGAAAGCTTGCCCACTCCATAAGAAGGCCCTACACATTTTTATAACTTCTTCTAAGACACACTTAGGTAAAATGAACACTTGAGCCCAATACCTATGGAGTCTAATCAGAACAGTGTATATCAATTGAGTTCTAGCTGTATAGGAAAGATTCCTTGAACTCCAAAGCCTAATTCTTACAGTCATCTTCTCTATTATGATGTGACATTGGGCTTTAGATATTCTTCTTGAACAAATTGGTACCCCCAAATATCTGAATGGAAGAGTACTTCTCTGGAACCCAGATGCTTCAGTGATTCTGGTGACATCTCTCTCCTGCATCCCACTTGTACATATAGCTGATTTATTGCTATTAGCTTTCAAACCTGAAGAATCTGAGAAGAGCCGGAAAGCTTGAAGTAGCAGTAGAATAGAGGGATATTCTCCCTTGCAACATAGTATAAGGTCATCCGCAAAGCACAAGTGGGTTAGTGGGTTAGTTGAGTATCCCTACATCTAGGGTGAAAATGGAATTGTTCTAACTCACATAACTTGTATAAGATGTGAGAGAGGTATTCCATACATATTACAAACAACAATGGAGACATATGGTCTCCCTGTCTCAATCCTCTTTCAGCTTTAAAGTATCCCTCCAAGCCGCCATTTATCATCAAAGAATACATTGGTGTTGAAACACAATGCATTACTAGCTGTATAAAATGAGTAGGGAACCCAAGATGTAGTAGCATTTCTTGTAGAAAACTCCAGTTTACTGTATCATAGGCCTTATGTAGGTCTATTTTCAGTAAACAACCTGGTTGTACACTTTTCCTTCCATAATGCTTCACAAGTTCTTGTATGACCATAATATTATGCACTATAAATCTGCCATGAACAAAACCTCCTTGATTTTCAATGATTATATCAGGGAGAATTTGTCTTAACCTGTTGCAAAGAACCTTTGATAGGCATTTGTATAAGGTATTGCAACAAGATATGGGCCTATACTCAGTCAAACTCTTCGGACACCTAGTTTTAGGCACCAAAGTGATTGTAGTATTGTTCAGCTCTTTTAATACCCTTCCACTCTGAAGTGTCTCCATTACAGTAGCTATGACATCCTGCTGCACTATATCCCAGCTGTCTTTATAATAGTAAGATCCAAAACCATCTGGGCTTGGTGCCTTGCACCCAGGAATGGAAAAAAGAGCATTCTTCACTTCATCTTTTGTGTAAGGAGCATTGAGAATGTTCTTATGTTCTTCTGTGAGTAAAGGACCAGCTTGAACCAATTGAGGGATTACAGGTCTCCTATTGTCAATATTACTCCCCAGCAGCTTCTTATAGTATGCCAAGAAAGCATCAACCACTTCCTGTGGTTTATTCAGCCAGGTACCATGCTCATCTTGTATACTATATATCTGATTCTGAATCCTTTTGGCTTTTATACTTTGATGAAAAATACTTGTATTTTCATCTTCATCTCTCAGCCAATCTAGCTTCACCTTTTGCTTCAGAAAAGACATATAAATACCATGTTTCTCTTTATACTCCTTCACTGCTTGTAGTTCTTGTTCTGCTAGTTCACTGCACCCAGGGTGTAAGTGCATTTGCTTCTGAGCTTCTAACATTGCCTTATGTGCCTTCAGGTCTGCTACTTGTACCTCTGAGAATCCATTCTTATTTAACACTTTAAGAACAACTTTCACTTGCTTTAGCTTCTAGACAACTTGAAACATCCTAGATCCCTGTATAGGTGTGTTCCAGGCTTGCCTAACTAGCTGATCATATTGTGGAGATGTTTTCCACATTGTAAAATATCTAAAAGGCCTTCTACCTCCTCTATCATGATTATAGAGTGTAAGCAAAGCAGATGAATGATCAAGATCTCCTTCACACTGAAAATTAACCTCTGTTGTGTCATGATTATTGATCCATGCTTGATTTGCAAGCATTTTGTCAAGTTTTGAGAAAACTCTAGCTTCCCCTTGTTATTCATTGTTCCAGGTGAAGAAGTTCCCTGAACTCTTGATATCAATTATGTGACATTCATCCACACATGCCCTGAACTCCTAAATTTCCCCTTCTCTCACCAGAGAACCTATCCTCTCATCTAGGTGGAGTAAGCAATTAAAATCTCCACATACTAACCAAGGCTGCTGTGTTTTCAAGTACCTCAGATCCTCTCATAAAGCTTTTCTTCTTTCCTTCTCATAAAAGCATACACAAAAGTGTAAAAAAAATCCAGAAGCACCATTCATAGGTGTGATATAACAGTGTAATAACTGGCTAGTACCTTTTACAATATTAACTGTAAAACTTCCAGGCCTCCATGCAAGTATTGTTCTTCCTCCATCATGACTACTGGTGTTTGAAGAGAAACACCACCCTGAAAAAACCCTTTGGTAAAGGCTACCTAGATTAGCAGCCTTTACCTTAGTCTCCAGAAGACAAACAATACCTAATGACAAGTTGTGAATATAAGTTATCACATCTGCTTGTTTCCTGATATTATTTATCCCCTGGACATTCCAACATAACAACCTATCCATTTCCCCTGGGGGAAGTTCCCCTCCCCTCCTCCATATTCACCCCATTAATCACACTAAGTGCATAAACAATATCATTCTCATCAGCAGCTAAATCCAATAGTGAATTAAACACATTACCAGTAGGAGTGTGTTTAATAGTTGAACTCCTCACCTTAATGGGCTTTAAGGCCCTCTAAAAGCCTTCTGGATCTGCTATCCTAGCAACCTTTGAAGCTTGAGCTATATGCTGCTCCCCTGCCTTTAACTGAGCCTCCCGATGTAGAGGTTCATTTTGCACCTGAGCCACAGGTGCCATTTGTTTAGGTCTCCAAATTTGCCTACCCTTTTTCAGCTTGCAGACTTTGTCTTCATGGCCAAAGTTGTTACAGTTCTCACACCTTATCGGCCTCCATTCATAGTGCACAAGGACATTTACCTTAAAAATTAGAGAGTATTAGAAAAACCACAAAGTCTTAAAAAAGACGGTCTCACGTTAGTCTTAATGTGAGACCTGACCAGCCGAGGACATATATTTTTAGAAAACGGACCGCGTCTTAAAAATTTTTATGAGAATATTTTGGTGAATTAGTTAAGTATTTTAGCACCATAGTTTAGAGCTAGTAATCTCTGTGTAAACTTCCATTGTTTTTTAGTTAACATATTCAATACATTAGTTAGTGTATGTTGTTCTATAATTAGTTAAGATTAATTGAGCATTATTTGATTTATAATATAAACGAAGAAACAACTTTTCTACAAATCTAAAATGTCAAATACAAAAGTCAACCTGAAAAATAACTTAAAACAACCTAGCATTTGGTGTAATTATTGTACCAATTTCAATTTGGTTCATGGAATTTATTTATTCAGTCTTATCAAACTGACTTTTCTTTCTTGCACTTCCTCTCTTTGTTTTGAACCATACGGGTATAAAATAACCAATGTAGTTGTACTTGATGAGCATCGTTCTCCTACGATTGATTTTGTAGTTAAGACTTTGTTTACAATTGCAGTAGTATTTTCGTAGACTTCTTGGAGTGCCTTTCTTGCATCTTCATTATCTTGACTTTTGATAATGAGATTGTAGAACTAATTTTCTCGCAGTTTCATATTGCCATGGGGTTACATTGGTTTATCTATTCATTTCTCTTTTCCACACTTTCCTCTTTACATATCTAATCCACCTTTTGCACATATATACTTTTGTAGTATCTTTGTGATTGAACGCATGTGCATGATTCTCAAAGCATGAAAATACAACAATCTTAGCAGCATAAAGATTACTTCATATTATTTAACTTTACGAATAAATTAATAACTAATAACATTTAGGTATTAGTTATGTTTTTCGAATGCAAAAGTTAAGTTTTCGGTACCAAAAGTGATCTGATCTGTTTCTTCAAAGTTTTTGCAAGTGCAAGTTATCATCTAACAAAGGGCAGTATATATTACCCTTTGTGATGAATATGTGTCAAACTCTTTTTTCACTTCAAACATGATAAACATCTTATCAAGGGAAAAAATAAAGTAAGTGTCTGTGGACATTGTCATTGCAAACTCGTGCGCAGATATTTTACTTACATCCAAATTAAACATCCAATGCAGGTTGTATACACAGAATGGAGGAGGAAAACAATACAAGTTTTAGGGCGTCTCAATGGATTAGAGAAGAAAGAGAAAATATTTATGTGTGATACTGAAGTTAGGATCATTAAAATGCATTATAATCTGGAATATATGATATAACTAATATACTTCAGCACTTAACTAATATACTCTAGTGCTTAACTAATATAATTCAGCACTTAACTAATTCATCCAGAAGCAATTTAAGACTAGCATAACTAATAGGTGCAAGCGCTTAACTAATTCTACTGCTGGTTTGATGCACATGCGTGATGTCAGCATGGCATCAGCGGTCTCACGTTAACACTAATGTGAGATCGTCTCTCTAAAAACGAACTCTAATAATCAACGAGATAAAAAAAGTCAAGGAACAAAAAGCACACATGTAGTGTGGTCAAAGATCTAAATTAAGGAGCCAAAACAAACTGTCTTGAGTAATTCCCCTCGAGGAATTGTTTTGTTTTTTTAGTCGTTGGCCACCATGTGCTAGTCACATTCATCATGTTTAATTCTTATATTCTTGTCTTCTTCCTGAATTATTATAAAGATGATCTTATACGAAGAATCACATGAATGTATTTTAGGAATAATTTGTATTGTTATTGCTAATTTGGGGAATAATTCTTAAGATGTATGACAAAAAGACTCATTCGCAATATCATGACTAAATTGTACATGGATAAAAAAGACGTATGATCACTATCGTTTTGGAAACAAAATGATGTTCAAGAAAAATCGTTAGTGTCTTTTAGGAATAAACTATATTTATATATACATGTGAACTTTTGGATCCGATGAATATTTTAGGACACCAGGTAAGTAGGTTTATGACATGTCCTAAAGTTTGATTGTTCGAAAATTAAACCAATCTCTTATAACAAATGATCTCAAGAGACCATTTATGAAAATCATATTGTGTTTTATATTTAATAAACAATGATATGAAAAGTACGTATTTATTTCATATCAAAAAGCATCTTAAGATAACACTACATAGATGTAAAATTGTTAAATATTTGTTTAGTATCAAAAGTATTTTAAAGTAAAAAACGAATTGTGCACATCAATATATTTGTAGTGCATTTAGCATCCTAGTACATTTGCGATTGTGGATAACAACTAAATGTATCCCTGCCAACATGATCACTACTCTAGCTAAAAAACACTCTTACTCACATGCGCGCCAGGTTCGATTTCTCTTACAAACCAACAGCATATGTCAATTTTTTTTATTGTCCTTAATTAATTTTTAAATTTAATTTTGGATATTATACAAATCTTATCTATAATACACTTGGGTTAGATGTGAATGTTAGTATCAAAAGCATGACAGAATCCGAAAAACTGCCAAGTACCAGATTACAAATGTGCAAAAGTCAAAGTGAGCAAATGAAATCATACAACCAAAATTACAACGTAGTAATACAAATACTACAACTATCGTCGAAATAAGTAAGTCCGAGTTCACCATCTGGTTCATTCAATGAAATAAAAAAAATATGAGTACAACTATTGTATAAAAATTAATAATAACATAAGATTAATAATAAATTTTATTATGTAAATGTTAGTCTAACATTTACTTTTATAAATTTAACTATAACCAATATTGTCACCATCATATCTATCTAACAATTATTTCCTCATTGTAATAAATAATAAAACATCACAAACATTTTGATTTTCTAAATGTAATTGCAGCAGCAACAACATCATCAACATCAACAACACCAACATATATAATAATAATAATAATAATAATAATAATAATAATAATAATAATAATAATAATAATAATAATAATAATAATTTATGTAACCTAAAAATGAAGGGCTGATGATGTGACACGTGGACCAATCAGAACCATTCACGTGTCCTAAAAACAGAGGGAAACTTAGCTCTTTTAAAGGGTTTTTGATTCCCTTGATGATTTCACCTTTGGCCAAAAGGAATAATCAGAGCCCAACTCCAAAAAAACGGTTGCATATGATTGGTTTATTCAGCCTCCAATCATTGCCTGCCACATGTCATAATATGATTGTGTAGCCAATCAGATGCTCCCATTTTAGGGTGGCATCAAGCGACAACTCTCAGATTCCAAACGCTATAAATAGTCTCTTTAAAATCAGGTAAAAAGGTAGATATATCATTGAAAATTATGCTATTACTATGCTAAAATACTCTCTCTCTCTCTCTCTCTATCACTACACCTAATTCTATACCTGATATTGACGTATGTTTTGGAGGGGGAACCACCACTAAAACCTCCCGGGTTGCTTCGTTTTTCTGCAAGTTCGAAGTGAAGAGCTAATAGATGGTTGCACAAGTCTCCCTAAAGAACATATAGAAGGATCGAAGTTGCTTGTCACTCATCCAACGTAGCTAGAAATTTCAGTTATTAGATTCGAGTGGAAGACATAATAGATGATGATCGTCTACCTCTGGTAGGGATAAGCCTCCGTCCAATGCTCTCAAGAGAACCATGCAGGTCCTAGCCAACTTGCTCGTCAAGAAGTTTTTAGGAGGATAGTTAGAGGGAAACAACCATCATATAGTGAGTAGCGAAGGAATATGGACTTGAATATTGTGGTTGGGACCCAGGATGATCTACGTACGAACATACATCGGATGTAAACATATGTCCAGAAATACCTGGAGGCAAAGAAAGCTGCAACATTATAACAGTATGCCACACGGTCTACACCGTATTATTTGAGAGATCCCCTTTTGAAGTTACCATCTCGGACAGAAGGAAGAAGTCTGGGACCTTCACTTTCTCCTCCAAGGCAGGAGAAAACAATGGCGTAGCCGATGGTCTATCGATGTGCAACCCCGACAAATATCTCATCTAATCTTGCCTTGAAGGAGTATTGTAAGGAGTTCTTACCCATTGAGGGACAAACGGGAGCCCTCCGGACCAATTGGCCAACTCTTTTTTCGGCTAGGATCATGGAGGCATCCCTTTTCCAAAAGGTTAAACTCCCTACGGTTGAGCCTTTTTAGGAATGACTTGATCTAGACGACCACCTTTCTGCTTATAAACATCAAATGTATGTCCAAGCGGTAGACGATGCTACGTGGTGCAAGAATTTCTCGGCTACTCGAAAGGGAGTAGCTAAGAAGTTATTTAACAACCTCCCCCTTAATCAGTCAACAATTTCACTGAACTCAGTTATCTATTTACCTGTCACTTTATATCCCATGGGAAAGAACAAAAGACAAGGAGGCATTTGGGTAAGGTCATAGAAGGACCAAAGGAAGCTCTTCGGAGTTTTGTTAAGAGGTTTAATCTAGAAGCTTTGCAGATTCAAGATCTAAATGTTGGTGTAGCTTTTAACGCCTTTATTAGAGGGCTAAGGCCAGGATGTTTTAAGTTTGATCTCGTCATGAAGAAAATCACTACTCTTATAGAAGCCCTGAAGGAGGTATTTGGGTATCTCACCTAATCTTGTCCTGAAGGAGGAGATTGAAGAAAGCATCTATAAGCAAGTATATGTGTTTGATCAAAGAGAAATCGAGCCTTTAAAGTGGTTTATGCTGGAAGAAGTACCAAGATCAGATTATCATCAAGCGATGCTCTTTCAAAGCTGGCTAGCTCAGCTGATTGTGATATACCAAAAACAGTGTTTTGGGAAGTCAAGCCAAAGAAAAGTATTGATCAAGAAGAAGTCATGTTTCTTAGTCGAGGAAGAGTATGCATAGAGCCTATCATAAACTTTAAATAACTGGCCAATTACCATCATAACCTATGGGGGCTAACTATGTCAAGGTTAGGGGCAAGTGGTTTGAGTTATGGGACGAAACACTATACAAGAAATATTTCAATTGTCCTCTTTTGAAGTGTATTACTCGAGAGGACGACCTTGAAGTGTTAAAGAAGCTCCACGAAGGAGCATATGCATCTCATATTGGGGTAAAAGCCTTAGGAGAGAAGGCCTTACGGGGTACTATTGCCCTACCTTAAAGAAGATGCTCTTGCTTATGCTAAGAAATGTGATAGCTATCAGAAGCATGGAAACTTGCACTAATTATCTAACTCCTATTTTTGTTTCCCTTCCTTTTGCAAAATGGGGTATGGATATCTTGGGATCTTTTCATGTGGTCGCTGGACAAAAGAAGTTTGTTAACGTGGCTGTTGATTACTTTACTAAGTGGGTAGAAGCATAGGCATTGCGAGGTATAACTACCAATGATGTTAATAGTTTTATCTGGAAGAACATCTTAACATGGTCCGGCATGCCGCAATCAATCGTCTTCGAAAATGGTCCATAATTTGAAACGTGAAAGCTGAAAGATTAGCTGTAAAAAAGAGAGATCAAGGCTCATTTTGTTGCAGTTGTCCACCAAAAAGCCAATGGGGAAGTAGATTCTTTCAACAAGATCTTGTCAAACGACATAAAGAGTAAGTTGGAGAGTGCAAAGGGACTATGGGTTGAAGAACTACAACTGGTTTTGTTGTAGCCTAAAAAATCAACGGCTATCGTGCTGCCACGTGTCCCCATCAGAGCCCTACATGTGGCATGCATGCAGAGAGGTAAAAGTACAAAGGGTCTGGAAGTGGCAGGCCTAAAAGTACGTTTCTCTGAAGAAAATGTACTAGAGGCCCCTCTTCTGGCCCCAAAAATTGTACTTAGGCCCAGTAAAAATGATCTACACCTTTTTATGAAAGTGAGGTGTGCCGACCAATCAATTACTGCCACGTGTCCCGCTACTTTGAATTAGCCAATCAGATGCTCCCAAATTAGGGTGACATCAAGGCACAACAGTCATTTCAAATAGTATAAATAGTCCTTGATTTCAGGGTGAAAGGTACGTTTTTCAGGGCATAGACTGTTACTCTGTCATAAATTCTTCTCTCTCTCTCTCTACTTTCTCTCTCTAAAAGTTCCTTTACATCCCTGACATCTGACTTAAGCTTCGGAGGGGGAAATACCACCCAAACCTCCAGGGTGGGTCCCTTTTGTGCAGGTTGCTGGTCAGGAGTTTGCTTTGGGATTTGACTCTATCATTGTTGCACAAGTCTCCAATTATAAGAACTCATCTTTGGGAGTGTGATATAAGTTTGCTAGTTTCTTAGAGCATAACATTTGGCGCCGTCTGTGGGGAGACGCAACAATGACGGATTGTCACTCATCAAACGTGGCGAGGAACAGAAGTTTTAGAGTTCAGGTGGATGATACAGTTGATGACGAGAGACCACCTCGAGGCAGGGATCAGGGCCATGCTGCCGTTCACCTTGGGGGTAGGACTGTAACTCCAGTCATCCAAGAAAATCTTGACCGTCCAGTGACTGCTGGTCATTTGGAAAATGTATTGAATGACTTCCAGGCCAGGATGGCCGCTGTTATGGAAGAGCAGATTAAGAACAACATGCTATTTTTTCAGATGAGTCCGAGAGAAGAGACGGCTGCGCCACTCAAAGGGCGATCCCAGAGGGTCGTCCAGGACCTAGTCGGCCACCTCGGCCAGAATTGACTAGGCCGCCTTCCAAAGGAAAGCAGCCAGCAGTCAGTGATTCTAGGAGGAAATGGACTGGAAATGGTGGTCCGTCCAGCAGATAATATCCCTCCTACTGGTCACATGATGGAGACTGATGCCAGGGAGTACTTGGAGGCCAAGAGGGCGGCAGCGCAGCAGCGTTCGGCCTCTGGCTCCACGCCATATATGAAGGATCCGTCCTTAAGGCTCCCGTCCAGAACAGTGGTGCGAAGCCGTGGTCCATCAGCTTTCCAGCCAAGGCAAGAGAAGACAGTTTTGCAGCCTATGGTGTACAGGCGTCAAGCCTTAGCTAACACCTCATCTAATCCGGTTTTGAAAGAGTACCGTCAGGAGCACATACCCATTGAGGGGCAGGTGGCGGCACTCCAGATCAATTGGCCCACTCCTTTCTCGGTCAGGATCATGGAGTCCCCTCCTTTCCCAAAGGTTAAGCTCCCACCATTGAACCTTTTGACGGAACTACTGATCCGGAGATCACCTATCAGCTTACAAGCATCAGATGTATGTCCAAGGGGTGGACGATGCTACTTGGTGTAAGAATTTTCCAGCCACTTTGAAGGGAGTAGCGCAAAAATGGTTTAACAACTTGCCATCTAACTCAGTGAACAATTTTACTGAGCTTAGCATTCTATTCACCAGTCACTTTGTGGCTAATCGTCAAGAACAAAAAACAAGCATGCACCTGGGAAAGGTCATCCAAGGTCCTAAGGAGGCCTTGAGAGGTTATGTGAAGAGGTTCAATCTAGAAGCATTGCAGATCCAAGATCTGAATGCAGGTGTGGCGTTTGACGCCTTCATCAGAGGCCTAAGGCCAGGAAGTTTTAAGTTTGATTTGGTGAAAAAGAAAATACTACTTTGACGGAAGCATTGAGGGACTGAAGCATTCATCCATGCCACAGAGGTTTGTGCTGAAGCTAAGCAGCCAGAAGTGAAGAAAGCTGAGAAGCTGTTCAGCCAAAAAAGAATCCGCCCAAGAAGGCTGAGACTTGGGCAATGACTTCTATGACCACCTCGTCCAAGAGAAGTAGGCGGTCAGAGCCGCGGCCTCAGCTGAACCAATAGAGTTCAACAAAGATCAATATTCCATTTTGATGGAAATAAAAGATCAGCATGAGCTAAAGGCGCCGGCCGAGATGAAGACGCCTTACCGTAACAGAGACAAGAGCAAGTATTGTCACTTTCACAAAGATTGTGGGCATGAAACCAATGAATGCAAGCATCTGAAGCGAGCGCTAGAAGAGTTGGCTCGAAAAGGAAAATGAACAATTACCTGCCCTCGTCAGGAAGGAAGTTCCAGAAAAGGGATAACCGTCAGGGAAGAAAAATGGATGGAGATAGCACAGATGATGACGTGGTAATGGTTATCTCAGGGGGATTTGCGGCTGGAGGTCTAACAAATCGTGGCCACAAAAACTATTTGAGGGAACTCAGCCAGGTTATGCTCACAAACCAGGCCGAGTCTGATCCTTTCCCAAAAATAGTGGTCAGCGAGCTGGACCGAGGGAAGATACGGACGCCGCATGATGATCCACTAGTGGTGGAAATGAAGATTGCCAACCTTAGGGTTAGGCGGATTTTGATTGATACAGGAAGCTCCACTGATATAATCAGTGCTGATTGTTTGTGCCGCTTAAAGTTTGACAAAAATGAGTTGATGCCAGTCAATCATCCTATAATCGGTTTTGGTGGAGGAGTCATACATCCTATGGGAACCGTCACATTGCCCGTCAGAGTTGGAGAAAAAGATGCGGCCAGAACGCTTTTTGTGAAATTTTTGGTAGTACGAGACTTGACAGCGTATAATGTCATTCTCGGACGACCTACCTTAAATCACATCAAGGCCGTCATTGTGACCTATTTAATGCTGATGAAGTTTGAATGTGATGGTGGGAAGATTGGATCCCTTTATGGAGATCAGCAAGCTGCCAGAGAATGCTATCTCACCACACTCAAACCATCATCTTGGAAAGAAAAGGCAGAGTGTCCAAAGACTCAAGAAGATGATTCGGCCAAGAAGGTTAAAGGCCAGATTGTTGAGCTCAGGCAAGAAACTGAGAAGGCTCAAGAAATGCCTCCTCTTGAAAGCAATCCGTCCATGCTTTTGCCTAGCAAGAAGAGGAAGTGTTTAGCAATTAAAGAAGAAAAGCATTCATCTGAGATTATGGCTATAATGGGTCTGGGACTAGAACGTCCAGAACCGGTGGAGAGTCCAGTAGAGATTTGCTTAAATCCAGAACGTCCAGAAAGGACATTGAAAATTGGGTCAGTATTGAGATCAGAGATTCAGGACGCCTTAGTTGCGTTGCTGCGAGAATTTGAGGACGTATTTGCCTATGCTGTAGAAGAGATGCCTGGGATAGATCCTGAAGTGGCCGTCCATAAGCTCAACATTGAGCCGGGGCAAAAGCCTATTCGGCAGAAGAAGAGACATCTGGGGCCGGCCAGAAATAAGGCCGTTGATGAAGAAGTCCAAAAGCTGCTCAAGTCTAAGTTCATCCGGGAAACATATTACCCAGATTGGGTGGCCAATGTTGTAATGGTTCCAAAGCCGAATGGCACATGGAGAATGTGCGTTGATTATACGGATCTGAACAAGGCTTGTCCTAAAGACAGCTTCCCATTGCCTAAAATTGATCGTCTGGTGGATTCCACGGCCGGGCATGCCCTGCTGAGCTTTATGGACGCCTATTCTGGTTTCCACCAAATTCCTATGTGGCCGGATGATCAAGATAAGACTTCTTTCATTACTGAGAAAGGGCTGTATGGATGGCTCAGGATGCCCTTCGGCCTAAGAAATGCGCCAGCTACATTTCAGAGGCTTATTAATACGGTATTTCAGCCACAGCTTGGCCGAAACATGGAAGCCTATATCGACGACATGATCGTTAAGAGTAAAGAAGAGAAAGACCATCTGGGCGATCTGAGGGATTGAGGCAAATCCCGACAAAATTCAAGCTATTATGAATATGTCTTCGCCGTCCAAGGTCAAAGAAGTTCAGAGGTTGACGGGCTGTTTGGCTGCTCTTGACGGTTTCTCTCAAAATCAGGAGACAAATGTCACCACTTCTTTGCCATCAAGAAGAATGCCAAGTTTGAGTGGTCGGAAGAAGCTGAGGTGGCGCTTCAGCAAGTCAAAGACCATCTTCGGCAGCTTCCTAGGCTGATCAGTCCGGCCGAAGGTGAGAAGTTGTATGTATACCTGGCTGTATCACCCTTCGCAGTAAGCGCAGTTCTCTTGGCTGAAAGAGACGCGGTTCAAATACCCGTCTATTTTGTGAGCCATGTGCTAAAAGATGCAGAAAGCAGATATTCGTCCATTGAAAAATTTGGCTTGGCTTTGCTGATGGCCAGCCGGAAGTTACGGCCTTACTTCTTAGCCCACAGCATTCTTGTATATACAGATCAGCCTCTTAGGCAAGTGTTGCATAAGATGGATGCGTCTGGCCGGATGTTAAAATGGGCTGTTGAGCTTAATATGTTTGATTTAACATTTGAGCCTAGAAAGGCAATCAAGGGCCAAGCTTTGGCTGATTTTATTGTAGAGCTTACTCGGCCTACGATAGAAAGCGTCCAGGATCCGGCAGCAGGAAGGCGTCATTGGACCCTTATGGTGGACGGATCCTCAACTGCCAACGGCTGTGGGGCAGGAATCATTTTTCAATCTCCAGAAGGGGATAAGTTTGAATATGCTATGAAGTTCAATTCCAGGCGTCCAATAATGAAGCAGAGTATGAAGCTCTCTTAGCCGGCATAAAAATGTGAAAGCGGCTGGGGCCTTGGAAATTGAAGCTAAAACTGACTCTCTGCTGGTTGTCAGTCAAGTCAATGGTGAGTTTGAATGCAAAGAAGCATCCATGAGCAAGTATATGAATTTGGTCAAGGAGGAGATCAAGTCTTTAAAGAGGTTCGTCCTAGATCAGGTGCCCAGATCAGAAAACCATCAAGCTGATGCCCTCTCTAAACTGGCCAGCTCGACTGAAGGAATGTTCCTAGAACAGTCTTCTGGGAGTAAGGCGGCCAAGAGCATTGAGGCCGGAGAAGTATTGTTTCTCAGCCGGAGATGAGTGGATGAGTCCAATCATTAGATTAAGAAAACCGGCCGTCTGCCTCTTGATCCATTGAAGCCAAGTATGTGAAGCAGGGACAAGTGGTTTGAATTGTGGAATGAGACCTATACAAAAAATCCTATAATCGGCCTCTTCTCAAGTGCATCAGCCGAAAGGAAGGTCTGGACGTTTTGAAGGAGTTGCATGAGGGAGCTTGTGCTTCTCACATTGGAGGAAGAGCTTTGGCAGAAAGGGCTCTCAGGACGGGCCTTTTTGGCCGTCCTTAAAAGAAGATGCACTCTATGCCAAGAAGTGTGATAGTTGCCAAAAGCATGGTAATATCCTATCAAAAGCCGTCCAATTACTTGACGCCCATTCTCTTTCCTCTTCCCTTTGCTAAATGGGGGATGGACATCCTTGGGCCTTTCCCTATTGCTGCCGGCCAGAAGAAATTTGTAATAGTAGCTGTAGACTACTTTACAAAATGGGTTGAAGCTGAAGCATTAAGGGGCATCACCACCAATGAGTCAAAGGGTTCATCTGGAAGAACTTGATTACAAGGTTTGGCATGCCCCAGTCACGTCTTTGATAATGGGCCGCAATTTGAAACACCCAAGCTTCGTCAATGGTTGGCGACCAAGGAATTAAAGCTCACTTTGCAGCAGTAGCTCATCCACAGGCTAATGGGCAAGTGGAGGCTTTTAACAAGATCTTTCGGCCGGAAAAAAAAGAAGTTGACAATGCAAAGGGGCTTTGGGTAGAAGAATTGCAGCTGGTCTTATGGTCAATTAGGACACGGCCAAGAATTCCACAGCGAGACTCCTTTATGATGGTTTATGGTCTGAGGCTGTCCTCCTATTGAAGTTGAGGAACCCACCTTAAGAGTAATGATGTACTCAGAAGATGCTAACTGGGCAGCTCTTAGGACGGCTTTGGACTTAGTTCCTGAAGTCAGGGGCAATGCTCTGCTGAGGATGCAACTATATAAGTTAAGAATGGCAAGAGACTTCAACAAAAGAGTTGCTAGACGTCCTTAAAGATGGGAGATCTCGTCCTAAGAAAAATGGAAGCGGTCGGCCGAGCCAAAGAGTTAGGCAAGCTTACTCCTAACTGGGAAGGACCCTATAAGATAATCGAAGTCGTTCAGAATGGACCTTTCGTCTAAGAGATTGGACGGACGTCCTATTCCTAGGACGTGGAATTCTACACTTTGAAGAAATACTTTGTTTAGAGCATCAGACTAATTGTAATCTTTTACTAATGCATTACAATGAAAAAGTAGAATGTAGACATGTACCTTGACTATCCGTCAAGCAAACTTCATATAATACAATTCTACTTCTTTATGACTTTGTTTGAATTTAAGTTACGTACTGTCGTCAAAAGCTAACTGACTTTACAAAGCAAAAAGACAATGCACCTTTCATTAGGAGTTCGGCTGAACATGTTATCATCCTTAAACGGATAAAAAATGTCAGATTTGGCCGGTTGTTTACTTAAAGAGTTAAACATCTCCTGAACAAGGTCGGCTGGAAATAAGACGCCTTAGTAAAGGTATCTTACTTCCGTCCAAAAGCCACAAAACTTCGAAATAACAACCTTAGTAAAGGAACAAGTTATTTCATGATTTCACAAAGATGGACGAGTTTTTCCCCAAAGAATCAGGTCGTCCAACTATCATTCAGACGAATTGCTCTCCAAAGAGGCAACCCGTCAGAATATTAGCCTGGACGAGTTGCTTCCGGCATAAACCGCTCGTCCAAGTTGTTTAAAAATTATCTTCTTAACTCCTTCTTGAACAGGGAAAAGTTATAAAAACTCTTCGTCCAAGAAGGGGGGCATATAGGGGGGCATAATTTTATAAATTGACTAAGTCTTTGTCCAATGACGAACGACACCCAGGTTCTGGCCGAGCAAACTTTTATACTTGGAGTTTTTAATCCAAAAATTAAAAACAAGTCTTTGCTTGAGCATCTGGTTATGAACGTCCAGAAAAGAGCTACTGGGTCAAATAAAAAATGATTGACGAATTACTTTTATACTTGGGCATTAATGAATGTTGTAAATTAATCGGCCAAAATTTATGACGAGTTGCTTTTGTACTTTGTATAATCATGGAGTTGTAAGACAATGCGTCAAAAACAGTAAAGCATAAAACAAGGGGGATTGAAAAAGATAGCTTTTCATAAATGTAAAAAAGATGATTACAACCTAAATTCATCTAAGTACAAAAAGGAGGAAAATTACAAGTGGCTCACGGCCAAGATACAACAAAAGAACTAAGCGGCAGGAGGATCATTGTCCTCTTCTCCTGGGCCTCAGCATCGTCCTCCCCTCTTCATCCTCAGAAGATTCTTCAAAGACGGGAGGGTCGGCTCCAGATATAGTCGCCTTATGCAAAGCCTCTTGGAACTCCAGCCGACGAGTATATCTGGGGATATCCTCCTCTTCAGCCATCATGCCAAAAGCTTGCACTACCCATTCCTTTGAGTGTCTATGACGGTGTTCATAGCCTCTTTGGCGCCAGCAACGGTCTCTGCAACCTCAGTACGAAGGGCTTGGTTCTTGACCTTAGGACGAGGTTCTCCTTGAAGAAATCAGCAGCCATCGTCATGACTGAATTCCTCTCGTCCGTCAGAACACGTTCCAATGAGGCCCGTTCGTCTAGCATCTCCGTCAACCGAAGAAGGTAGACTTTGATCTGAGACTCCAGCTCGGCGACGTTTTTCCAGCGCAATCTTGGTCTGCTGATGCAGCACCTCTTGCTGGGCCATAACAAACTGGGCATGATCAGCGGCCGCTTCACATCTTGGACGAGCTTTTTGTTCTCTTTTCTGAGCTCCTTTGCCCAGTCTTCTGTTATCATGCTGCGAGCAAAAAGCTGAAAACATGAAAGGATAAGGCATGTCAGGACGGATGAAAAAGAAGTAAATAAATGCAAGTAAAAACATAAGCGTCTGAGAGAAAAGAATGTACCTCGCAGCAAGCTGAGACATGTAACCTACATGCCCAGACGATGCTCCCCTTAACCCCTTAATATAAGGTTCGGGAAAGCACTTGAACAGCTCCGTCTTGAGCTTCTCACGTTCAGACGACGACATCTTTCCAAAAGCTGGAGAAGATTCATCGTCAGAGAGGCTAGGGGAGCCGTCAACAGCTGGACCCTTCCCTTTATCTGAAAGGTTAGACTCGTCAGTACACCTGATGGGAATAACCACGGTCTGTTTGTTGGACGGACTCATCGGACGCCCGCCAACCCGTAGTGTTCTAACTACGTTGGAATAGTAAGACTCACCAGAAGAACGGGAAGCCGTCCTATAAGCAGCCGGCATCTGGCCTACAGTTGGGCCACTGCCCAGAGAAGGCGGATCCGTCCACAGCCGTCCGGCTGAGAAGATTGTCCAGCATCGTCCAAAATACAACCTCGTCAGGTTGAAGGAGTGGTTGCTCGGCCGGACCAGATAGGCCACGAGGGCCCGGGAGTCAACTTTAGCAGGCTCTTCTTTGGCCTCCTCCTGGCCGTAGTCGATCACGACCTTGGGAACCGGCCGTGTGGTCTTCTTCTTCTTAGCAGTAAAGCCCTTTGCCTTTTTTGAGGGAGGGGCTTCACTGGTACCGGCCGGCCGTTTCTTTGCTGCGGCTTTTTCGGCCAAAGCCTTAGAGGTTGGGGCATTTTTCTGAAAAAGGAAAAAGATTAGAATCACGTCAAAGTATCAACCAGGACGGGTTGCTCCTCAAATGAGTAGCTCGTCCAACGCTATTCTAGACGGACTGCCCCCCGAAGAGGCAAACCGTCAAGATATCAACCAGGACGGGTTGCTCCTCAGGTGAGTAACTCGTCCAACGCTATTCTAGACGGACTGCCCCCCGAAGAGGCAAACCGTCAAGGTATCAACCAGGACGGGTTCTCAGGTGAGTAGCTCGTCCAATGCTATTTAGACGGACTGCCCCCGAAGAGGCAAGCCGTCAAGGAATCAACTAGACGAGTTGCTTCTTAAAGAAAGCTCGTCCAGTATTCCTCTGGACGAATTGCCCCATGGATAGACAAGTCGTCCAGGCTCCATCTTGACGGGTTACCCTCCAAAGAAGCAGACCGGCCAGCAAAAAAAAAAAAAAAAAAAAAAAAAAATAAAAATTATACAATAACTTACTAGAGTGTCGGCCCTCTTTTCGGCACCTGATTTACTGTACTCCTTCCATAGAGTGTCCGCAAATCTGGATGAGCTCATGTCTCCATCCAAGACTTCCTTAGTTTGCTCCTGGCTGAATCTGCAAAAGGGAATAAACAAGTGTTGGAGAATGATAAGCAAGTCTAGAAATTTTTACTTGGAAGATTCTTAGTTGATATACCTCTGTCCTCGTCCTGCCGAAGCCGGCAGCGACTAGGAAGTTGTCATGGTAAAACATTTCCTTAAAGAGGAATCCAATTGGACGGACCCTTGAAAGAAACATCTTCCATAGTATACTCCGAAATCCGGAAGTACTCCACCATCTCTTCGGCAGAGTTACTCTCCAGTTCCAGTATGAGGCCATCCGTCCAGTGTTTGTGGTTGCCGGCTAAAATACCGAAGCGGTTTGCCACCGCTTTGCTGGGCGCCTGGACGAAGAGGAACTCGCCCTTCCATGAGTGCATCTTGGAAGTCTTATCCCAAGACGTCAAGAATCCTTGACGATTGCACACGCTCAGCCAGCTTCCTTCAATGGTCCTAGGGACCTTGGCAACATAGTGAATATGGGTAAAGCGGCCAGAGAAGGGTCCTTTCCCTTTAAGTTGCAGACGGCCAGAAAGGTAAGGATGTTTTGCCAAGAGTTAGGGGCAAGCTGATTATGTCCTATGCCGTAGTATGAAGAAGTTGGCTGATGAAAGGGTGAAGGGGAAAGCGCAGGCCGGCATCTAATGCCAGCCGATAAACTGCAAAATGGCCGGGAGGAGCACTGAAAATAGTGTCCTCTCGGCCGGGAAGGACAAGTGGTAGCCGGCATGGGCATAGCCACTGAAAAAGGTCTAAGGTCCGAGCCTAATCGTCCCAGCCAGTGTTATCGGCCAGGATGAAACCTAGGGTCAGAAAGGGGACCTAGCCGCCGTCTTATTTCAGACGAAGTGGTTGAGGCTCCTCTGAGCCACTAGCGGGTAGAAGAGCTAGCCGTCCTTGGCTCATCTGAGATCGTCCTGTGCATGGACGGGCTGGCTTCTGGGGAGCCCCTGATTTCTGGTTCCTCCTCGGCATGTTCAGGAGAAGGAGTTTGGTGGCAGGACGAGCGCTTTGGGTCTCTCGTTCCCTTCGGCCGGAATTCGCCCAGTGGATTCCTCCCTTTCAGAGCTAGAGGCCGGCATGGTACCCCTCTTCTGATGCGAGCCGTTTGCTTGACGCGCGCCAGATTACCCTGCACAGGTAAAGACTGGGTCGTCTGACTTTGCCGTCCATGGCTAAAGATAAAGAATGCATGCCCGGCCAAGATAGGACCAACTCTAGAAGATGCCGAGGAAGTTAGGCCCTCTGTTCTAGGGTTAGCACCAACCCTTGAGCGGCCGGAATTTTCGAGGAAGAGGACGAATCCATTTTCTTAAAATATGTGTGCAAACAAGAAAAAGAGTTGAGAATATACCTGTAGAAGAAAGTTCGGACGAACGTCAAAGATGACTTGAGCCTCGGACGAGCAAAGTAAGAACTTGGACGGGAGTTGTTCTTCTCTCTAAAAGCTAGTAAAAATTGCAGAGTCTCTCTCTCTAGAAAATTTCTCAGCGATGTTAAAATGATCCAGGAGCGACTAAGGCACATATTTATAGAGGGGTGAAAATGACCCCTCATCCGGTGAAAAGTAACCGTTGTCCTAAGTTGACCTTGGAGACCGGCAAAATCGGCTCTTTTTTGAATGAAGGGGAAGGGCAGTTTCAGGTCGGTTAAAAGAGGAAGATTAACCGTCTTGGCGCCCAAAAGATAATAACTCCCTCTTTTAAGGGGCAAATGTTGTAGCCTAAAAAATCAACGGCTATCGTGCTGCCACGTGGCCCCATCAGAGCCCTACATGTGGCATGCATGCAGAGAGGTAAAAGTACAAAGGGTCTGGAAGTGGCAGGCCAAAAAGTACGTTTCTCTGAAGAAAATGTACTAGAGGCCCCTCTTCTGGCCCCAAAAATTGTACTTAGGCCCAGTAAAAATGATCTACACCTTTTTATGAAAGTGAGGTGTGCCGACCAATCAATTACTGCCACGTGTCCCGCTTCTTTGAATTAGCCAATCAGATGCTCCCAAATTAAAGTGACATCAAGGCACAACAGTCATTTCAAATAGTATAAATAGTCCTTGATTTCAGGGTGAAAGGTACGTTTTTCAGGGCATAGGACTGTTACTCTGTCATAAATTCTTCTCTCTCTCTCTCTACTTTCTCTCTCTAAAAGTTCCTTTACATCCCTGACATCTGACTTAAGCTTCGGAGGGGGAAATACCACCCAAACCTCCAGGGTGGGTCCCTTTTGTGCAGGTTGCTGGTCAGGAGTTTGCTTTGGGATTTGACTCTATCATTGTTGCACAAGTCTCCAATTATAAGAACTCATCTTTGGGAGTGTGATATAAGTTTGCTAGTTTCTTAGAGCAAGACAGGTTTTATGGTCAATTAGAAGGTAAACGCGACTAAGAATTCTACAGGCGAGACACCTTTCATGTTAGTATATGGAACTGAGGTTGTCTCGCCCATTGAGATTGAAGAATCCACCCTAGGAGTCATGATGTGCACAAAAGAGGCCAATTGGTCTGCCTTGCGCACTGCCTTGGATCAAGTACCAGAGGTAAGGGGTAACACATTATTAGGGTTGCAATTATACAAGTTTCGAATGGCTCGGGACTTTAACAACAGAGTCACTAGACGTCCGCTTAAAGCAGGGGATTCGGTTCTCAGGAAGATGAAAGCTGTAGGACGAGCTAAAGAGGTAGGTAAGCTAACAACAAATTGGGAAGGTCCTTATTTCGTTATCGAAGAAGTGGAACTTTCCATCTCCAAGATTATTGATGGACGTCCAATACAACACACTTGGAATTTAGACACTCAGAAGAAGTATCACGTCTAATCTACATCAATACTCAGCAATGCTAGTAGCATGTAATAACAAAAAAAGTTCCACAGTACAAAAAGAGAATGAGGAATATTTACATGTACCTTGGTAGTTTTCCAAGTAAAATTCACATAATACAATTTCTACTTTCTTCCTATAATTATGATTGTTTCTCTATTTAACTTCAGTCATTCGCTTTGGCGAATTTCTTACCACTAGTTAACACAGTGTTCTTAAAGTGACATTAACTTGGATAAAAATTGAAGAAGCAAGTAACATCAGAAAAAAGAATTAAACTAAAAGAATCACCCACCTCAGCAAGGGATAATCATTCTTAGGACACACATTGGTTCCCAAAGGAGGATGACCAAAGAGTAATAAACCATATTAAAGGTGAATTACTTAAACAAGCATGGTCAGCCAAATTGTGATATTCCCTAGCAAGGGAAACATTATTGTCTCCTAAAGGAAGAAGGTCTGAATAAGCACACCTTAGTAAAGGTTTTTTACTTCTCAAAAGTAAGGTCAACGAAGTAGTAATAGCCCTAGTAAGGGAACCATATATTACTACAAGGTGAACACCACCTCCTTAAGGATCGCCTCCCTCTTGATCAGAAGCTCTTGGATCCTGATGAGATCCCTACTGAAAAAGATTTGAGCAAAGAAGCACTATTCGCCATTATGAACAATGAGAATCCATGGTTTGCGGACTATGCGAATTATTTGGCTTGTGGGATTGAACCTCTTGGTTTTAATTCCCAACAAAGAAAACAGTTTTTCAAATAAGTTTTGAGGTTCTATTGGGATGACCCACTCTTGTTTAAGAAGTGCGCCAATGGAGTGTTTAGGAGGTGTGTGCCCAATCATGAGATGACCTCGGTGTTGAAGCATTACCATACCTTGGCATGTGGAGGGCACAATGGAACAAGAAAAACTATTGCTATGGTGCTTCAATGTGGTATGTTTTAGCCCTTATTGCAAAAGGATGCTTGGGAGTTTATTTTGAGTTGCGATAGATGTCAAAGGAGTGATGGCATCACAAAAAGACATGAGATGCCTCAACAAAACATCCTCGAGGTCGAACCATTTGATGTTTGGGGAGTCGACTTCATGGGTCTATTTGTTCCTTCTTTGGGCAATATGTACATTTTTGTTGCGGTTGACTACATAACTAAATGGGTTGAAGCCATTGCCTTCCCCACCAATGACCACAAAGTTGTTACCAAGCTCCTGAAGAAGATCATGTTCCCTCGGTTTGGAGGGCCCCGAGTATTGATAAGTGATGGCGGTTCACACTTCGCCAAAAAGCAACTACATGCACTTTTGAAGAATTACGGAGTAACAAAGTCGGACTTCCCTATCACCCCAAAACCCAAGGCCAAGTTGAAGTCTCAAATCAAGAAGTAAAGAACGTCCTTGAGAGAATGGTCAATAAGACAAGTAAGGATTGGTCTTTGGAGGTAGATGATTCTCTTTGGGCTCTTCGCACGGCTTTCAAGACACCTATAGGCACCACTCCTTATCACCTTGTGTATGGCAAAGCATGCCATTTACCGGTTGAACTAGAGCACAAAGCTTGGTGGGCAATTAAAGAACTCAACATGGATCATCACTTGGCGGAAGACGCTTGAAAGGAAAGGTTAGTTGAGCTTGAGGAACTCCGATTCGACGCATATGAGAGCTCGAGATTATACAAGGATCAAACGAAGAAATGACATGATCACCGGATTCAACAAAGAGAATTCAGGTTGGGGACAAAGTCCTGTTGTTTAATGTAAGACTAAAACTCTTCCCTGGAAAGTAAAAGTCCAAGTGGTCGGGACCATTCTCAGTGTCAAAGACTACCCCTTATGGAGCTTATGAGATTTTAGGGAAGAACGATCCATATCGGGTGAACAGTTAGATATTGAAGCTTTATCATGATAATCACGCCATTGGTGCCATTGGTTGTTTGATCCTTCGCTCATCCTAGCGCATGTCGTGAAGAACGTATCCTTCTTATTTCTTCAGCTAATGACTTAATACAAGAGCTAGATGGGAGGCAACCCGTTCCTTTTCTTCCCTTTCTTTTATTTTATTTTTCTTTTGGTTGTTAGTTTGATTTTTGCTTTATCAGCTTTCATGAGAGCTTCATTGTGAGCTATGATTCATATGGAAAGTTAAGTTAAAAGGAGTGAGTTGGCAGAAAAAAAAAACAGACGAGCTTGGCGCGCCCGCACCAAATTGCAAAAAGAAAAGCTGAGGAAAACAGAAGCCTCTAGTGCGCCCCCATCGATCTAAAATATTTTCGAAAAGTTAGAACGGTGCGCCAACACCAAATTTTAAGAACATTTTCGAAAAAGCAAGTGTGCGCCCGCACCTCGACCAGGTGTGCCTGCACCAAACTTTCCCAGAAATTTAACTGTGGCAGAAGAATTTGGTGCACCCGCACCAAACCCGGCTGGGTAAAAAACGAGGTCTCCTTTCGTTTTTTTTTCGGTTTCTACCTCTCTTTTTCTCATAATTTCAACCACACTCACTCACTCACTCACTCACTCACTTTCTCTCTCTTCAAGCTCTTTAGATCTGGCCACAATACAAGTTTTCCGGCGACCTCCGACCGACTTGCTCACCGGAATTTTCATCACCTTCATCTCTACAACACTCAAGAGCACAAAATTTAGGGATTTAGCAAGGTTTGGACTTCTAGGGTTTCAAATTTAGGGATTTTCATCTCCATGTTGGTAAATCTTTTTCTAATCCTTGTTTTTCATCTATAATCTTTTGTTTTGGACTTCTAGAGTGTTTTCTTTTTGATTGCATGCTTGTTTTTCCTCGAACTTTTGCTTATTCATGAAATTTGCCCAATTTTGTGCTTGATATTGTCATGGAATTTCATGTTCTTTGTGAGAGTTTCATAATCTTTTAAATTTTTGTGAAGTACATTGCATGATTTGCTAAGTGTTGTTGAGAATTTTTGCACAACTTTTGGTTGGTTTGTTGAATTCATGTTGTGAGGCACCTTGTGAGTGGTTGCAATTCTTGGCATAGCTCTAGTTCTTGCTTGTTAGCAATTTTGTTGCTATTGATTGTGGGATTGTTAGCTGGTAGATTTTAGGATTAGTTTTTTTTCTTTGTATTTTCTTTTGTGTGTGTTTCTTTGTGTGGGGAGTTAGTTTGATTTATGCTACTGAACCAGACTGTCATTTATTCTTTCTAGTTTGTAAAACAAAACCTTTTTTCTACCACCATGGGAAGGAACAGTGGCGAGGGATCATTATCTCTGTCTAAGAGAGCCAAGACAGGGTCCTCCTCGTAAGGACTCTCTTCTAGCTCTAATCCCCCACCCATTTATCCTGTGAAATTCCCCAATGCGGCTCACCGTAAATCTTCACAAGACTTTCCGAGCACACACTTCGTCCCACGAAGTTCTACGACTACATTACCTGCGTTCATCTTAACATCGAATCGATGATAATGCAAATGACAGATAATCTAAGGCTGTCGAACTTTCTCACCATCCATGAGCCCACTTCTGATCAACTTACTCTTGAGTTCTTGAGTACGTTAAACATAAGCCGGGAGCTGGACACAGGTGTTTTGACTATCCAATGTCGTCTTTTCACTCAAGTCAGAACACTCTCATTTGACGAATTTTGTGAAGCCTTTAGGATGGATTAAAGTACCCCTTGTGATTCCCCTTTAGACACCATTTGGCAGGGGTACACTGAACATGAATGGTGGGCCAAGATTACCAATGGAACCACTCCGTTTCGGATGAACTCGTCCAAGCATTGCAGATTATCCATACCGCTCTTTGTTACTTCCATAGGATGTTGATTTATACCATCTTTCCTATGCAGGAAGTCGGGCAGTTGAGAAAGGAAGAGCTCTTGGTTCTTTGGTTGGCCACTGATGGGGCACTCTCTTACTTAATCGATTGCAAGAGATTCGGGGGGGGGGGGGGGGGGAGGGGTTACTACGGTATCCGGGGAGATCGTTTGTGGTGGAATGATCACCCGAATAGCGTCTTGGACGAGGACCTGGCTCGCTTGGAAGCTAGTGTGCCTTATGTTGGTCAGTTCAACCTATTGGATGGTGCAGCCCTGCAGTAGATGAAATTTATGCGTCATTACATGGCACCAAACTGCATTTGGCTTGTGGCGAGGGGGGGAGACCATATTGTTACATGAACAACGAGTTCATCTGGAACCCCCCGTTAACTATGAAAACCGTTGTCGGGTTCCCCCTTCCTATGTTACCCCTTAGGACATCCCTGATAGGACCTTCATTCAGTCCACCATAATGGAGGGCATACCACGGGCTCCGAGAGTTTTGAGGTCCGACCACCGCATTCCTGAGAGTGAGGTGGCCGAACCTTCCTCCTCCCAGTCTTTCGATATGGGCTCCGCCATGGCGGCCATCACCCAAATGCAGGTCTCTCAGGAGGCCAATCAACGTGCGGTTATTGCTACCCTTGCTGGTATCCGCACCGACCTTGACCGTTCGCCAATGTCCATTCCAGACAGGAGCCCCCTTTTCCTAACCATCCACACTATCCTCCTACCTTTTGACCCTCGTAAAGTGCTATTTAAGGAGCCTCCTTTCCGCCCCTACCCCCATTATCCGTCTTACTTCCCTGGCGGGTACTCCAGTGGGTATTTCCCTCCTAACCCCCCTCCCGATGGGGGTGATGGTGGGTATTAAGTGCTATTCATGAAACTCCCACCCTCGCCCTCCTTTAGTAACTCCGAGCGCGAAGTTTCGCTTAAGCTTAGGGGCCTTGCATGTATGCTTATGTCTTTGGGAATTTGGGGTCATCGATGGTTAGTGATATAGGGGTTCTATTGCTCTTGTCTTCCCCCACCCCTGTTTATTCTCTTTCACCATTACAACGTGTGTTTGATAGTTTTTTTGGTAGTTTTGCCTTGCTTTCCGTTGCATAAACAAATTTCAAAAAAAAAAAAAAACACATTTTTCTGTTTTATTCCTTTTCTTTTTTTTATTTTTTTTTATTTTTCTGCATTTAGGATAGCTTTGTTGCATGCATGATTTGTGGCTAAAAGTGTTCATAACTTGATTGGAAGACCTTCCTTACATTAGACTTGATGGTTTTGGAAGCCCAGCCCTTGTGCAACGAATCCCGAAGGAGGGCCAAGAACCTCGTAAGACTCATTCACAACCCTCACCATTGATCGCCTAACTTGTGACTTGCATTTTATCTCCCTAAGATTGCATTAGACCGAGCCTTTTGAAGAATGATTTAGGGCGTTTCTTTTTGTTAGAAATAGGAGCTCCAAAGCCAAAAGCTTTTATACGGCATAATTTTTCGCTTCTCAACACATCTGAGTCTTTCTATCCTATTTTTGCTTAACCCTCAGAATAAGTCATGGCCAAACTTTTCCCAAAGTGGAGTGCATGTCTAGTTTGTGTTGAGTTGAGCTGTTTTGATATTGGGTCTTGGTTGAAAGTGAATTAATATGCAAGTATGATTGCAAAAGCTAAAGAAAAATGCGAGAGGAAAGGCAAAAGAAATTAAAGAAAGAAATAAAGCTCTTAGTGTTTCATTTGGATTTCTATTGAAAGAAAAGAAAGACAGAGCAATTTGATGAGAAAAAATGAAAAACATTTAAAAAGTGAAAGAGTTCAAAAGGTGAAAAAGCCAAAGTGAAATTCAAGGTTATGTATGGGATTTTGAATTGAGATTGGTGTTAGGACTAGCTTGAGGGAGTATTGACCTCTAGTTTGTACTCCGCTTATCCTTTTTGCACCACATTCCTAAATTATCATTGGCAACGTTTCATAGGTTTGAACACATAGATCGAGTCATGGATACATGCATTAGGTCTATGTGCATCCAGAAAAGTCATGCATTCAAGCATTAGATCAATCTGCATCAAAAGAAAAAAAATACAAAAACATATCATACATTTAGGATGCGCTAATTTTTGTATGTAGAAGCTCGAGTTTTTTTGTTTTTTTTAAAAGAATGCATTCCTTTATTTGACTTCTCTCTCTCTCTCTCTCTCTCTCTCCCCATCATCAATTTCTTTCTAAATTCCCACTTGATGATCCATTGTAAGAAATACACAATATGTCAAGTACAGTTCAAGAACATATCGATGAGTTAAAGGGTATACTAGTAGATCTTGTACATGTCGTGAAACTAGAGGCAAACCGCACTTTTCTTCAAGAGAATAGTTGTGCATATTACAAGGCACTAGATAGTTTTGGTGCAATAGTTACTGACCAACAAAGAATCAATGAGCTGCATGACATCAAAAAACACAATCCACTAATAAATCCTTTCCTCAAATCAATCTTTGAAAGCTCCCATCTTTCCAGAGGAGGCAAAAGAATTATTGATGATTCATCAACATCAAAACATCTATGAAAACAAGAAAAATGTGTGCTCCCATAGAGATACCTTCTAAACCTACACTGACTCTTACCAGGCTTAAGGGAAAGCCTAATAGCGAATTTACACACCTAGATATGAATTATGATGCTGTATTTAATACCTTCATTTTAGAAACTTGCTTTATCTTATAGTACCAACTCCAGATTCTGAGGGAGACCAAAAATGACAAATCTAGGACAATAATGCCTATTCTAGTACCATGGAGGAAATGGACATAGAACTAACGATAGCTTTATCTCTCAAATAAGACCCTAAATAACATAGATGTCGTTGTAGTAGGTAAAAATGTTAACATGGGTACAAAGGATTAATTAAAACTCCGACGTGCATAAATGACCTTCACCCAACTCAAAATGACATATACTCAAAAAAATTTACCAACTCCGTGTTACAATAGCGATATCCCCAATTGGACCCTTAACAGACCCACTTCAAGAGGAAAGAAATTCAATATGGGATAAAAGAGTCCTATTGTAAATACCACAGAAGGAGAGGTCACCAAAGGGAAAGGTGTGTGGGCCTTAAGGCAATTATCCAAGATACGATTGATGACAAAAGACTTTAGTTGCTATCAGATCCATAATACATACACATAAATCCAGTCCCAATAGCATATATTCACTTAGATATTTGAACTCACTTAGGTCCAATCAGCATGAAAAAAAATATACACATTCTCTCTTTTCATTTAGAAAGAGACCTCATGAAAACTGAAGCAACGTAGTCGTCTCGTCATGCAACGTAGAAGTCTATACTTAAGATTTCATTTTCAGATTTATTCTTTTTATATGCACATTCTAATAATTTTACTCTATTATTGTTGCACACATACTTTTTAATTAATGAATGAGTTTTCATTTATTTATTCTCTAACTTTGCATTAATGAGCATTAATGAAAATCATTATTGTCGCCTGAAAAAAACGAATTTCTAATTCTCACAACTTTTCTAAATAAAAGCAACAAACAAACTATATATATAAAAGAAGCATTCTTCCCTTCACCACGACCATTTCTCCAATTCTTATCATTCATTTCAAGTTAAACACATAACATCCCTCTCCCTTACCTCATGGTAAGTACATTTGACATTAATTCAATGTAAAGGATGGGAAGAAAAAAAAAGCATACCAAAAAATGCAAAAAAAAAGGAAGAAAAGCAAAGCAAACAAAAGCAAAAAATGATGAACAAATTAAAAAAAAAAATAAGAATGCAAAATATTGAAGACATAAGAAGAAACAGAAGTGTTGCAAATAAGCCCATCAATAGCTATCAAGTGTACTTCTTTAACCCAAAACCTCCACTTTAACCCAAAAGTCTTGATCTCCATAACCAAAAAACATATATTATAGACAATCCATAACCATATCAGATCCCAATAAGTCAGAAAAGAGAAACCAAAGGTTACATATATCACATACGGACAGACACAAATACTGGAGATAAAAGGTTACCTTATACTACTAATATTAACACCAACAACATGATGATGATGATAAATAGTATTGAATATAAAAAAATATAATAAGTAATTAACAATAATATTTTACATGATTCAAGGAGTTTAGGGAGTCTAGGACTTAGGGATTTGTCCTAAGCCTATTAGGGTTCGTGTTTGTGTTTCCTACTAGGGTTAGTATATTTGTTTCCTATTAGGATTAGCATGTTTAAACTAGTATAAATAGAGTTTATGTAGTTCGAATTTTATAGATAGTGATTAATAAAATTTCGTGAGTTTTAAACTTGAGTGTTTATACAAATTCTGTTGATTGTTGGTGGCTTTGTCTCTATACATTCAAAATCCTTAAATTTATTCCTTGTGGTGGTTGTGTCTTTATAATTGAATAATCTAAGAACTATCCCGTTCATTGGTTCTTTTACATTGTTCGAACATTATTGATTGTGTTACATAACTTCCGCACTTGTTATTCAGTCTCTTAGAAGATTAAATACATCAGTTTTTGACTCCATTATGATGGTCATTTAGTTTGTCTCATAGGATAACAATTGTATATGGTCCTATTCGAGCAACAGAAAGCGCTACCATATTATTTTAATTATCTTTTAAAGTTTGAGCACACATTAGACAATATTCATATATCTCTATTACATAAGGGAAGGGGAGACCTATGGTGTCCTCTTTTGAACTGACTATTATGCCCCCTTTTCCCTTACTAAATTACGAAAATAATATCAATACCAAAATGGGGATTCAAACAAAGCTACCGGAAATTAAATTTCAACATCACTCCCAAATCACTTATGTTAGGAAACTTTACAAATCCCTTTCTAAATCACGTTCAAGAAATCTCGCAAATCACTAAACTTTACAAAAAACTAAAAATTAACTTACAAACCAAAACTAATATTAGGGCGTAAATACATAAAAAAAACATTCACAAAATTCACTTACAAATCATTGTTCTCATCAAGAACTCACAAATTTCACTTACAAATTATTCTTTACCTATACACGCTATGCATAAAAATCTGTAAAAAAAAATAAAATTTCGACGGGGATATCACACATTTGTCCATCTGCGATTTGCAAACTTCCAAAAAGGCACATAATTCTTTTAATATTCCAAGTTATTTCAAATTAGTTGAAAAAACAATAGCAATTGTTATGTAGCGACTAACAGAAAAAAGGGAGATGATAGCAATTAGTTAAAAAGGACTTAAATTTAACCCTTTATTTTCACATGAAATGAGAGAACAAGATAAAAGTAACAAATTTAGTTTTTTTTTTAAAATTCCAATATTAAAAATTCTGCTCATAACTTTTGCAAAAAAACCATTTTCACAAATAAATTTTGAAAAAAAAAAACCAAAATCAAATTTTTCGCGAACGGTTTTTGCAAAAATCAATTTTCAGAAAAAAAAATTAAAATAATTTGCTAAAACCATTTTCAGAAAAAAATTACATTATTTTGCGAAAACAAATATAAATTAAGCACCAAGACAACTGTAAAATTTTGAAATGGAAAAAAGGGCTTTTATACAATTTAAATTTAATTCATTTTCATTTAAATCAGAAAACAAGATAAAAGAAACGATTTTGTTTTTTTAAAAGAATTCCAATATCAAATTGTGTATGAAAATTTAAAATTTATCTCAAATATAATTTTAAATATGAGACTGATGAAAATTTTAAATATAAGTTTGTGAAATCATAATTTAGATGTTAGGCAAGGGAAAAAAAAACTGAAATTGATTCATACTTTTCGGATTAAATTTTGGGATGATAGAAAATCGACCCAAGAAAAAAACTGAAGTTGATTTATGAAATTACCTTTCTTTGCTAGAAAATCGACCCAAGAAAAAACTGAAGCTGGTTTGCTTCTTTCAAAAGTGGTTGATACGGCTGATGGATTTTTGATGAATTAGATCTACTGCTTTGCTTAATACTTAAAAAGTTTTAATTTTCTTATTGTATAGTGTATAGTTTGATAAACTAGGTTCCTTGAAAATATGGTTTGTAGATTTGTAGTGAGAGGAGAGAGAAAATGAATAGCAAAAGTAGTGGAATTATATATACTGATGTTATCAAGTAGTGGAAAAGGTAGTGAAATTTTTTTTGTTAAAATTCTAGAAGGATGTGCCTACAAGCTACAACACGTCACTCAAAATTTTGGGTTTCAAATACAAGTGTGGATCAAAGTATAAATTAGCCAAATTATAATATGGGTTTCAAATACAAGTGTAGATCAAAGTATAAATTAGCCAAATTATAATATTGTTGCATTGAAATTAACGTAACAGATAATATGGACTCAATTTTTTTTTTGTTCAATAGAGATAAGTTTAACTAAGGGAGTAATACTGTAATGCTACTTAAATGTAAAGAGTTAATGACTGCAGAAGAAATAACAAAATGTAGAAGGAATACTAGCTATTTGATTGTATTTCAAAGAATCTTATTCACAAAATGGAGGTGACCGTAAAATACTAATTTGCATTTTCTTTTTGTTTACTACTTAGTAATAATTAGGCTAAAAATGTCATCGCACGCATCGCGTGTATAAATAGCTAGTAAGATCGGGAATGAAGAAACTCTAGCACACTATATAGTACATAAGATACAATATTCCATGCATATCAGAATTTGCAAAACTTCATTAAATAGGTAAAATTACATGTATTAATCGAGTACTATGTGAAATAGTCCATGAGAGCATATATACACCAATGTGGACATGATCTACAAGGAAATTCCAATCCATCATGAAGTTCTCTAGAGCCACATGGATAAAGTTGTTTGTCTATGAAAACTATTACCAAATACTCTGGTTGATGTTATGGTTGATACCTTAATGTTTCCATTTTTTAAATGATAAGGAAAAAGACACTAATTAATTATCACATTCTTGACTATGTTATTGAAAACTATGTGCATTGCAGACCATCAAACTTGGTTAATAACATCATCCTCATCTGTTGGACTATCAACCACCGTACAAACTGGCAGCTCCTCAACATGTGCCAAATCATGTTGTTGAACGACCAACACCGACGACACAACGCCACTGTTTGTTGATGACAGGATATCACCTATAGGCCCTAACTCAGCATGCTCAGCTTGGCGTTCTGCTAATTCAGCGACCATTGTAGAAGGGAAACGACCTTTTCCTACCACAATCAGGTCGTAATTACCACTTCGACCTAGTGCTAGCATTTCCTCTTCGATATTGTTGGCCTTCTTGTCTATATACTCCACTGTTTCAGCACACTTGTGCCGGAAATTTTCCACCGTCGCATCATCTATCGCCTAAAATGTGAAATGTGAAATGTCAGTTGTAAGATATATTATATGAAAAGTACAATATTTGTCACAAGAACAAAATAAAGCATTTCATCAAAACCATGGACCAAGTACAATTATTTTTTATTTTTTATTTTTGTGAAAATAAAGATTAAGCATAATTCTGATAATTGTCCTAATGTTCTCGCATTCACCATGTTATTTGCAAGACACCTGACTTTGTACACCCAACAAAATCCATGACATAGTCAATGTCGAAACCTTGTGTCAGTGACCGGAATCCGACATAAGGTCTGTTATCGTAAAAGAAGATTGTTTCAGGTTTGTTTTCGCAAAAAAATATATAAGATGATGTCTCACATATTTCATATTTTACAAGGTACAAAAATCCTAAGGTAATGGACATTGACTCTAAACAATTAGGGAAGAAGGAAGTAAGCGATTACCTTCTCTTCGGTGCGATTTATGGCAGCTACTGAGAATGTATAATTAGTATCACCACATTTCTCAGGAGATGGCATTAACTTAACATTGTTAGCATCCATCCCTTCATTTTCTGTGAACCTCAAAACTGTGATTCTAATCACAGGATGGTCTGCCATCCGTGCCCCAAGTTCCAAAGCCTCTCGATCATCTGGCCCACCAAAGAAAACAACACAAACTCTTTTTCCTTGGGCCGCCATTGTTTCATTATCTTGGGCCGCACCAAATCCACGATCCACAAAAACCGCAACTGAACAAGGAGTACTCTTCAACACCCTTTGGTTCACACCTCTCCATCCATGTCCTAAATTCTCCACCATTTTCAACTCCCCACCCTCCTCCTCTTTCCTCCACATCTTCTGAAACGGTAGTATTATCATCATAACCCTCTTCCCCTCGGCGACATGGCGAATGTCCTCATGCATTGTGGAAATGGCCGAAATCGCCGTGACAGGACGGACCATTACGCGGCCTAATTGAGCGTACGTCTCGAAGGCGGAGGCCACACGGTCGTGGACCTCAACACGGCTGCGACGTCGGGTGGGGTCGATGAAAGGTAGTCCGTTGCGGCGTAGGCGTTGGACCATGATGATGGAGGAGGATCGCTCAGTGAGCTCCACCAGGTGCATGACATAGAGCTTAAGTTTGCTCTTGGTAGATGTACTTCGAGTTAATTCAATGAGGTTGATGAGGCCAGACACGTTGCCTGCTCCATGTGCGCATGCTAGTATTCTGAACTGTTCTTTAGAGGAGTTGGGGGTAGATGTAGATTCATTTATAGAGTGGTCTGGTTGAAGTTTCCTTTTTGGGGTTTGATCACCGTGTTTAGCTGGTTTGTATATTGCCATGACAATTGGTGTGGTTATAAAAGTAGTGAAGAGTGCCATTAAAACTAGAATTGCAAACATCTCATCATTAAGTACCTGAAATAAACAAACAAGGTACAAACATGTGAGAAGCATGCAACATAGATAGTTTCAAGTTGCAACTACAAAGTAATTCTATATGTAATGAAATAAGTCTACAGTACTAATATAGAATGATTAACTATGGTCCTAAAGGTTCGTTTAAGGATTGTCAAATGAATAATCTACTTTGTAGATTTTTTCACCGTACTAGTTTTCAAGTTATGCTTTCCTTTCTATCATTAGATTGCTAGACGAGGCTCAAGTTATGCTTTCCTTTCAGATGCTAATTATCAATCATTTGGACGTTTCTTGCAAATCATGTCAATCTGTTCTCTTTTAATTTACTTTCGAGTTGCATAGCAAAATGACAATTAATGGATCCAATTTTAGATCTGAACTCTTCTATTTGACATATTGACTTCTTAAAATTTTACCAAGTAATAAACTAGGTGTGATTCATATTTTTATTAGCTGTCAATTGTCATATGGTAAACTCTAATTTTAGTGAAAAAAAGGAAGATTATGCGTGATTTGTTTCTGAAACTTCTAAGAAAAATAGCAAATAAATCAATTAGAATAAAAACAGAACAATGAAACTCCATTGAATAGTACTCATAAATATTAAAATGCCATGAATATAACCAAGTCATAGCAGCACTTAATAATTACGTGATTTTATTCTATTTTAAGTATTACCGGCCAGTATCACAGTTATGACCCCTTGAAGATGCCGACACGTATGTCTACACTATGGGTTTGATATTTTTGAGGCTTTCCTCGTCGTCGGGAAGATTTGTTGATAGTGATACAATACATTATCATATATACTTAACTATATATGTGATGTAGTTATATTACAAAACAATTTTTTCTGAAGGTGTAAAATCATTACCCTACTAGCTAGCATGTTAACATAGATTTATCATTGCAAAATATAATTTTATTGTTATAATTATGACCCTTTATCTACCATCTACTAAATAACTGATGAGTATATTAAATATTATTATTGCTTGTTTAATTGTTTATCTCATCATTTTTAAATTTATGTAATTAAATTCTCAATCGTTCCCATGTATCAACCATATCACTTTTGTAGACATTGTTATGAAATCTTGTAAAACATGATTATTAACTAAGCCGTTAAGGAAATGTTTTATTCCAATTATTTAAGCACATTGGTAAAGCTTTTTAGAATATAATATAGAATCCAACTTGCATGTTTTTCTTAGATTACTGCTATTATTCAAAATGAAAGACGTCATTAGAGGACTAATATAAGGTTATCTGATTCCAAAGCAATTAGCATCATCAATAAAACTAAACAAATATAAAGTCAAACTCTGGAGTTCATGTTGAGTAAGAAGATCAATGTTTGAAAGATGTACTTTTATAACTCATCTTCTATACGCCATATCCAAATATCATCCTCAGCTCAATTCTCGTCATTTTTTTTTCCTTCCCTTCTAAAGACTCTACCCACCAAATTAAACTAAGAGATCGTGAGTATTTAGACCAAGTTAATCACATTTATACATAAAATAGAGATAGAATATATAAATTTAAATAGAAATTAATAGACTAACTGATATGAGTGGTTTTGGGACTAATTAGACGAGGGCAGCTAAGTTGCTGAAACAGGACTCTTTTCAATGAAACAGACTGCACATAATATGCGGGAGATCATAACAGTTGAATTATTCTAGTAAGATATTCTTTTAGTTGATCATTTATTTACATACATGCATGACCAATTCAGCTTAATTCAAGTTGTCTTACAATATTATTACCTGTCCTCTCTGAATTATGAGTTAAGTGGAATCTAAGTATTAACGTGCAGAGATGAGAATGAAAAAAAAGCATCGGATTTAGAATTTTAGATACCCCTAGCTGACTAAGCTGTAACAAAATAAATTAGGTTATAATATTTATAGCTTTTAGTTTCTACTATATAACTATACATGTATAAAAAATGGGAATTGATGATTGGATTTCCAATTCACTATTGCAATTTGCAAGTACATTATTTTAGGACGTCTAACAATGAATAAGGAATATACCCTTAAGACTTGAACACTAGCCGGAATTCTCTCCATGTACACTAATAATACACGGTTTATATCCAATATCCATTATCGGATTTCGTGAAAGGTTAAATAATTGAGTTAACATATATATATATATATATATATATATATATATATATATATTATATATATATTTATATATATAAAAGTGAGTTGATCTCAGAATGCATAGAAATGATAATTTTGAGTCTAAAAAAATATAATTTTTTTTTTTAGTTTTTTTTTTCTAATATTTTTTTTTGGAGTTACATGACTTTTTTATTAGAGGTACATCACTTATTCATAAGAGTTATAGCGCGTCAAATTCATTGTCATTTCTCATGTAAGTATGCATGCATTCTCATATGAACTCACATAATATATATATATGCATTCTTATTCTTTTTTGTTTTTATTGCAAAAATAACTGATTTGGCTAGTTTCGCATCTATTGTAAATTCAACTTTTGGCAAGAAAAACAATTTTAGTTGACAATATTGCCCTTACTTTATCGTCCTAAAATCACTAGTGGGAGCTCGAAAAAAAATAAATCTTTAATTTGCCACTAGAGACACTTTGGTAGCGCGTTTCTCCTTACCATATCCACAATCTAAAATTGTGTTCCAGCAAACAAAGGTCAGGTTAATCTGCGAGAAGTGTCGGTCTGGCAGGGCCCTTCATTTTACCATCGAAAAAAAAATCTTCAACTACTCACTTTGTTTCAAAAAGTAGTCTTTATTTTATTAAAGGTATTTCTCTCCTATTAAAAGAGTATCATTATGCTAATTGCTAAATTGATCACCTTTTTCACTTCTTTAAAAAACGTGCACAAATTCTTTGTTGCAACAGAAAAATAATGGAGGAACTTATATATGTGGTTCGTTTAAGTGTAACAGCATTGTAATTAATTCCTTAAATATGGCTAAAAAATATCGAGATAAAGAGATAGCATAACAGTGTTTGTGAACGCAAACCTTTTTTTCTTTGCCTATATTGAGAACGATGAGTTCCACCAAGCCCTTTGTATTCATCAACACACCAAGGGCCAGCGCCTCCCGAGCCTTCATTCGACAACACTTGGCCACCACAAATGTCCCCAAAATCTTGCCGAAGCAGGCAACAGCAATCACTAAGACTAGTAAGCCCCACGCCACGGCGCCTTGGATCTTGGTCACATCTGTCTTAAGGCCGCTGGACGCGAAGTATAGCGGTAATAACAAGCCTGAAACAAAGTCTTCAATTCTCTCTAGGAGTTTTTCTGCAAAATTTCCTTCTTTTGGGATAATCAGTCCAAATATGAAAGCACCAAATATAGAATGAATCCCTATAAAATCTGTCATGAACCCGGCTACTAGTACCCCGGCTAGGGTTAGAGTGATGTACGCCTCGTCCACTACGTCTTGTTCCGCCGAGCACCTTCGAATCATCCAGCTCATCAAGGGCTTCACAGCAAGGAACATGAAGAGAACGAACCCTACCCCAGATAAGAGGACCCAAAGTGACACCAATGGGCTGCTACTATGGCCTCCCTCCATGCCGCTTCCCGCAAGAGCAACAGCAAGGGCTAGGAGAATCCATGCAGCCACGTCATTGAATGCGGCCGCTGCCATGGCTGTCTCCCCTACCCTTGTAGTAAGGAGCTTAAGTTCGGCCAAGATACGTGCCAACACCGGGAAGGCGGTGATGGAGAGCGAAACACCCATGAAAACGAGGAAGGGGCCATACCCAGCTCGATCCGCTCCCTCAATGGTGCGGCGGAGCACAACAGCCACTGCGGCCCCGCCGACAAAGGGGAGGCTTATCCCTGCAAGAGCAATGAGGAAGGCTTCCCGCCCACTGCGGCGGATAGAGGACAGATCTAACTCAAGTCCTACAAGGAATAAGAAAAATAGGAGACCAATGCTCGCAACTGATTCTAGGATAGGTGTGCTCCAATGTGGGAACACTTTTTCCATGTACTGCTCATTCCTTCCGAACACTGATGGCCCCAACAATATTCCTCCCTGGCCATGTACATTAAATAACATGTTATTGATAAAGATTGAGGATTGTAAACATAACAATATTTCAAACATCACACGTAGCAACCTAGCCCAGATTAGAGGCAAAGGTCATTTGGGACTTGTAACCTTAGGTCGTTAGATACAAATCTTACGACGTGACCTACACAATATATATCATAGAGATTAATACGTACCACAATCTCAGCAATGACTTTGGGCTGACGGAGAGGCTTGAAGGCGAAAGCGAGGAGGCGGGTGACCACTAGGATTAACGTCGTTTGTATAATGAGTAAAGGGAAGGCAGTGTGAAGAGCGTTATCACCTTGTAGAATTCCATCAGAGGCTGTTTTAATGCCCGTTATGTTAAGAGCCATAACTTGGGAGATTCTAGTTAAGGAATCTTGAGAGGAAAAACTTAGTTATTATGAGAATGAGCCCTTGCTTACTTTGTTATTTATATAGGCATACAGCGCTCTGTAGCGTTTTTAGAACTGGAACCTATCACTTTCTGTCACTTAATCAGTTTATGGGACTATATTTTTTTTTATAACACCTACTTCAATTATTAGTCATAATTTAATTGGTCATGTACGCACATAGCGGGAAGTGAACAAAATTACCTTTGTTGTCTATCTGTTTTTTCCTATGTAAATGGAGTAGCTTTTTTATGTTCCTGTAAGTCAATGAAATTAAAATCCAGCACATTTATAAGCATTATTATAGGATCTTGTAAGGCATGATTATCAATTATTATACGATAATCAAATGCGATGAAACACATAAGTGTATGATATTATCGAATCCAACTTGCGTATTTATAATTTTTTTACTAAAAAGCTAACATAATCCAACTTGCCTATATCTAAGACATGAAATAATTACCAATCAAAATTTTCTATTATGAGCTTTTGCAAGTTCTAAAAAATTCTGATAAGGTCGAATAACTTTTGCAACTTTAGGTGGAGGCAAACAAACACTAATAAATTTATCGCTTATGGTTAAAATAAGGAATTGTAATAGGGTTCATTCTTATTATTATTATTTTTTTATATATTTTTTTTTTTTGTGTAACTATGAAATTTATTTTAGCTTATCCGGCAGAAGAAGAGGTACACAGGCCCGGCCAGAAATCAAGCTCTCAATCAAGAAGTCTAGAAGCTGTTAAAATCAAAATTCATCCGAGAGACTTATTACCCGTATTGGATAGCTAATGTAGTCATGGTCCCTAAGCCGAAAGGAACTTGGAGGATGTGTGTGGACTACACTAATCTAAATAAGGCTTGTCCAAAGGACAATTTTCCTCTGCCAAAAAAAAGATCGGTTACAACTAAACATAGATCATAGGCTACAAAAAAAAAAAAACTGTCCTTTGGACGATTTTTTTTTTTGTAGCCTAGGTTGTAATCTTTGTTTAGTTGTAGCCTAGGTCCTTTTGTACTTAGCGTAGTTTTTTTTTTTTGTAGCCTAGGTTGTAATCTTCTCCAGACTTTTATAATATAATCTCTTTTTTCACTTATTGTCTCTTGCTTTCAACTTGCTCAAACTTTTCACGAAGTCCTATACCAACTTGGTTAGCTTTGAATGATTATGAATGAATTATTCTGGACGAAGAGAATTATAACTAACAATTCAATCCAAATAACTTTGAATGATTATGAATGAATTGTTCTGGACGAAGAGAATCATAACTAACAATTCAATCCAAATAACTTTGAATAATTATGAACGAATTGTTTTGGATGAAAAGGTTAAACTTTAACGCGTTCAATCAATGGGCGGATTCAATCCAAACATTACGAACAAGGGCCAAAGATGTTCGGCCTGAAATGCCAGAGTTATTCGTTAGAACTCGCACAAGGGCTTGTTCCTCGATACAAGGACGATTTGCTACTTGCTTTAATGTATTTACTATGTGCTGGTTCCCTCCCCCCCTTCTTGGACGAAGAGAATTGGGCAAATTCTTCGTTCTGAGAAGGAGAAGGACCATGCTTGAAAGTGATATACTTTGCAAGGAAAAATAATCTAGGATTGTGGCAATCCGTCCGTCCTTGTGTTTTGTTTGTAATAACTTATTCCTTTACTAAGGTGGTTATTACTGTGAGTGGCCTTTGGACGGAAAGTAAGACCCCTTTACTAAAGTTTCTTAATTTCGGCCGCCTTCGTTTAGGAGATTGATGTTAACTTTATAAGTTTATCAATTGGTGTCTTTCGTCATGTTTAAACCTTAATGGGTTATAACATGTTGGCCGATCTCCTAATAGAGGTGTTTTTGTTTAGCTGCTCTTTATTGAAAATTTTGTTCTAAACCACTCTTTTGGCCGGTGATAGGATGCCCTTAATGAAATAGTAAGGCATAACAAGTAAGGAGGCAATCATAAAGCGAAAGTAGATTTGTATTATATGAATTTTGCTTGGCTGAGAGTCAAGGTACATGTATACATTTCTACTTTTTCATTAATGTGCTATGGCACTTTGTTATCAGGAAGCTACAACATTCAAATTACATCAGATGTAGTATTTTTTCAAAGTGTCCGAGTTCCACGTCCGAGGATTGGGACGACCATCCATCGCCTCTAGACGGAAGGTGCCACTCTGGACTTCTTGGACGATCTTGTAAGGCCCTTCCCAATTTGGCGTGAGCTTGCCCATTTATTTGGTGCGGCCGACTGCTTCCATTTTACTTAAGACAATATCCCCCACCTTCAATGGTCGTCTGACCACCCTTGTGTTAAACTCACGAGCCATTCGCAGTTTATACAGCTGCATTCTTAATAGAGCATTGCCTCTGACTTCTAGAACCTGGTCCAAGGTCGTGCGAAGGGTAGCTGTTGTTTCACTATTTTGATGATGACAAATGATTATCTTTGATTAATTTAGGTTCTTTGTTTTCGTGTGTTATTAGATTTATTTATTTTATTTCGTGTTTAGGTTTATCTTATAATCTAGATTTGTTATTTTCTCTTACGCTTATTTTTTATATCACAAATATTATGTTTTATAACTTATGGAGAATTGATTAGGAGGTTAATCAAAAATTAAGTTGTTAACTTTATTTGTGTTTGTAACAAATGATTTATATTATGGACGTAAATTTGTGAAATTATATGATTCCATAATACTCTTGAAAGTTAGTTTGTGCGCAGAAATTAAATCGGTTATTTGATGAGAAGCATTTGAAGGCACTAACTTCCAGCACCTAAAAAGGAGTTCTGTTGAACTAGTTCCTAGATTTTATGAACTACAACAACCCATAACATCCCACCTACTTCTAAGGCGTGTGATAATGGCTGAAGTTTCGGAACCAACGCATAACTCCAAACTGATTCGCCAACGGCTAGAATGTGGATGAAGTGAGGCTGAAATTCAGCTCCCACTATGTTCGTGGAGAAGATCATAAGAAATTTGTTTTCTACAAACAGTTGTGTGTAACGAAATTATAAGTTAAGCTTTCAGAATATTATTGTAATATTTTCAGTGAATGTGTTTTCGGTTTTATCTCTTCTTTCATTATTATACATTGTATTAGAGATTGGGTTGTGTGACAAAATCTGTAATCATTTCGAGAAAAAGAGAACGAGAAAGAAAAGAGAGAAAAGAAAGACTTCTAGTGAAGTCAAGAGAGAAAGTCACTTGTTCAGGGGGAACAAGGTGACAGGGAACAAGTTCCTAGAGGAACAGAGAAGGTCCAAGTTTAGGTTGTACAAAAGAGAGTCTTTTGGCCTAAAGTTTATTAAAGAGAATTGAGTCAAAATCCCTTATGGTCAAGGTTTTTCTTCCTATTGGGCCTAGGAAGTTTTCCTTGTAAAAATTCTCGTGTTTTTATTTCTTTCAAGTTTATGCATTTATCTCTTTCTTAGATTAAGATTCTTTTATTTCCGCAAAAAGATAGAAAATCTCCCCAACTACAATTCACCCCCCCTCTTCTAGTTGCTCAAGTGTTTGTACTCGACTAACAGTAGCCCAGTTGGCTTCCTCTGAATATAGCATAACTCGCAGAGTGGGTTCTTCTATTTCAATGAGAATGCCGGCTTCTGAGCCACGGACAAGAATAAATGAAGTCTCCCCGGCCAGTCGAGTTCTTGGTCGTAGTTCTGATTGACCAAAGAACCAACTATAGTTCCTCTACCCATAAATCTTTCGCATTGTCCAGCTTTTTCTTTATGACGTTTGAGAGGATCTTGGTAAAGGCTTCTACTTGTCCGTTTGCCTGAGGATGAGCAACGGCAGCAAAGCAAGCTTTAATGTCCTGATCGGCCAACCTTTCCTTGAGCTTAGGCATCTCACAATGCGGTCCATTGTCGAAGACAATAGACTGAGGCATACCAAATCTTGTAACGATGTTCTTGCAGATAAAACATTTTTTTATCATTAGTGGTGATCCCTCTCATAGCCTCAACCTCGACCCATTTAGTGAAGTAGTCTACTGCTACTATCACAAATTTCTTCTGGGCGGCCACTACAGTAAACAACCCCAAGATATCCATCCCCCATTTGGCGAAGGGAAGGGGAAAAAGAATTGGGGTCAGATAATTGGATGGCTTCTGATACATGTTGCCATGCCTCTGGCAGCTATCGAATTTCTTCGCGTAGACCACGACGTCTTCCTTTAAGGTGGGTCAATAATTCCCTGTCCTTAAGGCCTTCTCTCCCAATGCTCTTCCTCCAATGTGAGAGGCACAAGCTCCTTCATGCAATTCTTTCAAGACATTCAACCCTCCTCCTTGGTAATGCACTTCAGGAGTGACCGGTTGAATGCTTTTTTATACAAGGTTTCATCTCAAAATTCAAACCACTTGTCCTTTGCCTTCACATACGTAGCTTCCAAGCGATCTGATGGCAGGCATCCGGTCTTCTTGAATTTAATGATGGGATCCATCCAAACATTTCCTCGGCTGAAAAACATAACTTGCTCTTGATCAATACTCTTTGTCGGCTTTACCTCCCAAAACATAGTTCGCGGTACATCCCCTTTGCCGAACTGTCTAGTTTCGAGAGAGTATCGGCTTGATGATTCTCAGACCTTGGAATTTGGTCGAGCTTAAACCGCTTCAATGTTTTGATTTCTTCTTGAATCAACGTCATGTATTTACTCATGGACGCCTTCTTTCATTCGAAGTCGCCATTTACTTGACTAACAACCAACACGGAATCTGTTTTTGCCTCAATTTCTAAGGCTCCTGCCGCTTTGCACATTTTAATGCCGGCTAACAGCGCTTCATATTCTGCTTCATTTTTTGATACATGAACTGAAATCTGATCGCATACTCAAACTTGTCCCCTTCTGGTGATTGGAAGATTATTCCAGCCCCGCAGCCATTAGCAGTGGACGACCCATCCACCATAAGGGTGAAATGCTGTTTTCCCGTAGTTGGATCCTGGACGGGTTCAGCCGTAGGCCGGGTACGCTCTATGATGAAATCAGCTAAGGCTTGACTTTTGATTACCTTTCTGCGCTCAAATGCTAGGTCGAACATATTTAGCTCTACAACCCATTTTAGCATTCGCTCAGAAGCATCCATCTTATGCAGAACTTGCTTTAGGGGCTGATCACTATAGATGAGGATGCTATAAGCCAGAAAGTCTGATCTCAATTTTCGGCTGGCCATGAACAGCGCTAGGCCGAATTTCTCCACCAGCCAGTACCTACATTCGGTATATTTTAGCACATGACTTATAAAGTAGACTGGAACTTGCACTGAATCTCTTTCGGCTAGGAGGACGGCGCTCACTGCATGTGGTGAAACAGCCAAATATGCAAACAATTTTTCCCCCTTGGCCAGGCTTATTAATCGAGGCAATTGGCGGAGATGCTCCTTAACCTGCTGAAGAGCTTGATCCGCCTCTTCCGTCCACTCAAATTTTGACTTCTTCTTGATTGTTGAAAAGAAATGATGACACTTGTCCCCAGATTTAGAAAGAAAACGTCGTAGGGCTTCCAAGCACCCTGTCAGACGTTGAACTTCCTTAACTTTACACAGGGAGGTCATGCTTAGAATTGCCTAAATCTTATAAGGATTTGCTTCAATTACTCTCTAATCGACCAGGAATCCCAAAAATTTCCAGCCACTACTCCAACCAAACATTTCTGTGAATTCAATTTCAGCTTGAACATTCTAACTGTCAGGAAGGTTTCTCGAAGAACCTCAATATGATCCAGCTCCTACCGGCTTTTGACAATCATATCATTAATGTAAGCCTCCATGTTTTGTCCCAGCTGTGGCTGGAAAAAATTGTTTATCAATCGCTGGAAAGTGGCTGGTGCATTGCGAAGGCCGAAGGGCATCGTCAGCCAGCCACAGAGCCCTTTCTCAATAATGAATGAAGTCTTAACCTGATCTTTTGGCCACATTGGAATTTGATAAAAACTAGAATAAGCATCCATGAAGCTTAATAGTGCATGCCAATCGTGGAATCGACTAACCGATCTTTTTTTGGCAGAGGAAAATTGTCCTTTGGACAAGCCTTATTTAGATTAGTGTAGTCCACACACATCCTCCAAGTTCCTTTCGGCTTAAGGACCATGACTACATTAGCTATCCAATACGGGTAATAAGTCTCTCGGATGAATTTTGATTTTAACAGCTTCTAGACTTCTTGATCGACAGCTTGATTTCTGGCCGGGCCTAGGTGCCTCTTCTTCTGCCGGATTGGCTTTTGATCAGGGTCTATGTTTAGCTTGTGAACGACAACTTCGAGATCAATTTCCGGCATCTCTTCTACCGCGTATGCAAAAACATCTTCAAATTCTTTCAACAGCTTTATCAGTTCGTCTTTGATCCTGGGATCTCAGCGACCTCTCCGGGCGTCTTTCATCCAAGCAAATCTCCGCGGGCACTTCTACTGGCTATGGCCGCTCTAGTCCAATTCCCATGATGGCCATTACTTCTTTTGACGAAGCCTTTTCTTCTTTGATAGTCATGCACTTCCTCTTCTTGGTCTACAAGAGGATGGCCGGCTTACTCATTTGAGAGGCCTTCGTCTAAGTTCTATTTACTTCGTTGGTGCATTGCGAAGGCCGAAGGGCATCGTCAGCCAGCCACAAAGCCCTTTCTCAATAATGAATGAAGTCTTAACCTGATCTTTTGGCCACATTGGAATTTGATAAAAACTAGAATAAGCATCCATGAAGCTTAATAGTGCATGCCAATCGTGGAATCGACTAACCGATCTTTTTTTGGCAGAGGAAAATTGTCCTTTGGACAAGCCTTATTTAGATTAGTGTAGTCCACACACATCCTCCAAGTTCCTTTCGGCTTAAGGACCATGACTACATTAGCTATCCAATACGGGTAATAAGTCTCTCGGATGAATTTTGATTTTAACAGCTTCTAGATTCTTGATCGACAGCTTGATTTCTGGCCGGGCCTAGGTGCCTCTTCTTCTGCCGGATTGGCTTTTGATCAGGGTCTATGTTTAGCTTGTGAACGACAACTTCGAGATCAATTTCCGGCATCTCTTCTACCGCGTATGCAAAACATCTTCAAATTCTTTCAACAGCTTTATCAGTTCGTCTTTGATCCTGGGATCTCAGCGTCCTCTCCGGGCGTCTTTCATCCAAGCAAATCTCCGCAGGCACTTCTACTGGCTATGGCCGCTCTAGTCCAATTCCCATGATGGCCATTACTTCTTTTGACGAAGCCTTTTCTTCTTTGATAGTCATGCACTTCCTCTTCTTGGTCTACAAGAGGATGGCCGGCTTACTCATTTGAGAGGCCTTCGTCTAAGTTCAATTTACTTCGTTGGTGCATTGCGAAGGCCGAAGGGCATCGTCAGCCAGCCACAAAGCCCTTTCTCAATAATGAATGAAGTCTTAACCTGATCTTTTGGCCACATTGGAATTTGATAAAAACTAGAATAAGCATCCATGAAGCTTAATAGTGCATGCCAATCGTGGAATCGACTAACCGATCTTTTTTTGGCAGAGGAAAATTGTCCTTTGGACAAGCCTTATTTAGATTAGTGTAGTCCACACACATCCTCCAAGTTCCTTTCGGCTTAAGGACCATGACTACATTAGCTATCCAATACGGGTAATAAGTCTCTCGGATGAATTTTGATTTTAACAGCTTCTAGACTTCTTGATCGACAGCTTGATTTCTGGCCGGGCCTAGGTGCCTCTTCTTCTGCCGGATTGGCTTTTGATCAGGGTCTATGTTTAGCTTGTGAACGACAACTTCGAGATCAATTTCCGGCATCTCTTCTACCGCGTATGCAAAAACATCTTCAAATTCTTTCAACAGCTTTATCAGTTCGTCTTTGATCCTGGGATCTCAGCGTCCTCTCCGGGCGTCTTTCATCCAAGCAAATCTCCGCAGGCACTTCTACTGGCTATGGCCGCTCTAGTCCAATTCCCATTATGGCCATTACTTCTTTTGACGAAGCCTTTTCTTCTTTGATAGTCATGCACTTCCTCTTCTTGGTCTACAAGAGGATGGCCGGCTTACTCATTTGAGAGGCCTTCGTCTAAGTTCTATTACTTCGTTGGTGCATTGCGAAGGCCGAAGGGCATCGTCAGCCAGCCACAAAGCCCTTTCTCAATAATGAATGAAGTCTTAACCTGATCTTTTGGCCACATTGGAATTTGATAAAAACTAGAATAAGCATCCATGAAGCTTAATAGTGCATGCCAATCGTGGAATCGACTAACCGATCTTTTTTTGGCAGAGGAAAATTGTCCTTTGGACAAGCCTTATTTAGATTAGTGTAGTCCACACACATCCTCCAAGTTCCTTTCGGCTTAAGGACCATGACTACATTAGCTATCCAATACGGTAATAAGTCTCTCGGATGAATTTTGATTTTAACAGCTTCTAGACTTCTTGATCGACAGCTTGATTTCTGGCCGGCCTAGGTGCCTCTTCTTCTGCCGGATTGGCTTTTGATCAGGGTCTATGTTTAGCTTGTGAACGACAACTTCGAGATCAATTTCCGGCATCTCTTCTACCGCGTATGCAAAAACATCTTCAAATTCTTTCAACAGCTTTATCAGTTCGTCTTTGATCCTGGGATCTCAGCGTCCTCTCCGGGCGTCTTTCATCCAAGCAAATCTCCGCGGGCACTTCTACTGGCTATGGCCGCTCTAGTCCAATTCCCATGATGGCCATTACTTCTTTTAACGAAGCCTTTTCTTCTTTGATGGTCATGCACTTCCTCTTCTTACTCTACAAGAGGATGGACGGCTTACTCATTTGAGAGGCCTTCGTCTAAGTTCTATTTACTTCGTTCTTTAACTCATTTATCTGTCCCTTCACCATCTCGGCCGCTTCTACATCTATTGGCTTTGGCTGTTCTAATTTTTCTCACTTTCATGATGAAGGTTTGAGAGTGGCGAGGTAGCATTCTCTTGCTGCTTGCTGATCTCCATATAGGATCCAATCTTCCCTCCATCACACTCAAACTTCATTAACATCAAATGAGTCACAATAACGGCTTTGATGTGGTTCAAGGTGGGTCGTCCGAGAATAACATTGTAAGCCGTCAAATCTCGGACCACCAAGAACTTAACAAACAATGTTCTGGGGGCCTCCTTGTCTCCTACCCTAACAGGCAAGGTGATAGTTCCCATAGGGTGGATTACTCCTCCCCCAAACCCTATGATGGGATGGTGGACTGGGACCAAGTCATTCTCATTAAATTTTAGTCTTAACAAACAATCTACACTGATGATATCCGTTGAACTCCATGTATCAATCAGGATCCCTCTCACTCTAAGATTTGCAATTTTTATTTCCACAACCACAGGGTCGTCATGGGGGGTTCTTATCTTCCCGCGATCCAGCTCGCAGACGACTACCTTAGGGAAGGGGTCAGGCTCTGGCAGATTGGTGAGCATGATCTGTCCGAGTTCCCTGAAGTAATTATTATGTCCCCGGTTGGTTGGACCTCCTGCTGCAAAACCTCCAGATATGACAAGCACTACATCTTCGTCAGTGCTTTCACTTTCTTTTCTTCAGTTCTGATGGTCGTCCCGCTTTTGAAACTTTCTTCCTCCTTGAGATAGATATGAATTCATCTTCCCCTTACGAGCTAAATCCTCCAAAGCTCTCTTCAGATGTTTGCATTCATTTGTTTCATGACCACAATCTTTATGAAAGTGGTAATACTTGCTTTTATCCCAATTTCTATAGGGAGTTTTCATTTCAGTTGGCGCCTTTAGTGCATGCTGATCTTTTATCTCGATAAGAATAAAATATTGATCTTTGCTTAATTCTATAGGTTCCACTGATGCTGTTGGTTCACTTCTTTTGCTTCTCTTGGATGAGGTTGTCATTGAAGTCAATGCCCAAGTTTCAGCTTTCTTGGGATTGCTCTTTTTTGGCTGAAGTGCTTCTTCAGTCTTTTTTTGTTACAGGATGCTTTCCTTCTGTGCATACTTCCGTAACATGGATAAATGCTTCTACCTCAGGAAGGGATTCGGTAAGAGTGGTAATCTTCTTTTTCACCAGCTCAAATTTGAAACTTCCTGGCCTTAAACCCTTGATGAAGGCTTTAAAAGCCACTCCCGCGTTCAGATCCTGAATCTGCAATGCTTTTAGGTTAAACATCTTCACAAAACTTCTTAAAGCTTCCTTTTGTCCTTGGATCACCTTCCCCAAATGCATGTTGGTTTTCTATTCCTGTCGATTTGCTACGAAATGACCAGTGAACAGAATACTAATTAAGCTCTGTGAAGTTGTTTATGGAGTTTGGAGAAAGGTTTTTGAACTATTTTTGCGCTACTTCTATCAAAGTAGGTGAAAAATTCTTACACCAGGTAGCATCATCGACTGCTTGGACATACATCTTATGCTTGTATGCTGATAGATCATCGTCTGGATCAATAGTTATGTCAAAGGGTTCTATCGTGGGTATGGAGGAGAATCCATGATTCTGGCCGAGAATGGAGTCGCCCAATTAATCTTCAGTGCCCCCGCATGTCCCTCAGTGGGTATGTGCTCCCGACGATATTCTTTTAACATAGGATTAGAAGAGATGTTCACTAGGCCTTGACGCCTATACACCATAGGTTACAATACTGTTTTTTCTTGCCTTGGCTGGACAGGCGAAGGTCTTTGACTTCTTCCTTCAGTTCTGGATGACAACCTTAATGGAGGATCCTTCATATAAAGGGTAGACCCTAAGGCTGAGCACTGAAGAGCGGTTGCCTTCTTGTCCTGCAGGTATTCCCTAGCATCCATCTCCATTTTGTGACCGCTGGTAGGTATATTATCTCCAGGTATATTATCCTCTCCATCTTCCTCCGTGGCTCACTAACAACCGGCTGCTTTCCTTTTGAAACTCGCTTGGACACTTGCTGACGAGAAGGCCGGCTTGTCCCTGGAAGACCCTCCTAAGACTGCCCCCCTAGGCAGAGCTACAGCCGCTGGATCCGCATTGACTTGAAAGAACAACATGTTGTTCTTGATTTGCTCCTCCATGACAGCGGTCATCCTAGTCTAAAAGTCATTCAAGACAGTTTCCAGATGGGCATTTCTTAAATGATAGGCTCCCTACTTCGTCCAGAAATGTTGACAACAGCAGGGGGCCTATCTCTTCCCTGCCTCAGTGGTCTTTCATCACCTACCGTGTCCTCCACTTGGATCTCAAAACTCCGGTTTCTAGCAACATTGGATGAGTGACAATCACTCATTGTTGCGTCTTCCAACAGACGGCGCCAAATGTTACGTAGTGCTAAACTCGTAAATAAATACTACTATCCTCAACAGTAGGTTCAATAATAGGAGACTTGTTCAACAATGCCTAGACTCAAAAATCGAACCTGAGCTCCACCTTCAGACTTGCAAAAAAGGGACCCACCCTGGAGGTTTGGGTGGTATTCCCCCCCCCCCAAGCTTAAGTCAGGTATCACGAGTGCAAAGGAAACTTTTAGAGAGAGAAAGTAGAAAGAGAGAGAGAAAGAGAAAGAGAGAGAGAGAGAATTTATGGCAGAATAACAGTACATTACTCTGAAAAACGTACATTTCCCCTGATTTTAAGGACTATTTAAAATGTCTGAAAAGACTATTGTACCTTGATGTCACCCTAATTTGAGAGCATCTGATTGGCCAAGCAGTAATATTATGACACGTCACTAGTAGAATAATTGCTATTTGCTGCGGTGATATTGCTGCGGTTTTACCCATACGCAGCAATATATCACGTAAAAAGAAAAGGTAAAATATAAAATAAAGATATTGCTGCGGTTTCAACCTAAAACCGCAGCAATATGGTGTCAACAATTTTTTTTTTGAAAAAATTGACTATTTGACCAAACATATTGCTGCGGTTTTTTAAGAAAACCGCAGCAATATATTAAGATAATATTAAAAAAGTAGATTTAATTATATTGCTTATATTGACAAAAACCGCAGCAATTTCCTTAAAAAATATAAAAAAATATATAAAAAGCGTGTGAAGTTAGGGTTTTTTCCTCATTTCCTCTCTCCTGCCATTACGCACCTCTCACTCCTCCTCTTTCCTCTCACTCCTCTCCTTCGGCCTTCCCCTTCGTATCTCAGAACTCACCCCCTACCTTTCCCTTCGGATCTCACATCTCACCCTCTACCTTCCCCTTCGGATCTCACGCCTCTCATCACCATCGCAATATCCTCGTTCCCCTCCGGTTCTCCTTCGACTTTATCTAACACCGTCGAGTCTCACTTCACGAAGCTTCTTCGCGGTTGTGCGGTTCCTCGATGAAGTTCGACATACGTCGGATGCGGTATTGGGGTCGGACCAGACAAAGACGAACAAAACGGGTCTAAGCTTCGAGATCTGTTTGTCCGTCACGAAGCTTCTTCACAGGCGGCTCCTCTCCTTCACGAAGCTTCTTCGCGGTGGCTCTGCGATTTCGTTTTTAGTTTTTGTTTTTTGTTTTTTTCCCTTTAGATCTAAATTTCTGTATTCTTTATTTTCTTCATTTTTATTTTAATTTCGATTCTAATCTAAACTTCTGTATTTTTTTTATATTTATTCATTTTTATTTATTTTTGATTTAGATATAATGCTTAGTATTGTCGTTAGTTGATTATGAATTTGAATGTTGTGGTTGAATGTCATCTTTTGGTCACCTTTTTGAATGACCTTTGATTTAGGTTATGTTTATGTTAGTATTTTTTTGCTGATTGATATGATGTTTTAGTTACCTTTAATTTTTATTGCATTTTAAGTATTCTTAATATTGAAGATTTTAATTTTTAAAAAAAATGTTTTTTTTTTTAAAAAGTGCACATATTGCTGCGGGTTTGGCTCAAAACCGCAGCAATAGGTGTACTTTTTTTAACATTAAAAAAATAAATATTGTTGCGGTTTTGATAAGGAACCGCAGCAATATGGTACCCTATTGCTGCGGTTATAAACCGCCGCAATAGATAATATCCTATTGCTGCGCCCTTAATTGTTGCGCGCCCAAAACCGCTGCAATATGCCACTTTTTAACCGCATCAATTAGCATTTATTCTACTAGTGCGTGACAATCATTGATTGGAGAGAACAAATCATCGATTCTATAAATATGTCATTTGATTTTACTGGGCCTAAGTACAGGTTGGGCCAGAAAAGGGCTAGTACAACCTTCTTTATCCAGAAAAGTGTACTTTACGACAAGCACCTGTCTAGGCCATGTACTTGACTGCATCAGCAAAGTGCCACGTGTAGGGTGGCGATGGAGCCACGTGTCTCATTTATAGTCGTTGATATTTTAGGCTACAATAATAATAATAATAATAATAATAATAATAATAATAATAATAATAATAATAATAATAATAATAATAATAATAATAATAATAATAATAATAATAATAATAACAACAATAACAATAACAATAACAATAACAATAACAATAACAATAACAATAACAATAACAATAACAATAACAATAACAATAACAATAACAATAACAATAACAATAACAATAACAATAACAATAACAATAACAATAACAATAACAATACAATAACAATAACAATAACAATAACAATAACAATAACAATAACAATAACAATAACAATAACAATAACAATAACAATAACAATAACAATAACAATAACAATAACAATAACAATAACAATAACAATAACAATAACAATAACAATAACAATAACAATAATCATCGTATTTGACTAAAAGATATGAATTTAGTCATGTCTTTCTTAGGAGACTTGCACATTTGACTTTCACTTTTCCATCAATAATCATCATACTCTATCTTTATAAGATATTATAATTTCAAACCTAGAATTCAATTATTTTAGAAAATTTGTTAGGAATGAATTATGATTTTATTAAATTACTTAATAAAAGAAATATTACAAAATATTAAAAAAAAATTAATTATCAAGAAAATCAAATTGGACTTTTAAATGTGTTGTAACATTTTTCTTCTTAAATATATTTTGAACATGCTTATAAGAAATTTGGACCAAACTTTTTATATTGGTCCTTTTAGTCAGAATTGAAAGAATATTTTCCTCAAATGTTTCATTCATTCCAAAGTCAATGATATACAAAACTATACAACAAATTAAACTAGGAAACAATTAACAACCTTCCTAATTACAAGAGATCATACAATCCTTAATTTATGCATAATGAAGAATATGCTAATATTATTCTTTATTATTCTAACACACCCCCTCAATCGAATCAGGAGGTTTCCGTACGCTGAGATTGTCAGGAAAATCCTCAAAAAGAACCAGAGGAAGCCCTTTTGTGAAAATATCGGCAATCTGATGGCGAGAAGGAACATGTAACATGTGTACTTGACCACGAGCAACCTTTTCGCGAACGAAATGAATATCAAGCTCAATGTGTTTAGTGCGCTGGTGGTTAATAGGATTGCCAGAGAGATAAATAGCACTGACGTTGTCACAATAGACTAGGGTAGCAGTCTGAAGAGGATAATGAAGCTCAAGAAGAAGATTACGGAGCCAACCAGTTTAAGAGACAACATTAGCTACACCACGGTACTCGGCCACAGCACTTGAGGGAGACAAAGTGGGTTGTCGTTTAGCTATGCAAGACACCAAGTTGTCACCAAGAAACACACAATACCTTGATTTGGAGCGACGAGTATCGGGGCAACCACCCCAATCAGCATCGGTGTATGAAATAAGGGAGGCAGTAGAGGAAGGATATAAGTGCAACCCATGATCAATAGTCCCCTCAATGTAGCGCACAATACGCTTCAGAGCTTGCATGTGTTCCTCTCGTGGATCATGCATGAATAAGACTACGGTAATGGGATGGATCCGCATAGGGGGGCACTAGTATGAACACTCAATTTGGGCTTTGTATCCACTGGAGTAGAAAACGGTTTACAAGAAGACATATAAGCCCGGTCAATAATCTCATGAGCATATTTGCGTTGAGACAACAATAATCCACCTGCATGGCGAGTCACAACAATACCCAAAAATAACTCAAGGATCCAAGATCCTTCATGGCAAACTCGGAGCTCAGGCGAGCCATGATTGACTTACGTAATGTGTCAGAAGATGCAGTCAAGATGATACCATCCACATATAACAAGAGATAAGCCATATCGGAACCATGCTAATAAATGAAAAGAGAATGATCAGACTTACTATGAGTAAATCCAATGGAGGAAACAAACTCTGCAAACCGCATATACCAGGCCCGGGGGGCCTGTTTCAGACCATACAATGACTTCTTCAAAAGACACACATAGTTGGGGCGCTGCGGATCCCGAAAACCCAGGGGCTAATGCATATAGGCAGTCTCTTTGAGATCACCATGTAAGAAGGCATTTTTTACATCAAGCTGGTGAATAGACCAAGACCGGGACAAAGCCTAACTCAAAACTGTACGAATGGTAGCCGGTTTAACAACCGGGATAAAACTCTCGCCAAAATCAATCCCCACCTTGCATTCCCCCCAAACACATACTTATGATTTTCTACAGGATGGCCTATCTCCTGCCATCATTTACACTCTCAACCGGCCTCCTCACGAGGCCCAACCTCTCTCTCCTACTGCAGGCCTACGTGCGCCCCTCACTCTGGCTCATAGTCCCCCTTCCTCTCCTGGCCCAGCACCCAGGCTCTCCTCTCCATCATTGGCCCAACGCCCAGCACCCTCCCCTCCTTCGCTGGCCCAACTCCCAGCACCCTCCCCTCCTTCGCTGGCCCAGCGCTCCCCTGCAGCACCACTCACCACTTCCCTCAGCCCATCTGTGGTCCCTCACCCGTCTCCTGGCCCGCATTTCCCCACGGTCCAGCCCACCTTTGCTGCCTAGCCCGTTTCCAGCCCACCTCCTGTATGCACAATAAAAGAATATGCTAATATTATTCTGTATTATTCTAACAAGAATTAATCAAGACGGGAGTATGTTTTAGTCATCAAGACGGGAGTATGTTTTAGTCATTTAAGTACTAAAACAGGTAGACAAGATTATGGGTGCACACAATAAATTAATTACATAAGTTAAAATAAATTTCATAGCTACACAAAAACAAAAACAAAATTAATAAGAATGAACCCTATTACAATTCCTTATTTTAACCATTAGCGATAAATTTATTAGTGTTTGTTTGCCTCCACCTAAAGTTGCAAAAGTTATTCGACCTTATCAGAATTTTTTAGAACTTGCTAAAGCTCATAATAAAAAATTTTGATTGGTAATTATTTCATGTCTTAGATATAGGCAAGTTGGATTATGTTAGCTTTTTAGTAAAAAAATTATAAATACGCAAGTTGGATTCGATAATATCATACACTTATGTGTTTCATCGCATTTAATTATCGAAATATCGTATAATAATTGATAATCATGCCTTACAAGATCCTATAATAATGCTTATAAATGTGCTGGATTTTAATTTCATTGACATGGTAGAGGAAAACTACGCTAAGTACAAAAGGATTGTGGCCAAGATTTAGCAGAAACAAAACTAAACATTCGGCTTGGGAGGATCGTTGGTGTCATCGGCTTGAGTCTTTGGATTGGCCGTCTCCTCCTCTTATTAATCGTCCGAGGACTACTGAAAGATTGGAAGCTCCTCCCCGGCCATAGTGGCTTTGTGAAGGCTTTCCTGAAAGTCTAGACGACATTCGTATCTGGGAACGTCGTCAGCTTCGGCAAGCATTTCAAATGCCTTCACATCCCAAGTTTTAGAGGTATCTATCACCTCATTCAGAGTCTCGTTGGCCGACTCAAAGGCCTCTGTGGCCTTCTTCTTCAGCTCGTGATTTTTCGCCCGAAGATAACAATTTCCTCTTCGGGGCTCAACGACCGTTAGGAGGGCCATGTTCATTTCTTCCTTCAGAGCTAGCTCAAGGGCATCCTTCTCGTCCAGAAGTTCGGTAAGCCAGAGGAGATATCTTTTGTTGGCCAATTCCAGCTCGGCTGAACGCTTCTCCCAAGCTTCTCTTGACTGGCGATGCAGTACCTTCTGCCGGCCATGGCAGATTGAGCCTTGTCCCCAGCAGTTGTAGCATCCTGGACGAGTTGCTTGTTCTCTTTTCTGAGCAATCTTGCCCAGTCCTCTATTATTATGCTACGAGCAAATAGCTAAAAAAGTTAAGGTCGAAGCATGTCAAGACGATCATAGAAGAAATCAAATTGACAAGTATGAAAGAAGGACGACAGAAAAATAAAGACCATACCTCAGCAGCTAGTTGGGACATGTAGCCTACATGCCGAGTGAAGCGCATCATAAGCCTTTAATGTAAGGCTCAGGAAAGCATTTGAAGAGCTCCTGTTTGAGCTTCTCCCGGTCGGCCAAACTCATCCTCGCAAAAGCGGCCGAGGAGTCATAGTCCGATAGAATCGGAGAACCATCATGAGCTGCTTCAGCTGCTCCTTTGCCTTTATATAAAATGGTAGATTCGTCAGTATTTCTGACAGGGATGACGATGGCTGGTCTGTTAGACGGACTCATCAGACGTCTGCCAACGCGCAAAGTCGTACAATGTTAGAGTCATAAGAAGCTGGGGGCATCTGTGATAGTAGGCCTGCTACTAGATCAGAAAAAGTCGAGTCGTCCATAGCCGCGTCCGGCTAGGAAGTTAGTTTTTCGACCCTTCGGACTCGTCCAGAATCACAACTGCATCCGGTTGCTCAGTGGTAATGGGGGGGGGGTCAAACGTGTTTCACCAATATAGGGGATCATGGCTGGCTCCTCAGTAGAAGAAGGAAATTCGATCTTTTACAGAGAAGGTCGATCAACCTTCTTCTTCTTTGCCGTGTAGCCCTTAGTTTTTTCGGAGGAGGAGCATCTCCTGTAGTTGCTGGCCTCTTCTTTGTGGCCGCCTTCTCAGCCAACTCTTTAGACGTTGGAGCGTTTTTCTGAAAAAGGACAAGTTAAATATGTAAGCGTCAAGAGAAAAAGGAATCATCATAAGAATAACAAAACTCCAATTTGGACAGGGCTTGCCCGAAGGAGATCGGCAAGATCGAATAAAGTTGGTCCTTGGACGAGGCCCTGCCTAAGAGGGAGAGCATCGTCGAATTCTTTCTAGCTGTGTGAGAGTTCGTCCAAGGAAGTTAAAGGATTGGAAGCCTTTCTCTTAGAAGCTGTGAGCGTCCATATGAAAGACCTTGTCCAGGAAATTAATAGAAATATAGATTCCCAGGACGAGGTCCTGCAAAATAAGAAAGCCAGCTACATGATGTTTAACCGCCTTCCTCTTCGAAGCAGGGAGCGTCCGGATGTTGTGGCTCGTCAAGAAAATCAACATGTTGATTCCGTGAATGAGCCTCATGGGTTAAGGGAGACCGGCTGACGTTTCTTGGATGCGTGTTGTTCTAGAGAAGGGTTCGTCCAAGAAAGAAGTCGGCCAAGCACAAAAAAAAAAAAAAAAACTTTTACTTACCAAGGTGTCCGTCCTCTTTTCCAAGTCGGACTTACTGTACTCCTTCCATAAAGAGTTTGTGAATTTAGACATATTGATGTCTCCAATCACCAGAAGAGGACAAATTTGAGTATGCAATCAGTTTTCAGTTTCATGCTTCAAACAACGAGGCAGCGTATGAAGCGCTGCTAGCCGGCATTTAAATGTGCAAAGCGGCTGGAGCGTTGGAAATTGAGGCTAAGACGGATTCCCTTTGGTTGTTAGTCAAGTAAATGGTGACTTCGAATGTAAGGAGGCGACCATGAGTAAATACATGAAGCTGATTCAAGAAGAAATAAAAACATTGAAGCGATTTGTGCTCGACCAAATTCTATGGTCTGAGAATCATCAAGCCGATCCTCTTTCAAAACTAGCTTGTTCGGCCGAAAGGGATGTGCCGCGAACTGTGTTTTGCGAGGTAAAGCCGGCGAAGAGTATTGATCAAGAGCGAGTTATGTTCCTCAGCCGAGGAAATGTTTGGATGGATCCCATCATTGAATTCAAGAAGACTGGGGGCCTGCCCTCAGATCCCTTGGAAGCCAAGAATGTGAAGGCAAGGGATAAGTGGTTCTTGCTTTGGGATGAAACCTTGTACAAGAAAGCATTTAACTGTCCACTCTTGAAGTACATTACTAGGGAGGACGGGTTGGATGTCTTGAAAGAATTACATGAAGGAGCTTGTACCTCACACAATGGGGGAAGAGCATTTGGGGAGAAGGCCTTTAGGACAGGGTAATATTGGCCCACCTTAAAGGAAAACGCCTTGGTCTATGCAAAGATGTGTAATAGCTGTCAGAGGTATGGCAACATGTATCAAGTCGTTCAATTATCTGACTCCAATTCTTTTCCCCCTTGCCTTCGCCAAATGGGGAATGGATATCTTGGGGTTGCTTCCTTTAGCGGCCGGCCAGAAGAAATTTGTGATAGTAGCAGTAGACTACTTCACTAAATAGGTCGAGGCTGGCGCTATGAGAGGGATCACCACTAATGATGTAAAAGGGTTTATCTGGAAGAACATCATTATGTCTCAGTCTATTGTCTTTGAAAATGGACCGCAGTTTGAGACGCCTAAGCTCAAGGAATGGCTGGCCGATTAGGACATTAAAGCTCAATTTGCTGTTGTTGGTCATCCTCAGGCAAATGGGCAAGTAGAATCCTTTAGCAAGATCCTCTCAAATGGCATCAAGAAAAAGCTGGACAATGTGAAAGGTCTATGGGTAGAGGAACTACAGTTAGATCTTTGGTCAATTAGAACCACGACCAATAACTCAACTGGGGAGACTCCATTTATACTTGTCTATGGCTCATAAGTCGTCCTTCCCATTAAAATAGAAGAACCCACCTTACGAGTTATGCTATATTCAGAAGAAGCCAACTGGGCTGCCCTTCGCACGGCCTTGGACCAGGCTCTAGAAGTTTGGGGCAATGCTCTACTTAGAATCCAGCTGTATAAACTGCGAATGGCTCGTGAATTCAACAAGAGGGTGACCAAACGACAGTTGAAGGTAGGGGATCTTGTCTTAAGGAAAATGGAAGCAGTCGGACGCGCCAAAGAAATGGGCAAGCTCACGCCAAATTAAGAAGGGCCTTACAAGGTCGTCCAGAGTGGCATCTTCCATCTGGAAGCGATGGACGGTCGTCCTATTCCTCGGACGTGGAACTCGGACACTTTGAAAAAATACAACATTTGATGTAATTTGAAAGTTATACTTTCCTGATTGCAAAGTGCCATAGCACATTAATGAAAAAGTTGAATTGTATACTTGTATCTTGGCTCCTAGCCAAGAAAAATTCATATAATCCAAATCTACTTTCATTATGCCCTGCTATTTAATTAAGGGCACCCTACTACCAGCCAAGCAAGTGGTCTAGAACAAATTTTCATAAAAGAACAGCAAAACAAAAATACCCTCTATTAGGAGATTGGCCAACATGTTAAAACCCATTAAGGTTTACACATGACGAAGGCCACCAATTGATAAACTTATAAAGTTAATGCCAATCTCCTAAACAAAGGCGGCTGGAATTAAGAAACTTTAGTAAAGGGGTCTTACCTTCCGTCCAAAGGCCACTCACTGTGATAACCACCTTAGTAAAGGAATAAGTTATTGCAAACTTTAACAAGGACAGAAGGATTTCCTAAATCCTAGATTATTCTACTTTGCATAGTATATCACCATCAAGCATGGTCGTTCTCGTTCTTTAAACAAAGAAATTACCAAAAAAAATTCGTCCAAGAAAGGGGGAGGGAAACCAGTATAGTAAATACACTAATGCAAGTAGCAAATCGTCCTTGTACAGAGAACCAAGCCTTTGTGCAACTTTGAGCGAAGTTCTGACGAATAACTCTAGCATTTCAGGTCGAACAACTTTGGCACTTGGTGTTATTATTCTCATGCTTGGATTACTTCGTCCTTAATTAGGTTATCAGCATCTATTTGCTCATAATTGAGAAAGTTATTTGGATTGAATTATTAAACTATAAGCAAAATGGAAACAAGAGACAATAAGTGAAAAAAGAGATATTATAAAAGTTTAAGCAAAATTACAATACTAGGCTATAAAAAGAAGAAACTAAAGTATAAAAGGCCTGCGGCCAAGATTGAGCAGAAAACAAAAACTAAGCGTCTGGCTCAGGAGGATTGTTGGTATCATCTGCTTGAGCCTCTGGATCGACCTCCTCCTCCTCTTCTTCGTCGTCTGAGGATTCTTGGAAGACGGGGAGCTTCCTTCCGGCCATGGTGGCTTTGTGAAGGCTTTCCTTAAACTCTAGACGACGTTTGTATCTCGGAACATCGTCAGCTTCAGCCATCATTTCAAATGCCTTCAGAGCCCAAGTCTTGGAGGTAACTATCACCTCATTAAGAGTCTACTTGGCCGACTCAAAACCATCAGTATCCTCTTTCTCCAGGTCATCATTTTTCGCTCGGAGAAAACAATTCTCTCTCCGAAGCTCAACGGCCGTCAGAAGGGTCGTGTTGCTTTCGTCCGTTATAGTCCGATCAAGGGCAGTCTTCTCGTCCAGAAGCTCAGTAAGATGAAGGAGATATCTTTTGTTGGCATGGTTCTATCTCAGCTGAGCGCTTCTCACAGGCCTCTCTTGACTGGCGATGTAGTGCCTCCTTCTTGGCTATGGCAAACTGAGCCTCACCCCCAACAGTTGTAGTATCCCTGACGAGCTGCATGTTTTCTTTTTTGAGCAATCTTGCCTAATCCTCAATTATTATGCTGCAACCAAATATCTGAAAAAAGGAAAGGTCAAGGCATGTTAGGATGATCATAAAAGAAAGCAAATTTTGCTAAGTATAAAAGTAGGACGATAGAGAAATGAAGACTATACCTCAGTAGCTAGTTGAGACATGTAGCCTACATGCCCAGATGAATCCCCTCTTAAGCCTTTAATGTATGGCTCAGGAAAGCATTTGCTGAGCTCCTCCTGTTTAAGCTTCTCATGGTCGGCCAAATTCATCCTCGCTAAGGCCGTCGAGGACTCGTCATCCGATAAGACGGGAGAACCGTCAGGAGCTACTTCAGCTGCCCCCTTGCCTTTATCTGAAAGAGGAGAGTCGTCAGTATTTCGGACGGGGTATAACCATGGCCAGTTTGTTGAACGGACTCATTGGACGTCCTCCCACACACAGTGTTGTAACTATGTTAGAATAATAAGACTCACCAGAAGATTAAGAGGCCGATCTATAAGCCCGGGGCATCTGTGATACCAGCCCCGCTACCGGCCCAGAAATAGTCGAGCCGTCCACAGCTGCGTCCGGTTGAGAAGTTTGCTTGTTGTCCCCTTCAGCCTCGTCTAGAAGTACAATCACGTCTGGTTGCTAAGTAGTAATAGGGGTTGCCAAACCCACTCGGCCGGTATAGGGAACCATGGCCTTTTCCTCGGTAGAAGGAGGAACTTCCTCTATTGAAGAGGGAATTTGGACCTTCGATAGAGAAGGTCGGTCATATTTCTTCTTCTTGGCCGTGAAGCCTTTGGATTTTTTGGGAGGAGGGGCATCTCCCGTTGCGGCCCACCTTTTCTTTATGGTCGCCTTCTCCGCCAACACCTTGGACGTTGGAGCATTTTTCTGAAAAAAGACAAGTCAAAGGCTTAAGCGTCAAGAGAAAAAAAAAAAGAATCATCCTAAGGGTAGCAAGACTCCAATTTGGACAGGGCCTGCCTGAAGAAGAGGAGAGGCAAGATCCAGCAAAATTGGGATCAAAGATCCAGCAAGAGGACGAATCGATTCTTCTTAAAAAGAATGTGAAATAAAAGCACAAAATAAGAATTATCAGAAGAAAGGGATACCTATTGAATTACTCGGACGGATAGAGAGAACTTAACGGGACCTTGGATAAATTGAGGAAACATAATAAGATCTTGGACGAAGGCTCTTTCCCTTTCTAGAGTTCAGTAAAAAAAATGGAGCAGAGTCTCTCTCTCTAAAAAAATTCTCTCCAAGATGTGAAAGTTATTTCAGAAAGGACAAGGGGACATATTTATAGCGAGGTAAAAATGACCTCCCCTCTTCCGGTAAAGTAACTGTTGCATTCCAAAAAACTCTTGAGGGTTGACCTATTGAGACCGGCTAAATGGCGCCCATTTCATCTTGAAAAAGATGGGGCAATTCCTATCGGTTTAAAGAGAATTCCAACCGTCTTGGCGCCTAAACTGGTAAAAATCCTCTTTTAAGGGGCAAATGTTGTAGCCTGAAAAATCAACCGCTATAAATAGGACACGTGGCCTGATCACAACCCTACACGTGGCACTTTGCTGTTGCAGTAAACTACATAGTCCAGAACAATGGATGGACTAAAGTATACCTTTCTGAATAAAGAAAGTTGTACTAACCCTTTTTTTGGCCCAATCTGTACTTAGGCCCACTAACAGCAAAGGGATCTTTTTATAATGGATGATGTGTACTCTGCAATCAATGATCGCGATGTGCCATAACATTATTGCTTAGCCAATCAGATGCTCCCAAATTAGGGTGACATCGAGGTAAAACAGTCATTTCAGACATTATAAATAGTCCTTGAAATCAGGGGAAAGGTACTTTTTGAGAGCAGTGTATTGTTATTCTGCCATAAATTCTGTCTCTAAAAGTGTCCGTTACACTCCTGATACCTGACTTAAGCTTCGGAGGGGAAATACCACCCAAACCTCCAGGGTGGGTTCCTTTTTGCAGGTTTGAAGGCGGAGCTCAGGTTCGGGTTTTGAGTCGAGGCATTGTTGACAAGTCTCCTATGGTAGAACCTACTGTTGGGGATAGTAGTATCGATTTACGAGTTGAGCGCTACCTAATAGTTAGGGCATTGACATTAGAGCTAGAAGGGTTGTTATTACTCTTCTTGAAAGAGCTTTTGGTGTTGGAACCCTTGTCCTTGTTGGCTTATACCTCTTCCACAATCAACAAGCCTATCTTATAGAGCTTCGTGAAAGACTCTATGGGTTGGAATTTAATTGGATCCCCATACTTGGGTTGCATGTTACGAATCACTAATCGGATTTGATCCACTTGGGACAGCCTGTTAGTCATTTCTACAACTTTTTCCCTGCATCTATTAAGGAAGGTAACAAAATCTTTGTTAGAGTTTTTGTTTAATCAATTCCAACTCACGCAGGCTGATAGGAAGCTGAGTATTATATGAATTGTTTGTGGAACTCTTCTTTGATGCAGTCCCACTCACTCAGCTTGGATTTTTTTCAATGATTTGCACCACATGGATGGATGTGCATCCAAAGTTAAAGGAAAGACACAAGCAGCAGGTCCTTGCTCATGCACTTGAGAGCCATAGAGATGGAGAAAGCTCTCAAGTGGTCATCTGGGTCTTCAAACCCCTTGAATTTTGGAAGGTCACCTAATGTAACCTTCTTAGGAATTTTTTCCCTCGGATCAGGATCAATGATGTCATAGCCATGAGCCTGACCCTCCAGCCCAAGAATTCAGTGTATCAATACTCGAGTTTTTCAGATCTGAATTATATCTCAATCTTAATTGGTGGTGGAGTGTTGCCTTGCTCGTCTTCTTCAGTTAGTTTCTCCCTCAATGTGTTAATCTCTTTGTCTTATTCCTCAAGACGAGAGTTCATCAGTGTGAGTTAATCCATGATGGGATTGAGTTGTTCATTAGTGTTGCCCATTTCAGAGGACAATTCGAAAGAGTCGGAAGGTCCATCTGAAAAAATGAGGATGTGATTGACATGTATAGGAGTACGTTGACCTTGTATTCTCTTTGTCGGGAGTTCTCAAGTTATAATCTCATAATCCGTCCTGAACATAAATCGAATGGATCTCATAAATTTTAAGAAACAAAGTTTTCGAAATTAGAAATTGTGATGAGAAATGAAAATGGGAAATTGGAGAATGGAAATGGAAAGGAAGTTAGGAAAGGATATTGATATGGAAATAGAAATGATTATGGGTTCTTGGACTTAACCATGATGGAGACATGGGCCTAACTATATGCAAATGCTGACATGGATTGGACTGGACTATGCATGCAAATTGAATGATTGGACTTTGTTAAGCACTAGACTCTGTACTTACAAGAAGCCGACTAGCCTCGGAAGGATTGCCTATTCTAGCTTCACTAAACTTAGAGGATTAACTTCATAGTCTAAAGATTGACTTTTATAGTCTGTAGACTTACTAGGGTTTACATATAATGCATACTAGGCCTAGAGAAACTTTATAGTCCTAAAACTGAGCTTTTATAGTCCGTAGACTAACTTTATAGTCCTAAGATTGAGCTTTATATTCCGTAGACTAACTAGGGGTTACATATAATGCAAACTAGACATAGGGAAACTTTATAGTCCTAATACTGAGCTTTTATAGTACGTAGATTGGATTCAAAGTCCCGAGACCGAGCTTTTATAGTCCATAAACTCACTCGGATTTACATATAATGCAAACTAGACCTAGGGAAATTTTATTATCCTAAGGTTGGGCTTTTAAAGTTCGAATACTGACTTTTATAGTCCGTAGACCGACTATGGCTTACATATAATGCAAACTAGACCTAGCAAAACTTTAAATTCCTACGGTCGAGCTTTTATAGTCTATAACCTGACTTTATAGTCCTAAGATTGAGCTTTTATAGTCCGTAGACTAATTAGGGTTTACATATAATGCAAACTATACCTAGGGAAACTTTATAGTCCATAGACTGATTTTATAGTCATAAGACTGAGCTTTTACAGTCCGTAGACTGGTTACGGTTTGCATATAATCCAAACTAGACCTAGAGAAATTTTATAGCCCTAAGCCTAAGCTCTTATCGTTCGAAGAGTGACTTTTATATTTCATAGATTGACTAGATTTTACATATAATGCAAACTACACCTAGGTAAACTTTATAGTCCTAAGACTGAGCTTTTATAGTCCGTAGATTGACTTTATAGCCCTTAGACTGAGTTTTTATTATTCGTAGACTGACTAGGGTTTATATATAATGCAAACTAGACCTAGGGAAACTTTATAGTCCTAAGACTGAGCTTTATAATCCTTAGACTGACTTTATAGTCGTCAGATTGAGCTTTTATTGTCTGTATATTGACTAGGGTTTACATATAATGCAAACTAGATCTAGGAAAATTTTATAGTATTAAGACTGAGCTTTTATAGTCCGTATGACTAACTTTATAGTTCGTAGACTAACTTTATAATTCTAAGACTTATCTTTTATAGTCCTGTAGACTGACTTTATAGTCCTAACACTGAGCTTTTATAGTTTGAAGACTGACTAGGGTTTACATATAAAGAAAACTAGACCTATGAAAATTTTATAGTCCTAAGATTGTGCTTTTATAGTCCTTAGACCGACATTTTAGTCCTAAGACCGAGCTTTTATAGTCTGTAGACTGACTTTATAGTACTAAGACCGACTAAGGATTGCATATAATACAAACTCGACATAGGGAATGAAATGGGCCTAAACGGACCTAAGATTTGATTTGACTAGACATAGACTTAGATTGGAATTGATCAGGGATAGAGACTTGGAGCAAACTTCACATAAAGATGCAGATGGCCCTAGATTTTGAAATCAACTAGACTTATATGGGCCAAATATTGATTATAATGCTAGCAAATGTATGGACTCAAATGCACAATGGGCCTAAATGAACGCAAAATGGATTCTACCGCATATGGGCTTAGAATGAATGTAGTGGAATTGAATTGAATTTGGTTAATTGAATTCAATGAAGGTGTTTGGACTGGGCTTCGAATTATCGAAATTCATTTTGAAAGGAACCCCTTGTTTTATCTTCTGTTAGGAAAACATGATGGATTAATTTTGAAAGTGTCGTGTATGATGATGTTTAGTAAATGCTTTTGAAAAAGAGTAAAATAAGGAAGGGTGTAGGATTGATTTTGAAAACGTATATTTTTGGAATCGGTTGAATATGGTAAGGTAAGCCTGATAGGAAAGATTAGTTGAACAACATGGATGAAGTGGGCAGAGGTAGACATGCATGACAACTCTATCTCTACAATGACCACTTTAGATGCACTTTATAGGAGAGACTCGTTCATGCATGAAAAGATTATTTTTTTGAATTAGATGAGACTTCTAAATGACCATATATTTTTTATGCGAATGAAGACAAACAAACATAGGACTAAACGTAGGATCATCCATTACGATGACTAAATTGGCGAAAAGAGTGCGACACACAAACTGTGTGTCACGCAACATTGGTGCATCGTGCCGCGCGTCTGGCGCAGGAGTGGTGCGCCAGGTGCAACTTAATGTGCTTGGCGCACTACTCCCCGACACATTTTTGGGGGATTTAGGCTCCGAATTGGCGAATTGATGATCTTTTAATTGTTTGTTAGACGCGATCTTAGGAACGACGCATAATAATGACAATTTGACACTATAATAATAGGCAAAAATTGCAATCACAAGCAAATGTCATATAACTTATTGGTCAGGTTTAGGTTCAGTGTAAAAAGGGTCCATGACTAAGAGATTGATCCCATGCTTCGTACCCCTGCTTAAATAGGTGGCCACGTGTAAGACACATTCCAGTTCTCAAGTCTGAAACAAGAGAATAATGTCATGGTTGGGTAGTTTTGCTTATAACTAGGATCCAACACTATCACTCAATAAGCTTTTTAGAAGGACAAAACGCAAACCCCTCGGGAGTGACCTCACACGTACAACACGTGCTAATGAGGCAAGGTAGTATGTCTTTATGGTGGCTGATCAAACGCCTTAGCACATGCAAAACTTTATATTATTCAAAGGTATAAAAATAAGAAGGAATCAAGTTTTTCAAGTTCTACCAACTCATTAAAAAAAAAATTAAATCCTCCCCAGTGAATTCACCAAATTGTAGATGTGTTTTTATTTTGCCTACATGGTGTAAGCGCGTATTTGATTTGACTACCACATTGTAAAGGAACAGTGAAGAAACAAAAACAAGTTAAAGTGTATAAGACAAAAATTTTAGATTTTTTTTTGAAAAAAATGTCAAAAGGAAATATATTTTACTATTGTATTAGCGGTTTCATGGTCGATTGGATTGTCCAATGTTATTATTCTAAACACATGTAGGAGCTATGATCCATAACTCATGGCGAGACACTTGATTGACATGGATCCCTTGTTTCAGAAACTCATTCGCCTAACATACATATAAACATATTTAGAATACTTAACAAACTCAATGGCAAATAATATAACTGATATTCAGATAACTTACAATCTCATCTTCATAGTATTGGTACCCACGGAAGCCTCCTCGATAGCTTGAAGCTTTCAGATTTGATTGTTTTCTACCTTCTTCACTTAGCTCCTTAAAATAGTAAAGATACAAAGTTAGAACTTAGAACACATAATAGTCTATTTGCATAACCAAAAAAAAACTACAAACAAATATTAAAAATTATGAAACCTTGAACTTTTCAGTAATGCACATTTCCAATTTTCCATAAACTTATCCCAAGCAAGTTGAAGGATAAAAGAATATTTCAATGGTGGCCTTTTTCTCAACCTTCCAATGGACTTCCTATACAACCACGACTTTCTTAATCTTGTCTTGAAAGCCGTCCATCGATCATTATCATGAGACAAGATCCATTTTATACGTTCTTTTTGCATGGTCAACCCCCTCTGCAAATATAGCCAATGATTATTTAGCATATTCACATCTAGATATGATAATTTCTCTGGCTTAACTAATACCAAGAATGATAATGCCCATCAGTGGTGCCCTGATGAAAGGTAGACAACACAACGCAGAAGACGGAAGTTGTATCCACTGACCTAAATATTGACTGTTTACCCTCTAAGACACCTTCACCTGATAGCCATAGCAGTGTGCAGTTCTTTAGCATGGCTGCTACTAAACCGCGTTCTTGGAATGTAACCAAGAGCGGTTCTACTTCATTTCACTTGTTTGGGGTATTTATGGAAGTGGAGCAGCCTCTCTCAAATAAAGAAGATATAAGTACAGACTATGATGACTCCTCAACTAATGGCACAAGAAATGACTTGGAAAAATCCTTGTCGAACCCTAATCAAAAGTCACATGATGGGATCGCAGTCTCATAGATCCTCTAGGGTGGATGGAGATGCTTTGTGAATGGTGATTTGCAATGCGTGGTGATCAGGAAGGCTGTATCGGTATATATCTTGATATGGCTGTGACTTGTGATGATAAATTGATAAGTTTTTCACATGAATCTCCTGATAATCTGATATGCTACCTGTATATATAGTTGTTCTCTCAAAATTTTATGTTGTTGTGTGATATGTGTTCCCTCGTTGATTATGTGATGGTAGGGTGTTCTCTTACCTAAGGAAAACTTTCCCATTGATCAAGTTACGAAAGAAGAAACCACCTCAAGCAATTTGCTTTTGATAATTTAGGATGGTAAGGGTTTAAGAGACTTTTGCTAAGATCTAGGAAATTTCTCACATCAATTAAGCAGTAATAAGCTAGTGAGATAGTCACTCAGATAGTAGTTGTACTGATGATTAGTGTAAGCAACAATTACAACCCCCTCACATTCGAGAGGTGAAGGTTCTTTCCCACTACAACAACCACACTCAATTCTTGATAGATTTTCCTTCCCAGCTTCTAGTTATTTATTATAAAATATTTACTATTGAGTGGGCCTTACTGGCCTGCCGAGTACAGGTAGCATAAACAACCTAACAGATTATGCCCCATCATTTTTTCCCCTCCAGATACATCACGCCAGGTGATCACAGCAGTAGATAGGTTCAGTTACTTATCACACTAGTGGAAAAAATAAGGAAGGTTTGCGCTTAAAAAGGCCCTTAGGGCTGCGTATTTTGACAGCAGATCTTTCCATAGCAGCCCTTCACTTTTTAAGTAGGGCTGCGCTTTTCAAACGCATCCCTTCACAATGAAGGGCTGCCTTTTTTACCTAAAAACGCAGCCCTTCTACAAGTGAAGGGCTGCGTTTTTAGGTAAAAAACGGAGCCCTTTTAAGCATGAAGGGCCGCGTTTTTAGAAAACGCAACCCTTCTTAAGGTGAAGGGCTGCATTTTTTCTCAACAAACGCAGCCCTTTAAGGTTAGAAGGGCTGCATTTGTTGAAAAAAAACGTAGCCCTTCTTGTTTTAATTTTTTTTAAAAAAAATTAAATCTGATCCCTCCACCACACCCAGCCCTTCCCCTGCACACCCCTCCCCCCCACTGCACACCCCTCCCTCACACTCCCCTCCCCCCACTGCCCCACCCACACTCCCTCTACTGCCTTGCTGCCCCCTCCCCTCCCTGCCCTTGCACACAACCCTCTGCACACAACACCCAGCCTACTGCCCCCCTGCACACCCCTCCAGTGGCCACACCCTTGTTGTGCTGCACTCCCCTCCCCCACTGCCCCACCCACACTGCACCCCCCTCCCCTGCTGCACTCCCGTCCCCCCACTGCCCCACCCATACTCCCCCTACTGCATTGCTGCCCCCTCCCCTCCCTGCCCCTGCACACACAGCCCCCTGCACACCACACCCAGCCCACTACCCCCTCCCCTGCACACCCCTCCCCATGCACACCCCTCCCCATGCATACCCCTCCACTGCCCACACCCTTGCTGTGCTGCACTCCCCCCCCCCACTGCCCCACCCACACTGCACCCCCCTCCTTAGCTGCACTCCTCTCCCCCACTGCCCCACCCATACTCCCCCTACTGCCTTACTGCCCCCTCTCCTTCCTGCCCCTGCACACAGCCCCCTCCGCCTGCTCACCACACCTAGCCCTTTCCACCCCCCCTGCCCCACCCACACTCCCCCTGCCCACCACACCTAGCCCTTCCACCACCCCACCCCCCACCCAAAACCTCCCTTCGATACAAAAAAAAGCCGATGAAAATGCAATAATATATGACAAGTGGAAAAAGGTAATAATTAACTTCAAATATATATATAATAATGTAAAAAGTGTACATAGAATTGATACAAACTAGTACATTCGGGTTAAAATGTATCACAATAATTCATCGGTAATGTGGGACGCCAACTTATCTTGAACTTCATCTATTTCTTCTTTGGTGAAGGCCCTCAAACTTTGTGTTTTATTCTTATAAACCTTGTAAAATAACCAAGTAAGGAATAAACACATAATATAAGAATTCAATAATTTACCGTAGTTAATTAGTAGTTCTAAAAATGACATGTACCTTCTCGAAATTCAATCAAAAACAAATGCAAGCCTAAAACTTTACACACTAGTTATATTATATCTCATTTTATAATATTCAAAAAGAAAATGGAGTTAAATGACTCGAGAAATAAGAATTGGACGCAAAAAGGCATAAATAGGCCTAAAATCAAATTTATGTTCCCGATATACAACCAACAACAAATGCAAGCCTGAGAATCTAAACAACAGTTACATTATACCTCATATAATCATGTTCAAAGAAAATTTGGGGTTAAATGACTCGATAAGTATGATTTGGGAGCGAAAAGGCAAAAATAGGCCTAAATTGACCTTTTCGTTCCCAAAATGCAACAAACAACAAATGCAAGCTTATAACTCTACACAATAGTTAAATTATACCTCATATAAACATGTTGAAAGAGAATTTGGGGTTAAATGACTTGATAAGTACGATTTGGGAGCGAAAAGGAAAAAATAGGCCTAAATTGACCTTTTCGTTCCCGAAATGCAACAAACAACAATTGCAAACCTAAAAATCTACAAAATAGTTACATTATGCCTCATATAATCATGTTCAAAATGAATTTAGGGTTTTATGAATCAATATATACGATTTGGAAGCGTAAAAGGCAAAAATAGGCAGAAACTAACATATACTAATAAGTTACATACCTTTTGAAGATCATCAACTTTAGTGCAACAGTTGACGATATCGAGCATGTACCTCATGACGTAATATCGACATGCAAATCCATCTTGTTGTTGCGGACACTAAATGTTCACTAATGGATGCATTAGATGACATTCATGTTAGATGTGTATTATATGTTTCTAAATAAGGACAAAAAAATTAGTCATGTTACCTCGACTGAATCAAACAATAGATTTTGATGCTCGAAGTCCTGTTGCACAAGCATCCTTCATCACACTACATCAATACATATTATAAGATTAGATGTATATTAATATTAATAAGTGCACATATATTGAGTTTCGATTACGCTACCTATTTAACAATGATAACTTCAACTCACCATTTAAGGTAATAAAGCGCTTCATATTCGATGAGTAGCCAGTAGGGACCTTAATGCCATACAATGACTTGCAAAAAATTCGTTTCTCTGCACACGACATCATGTAGCAAGCTGGTGGCAAATAATTCTTCTCAGAATCCTCCACCTTCTTTTTACTTTTCTAAGCTTCATCATCAACCCTTTCCTCCCCTATTTTGTTCTTCCTTCCGTCCCTTTTCTCAGCCCACAACTCTGGTCGAAGCCCCTATTATTCCAAGTAAAGTCGTGACGCCTTAACATCTTTTATCTTTCCCGGAATATTCATAAGTGTCGCGAGAATAGCTTCACAAACATTCTTCTTTATGTGCGTGACATCCAAACAATGTCTGACCTTTAGATCTTTCCAATATGTGAGTTTCCGAAAAATGGATTGCTTTTTCCATAATCCTGTAGGTCGATCAACCTCACTAGCAGGTTTACCAAAGACTGTTTCAATGCCATTCACTTGATTATAAACTTCAGTACCAGTTAATGGTTTATGAGCAACTTCTTCTTCAACCGTCCCATCGAATGCCTTCTTCTTAAACCGATAGGGATGGTCGCGGCTGAGGAGCCTTCATGTGCGCATATACACATATTTGCAGCCCATAAGGTGTGTAGATTTCATGTCATCTCAACAAATCGGGCAAGGTTGTTTTCCTTTAATCTTATACCCAGATAAGTTCCCATAAGCTGGATAATCGTTCAAAGTACAAAAAAGCATGGCACGCAGAGTGAACATCTCATTAGCATACGTATCAAATACTAACACTCCTTTGTTCCACATCTTTTGTAAATCTTCAACAAGCGGCTGGAGGTATACATCTATATCATTTCTAGGTTGTTTAGGCCCCGATATAAGAAGCGACAGCTTCATGTACTTGCGTTTCATGCACAACCAAGGAGGCAAGTTGCAAACCACTAAAACTACTGGCCATGTACTATGCTGCGAACTGAGATTGCCAAAAGGGTTCATGCCATCCGTACATAATCCAAGCCTCAGATTCATATCCTCATTACCAAATGCCTTATGCACCCTGTTGATAGTTTTCCACTCAGGCGAATCAGCCGGATACTTGAGCAGACCGTCTTTCTTCCTACGAGCTACATGCCACCTCAAATTCTTCGCATCTCCTTTAAGTGAGAACATGCGCTTAAATCTAGGTATTATGGGTGGATACCACAACACCTTAGTTGGTGGTCCTTCACTACCTCCACACTAGTGGAAAAATGAAGAAGGGCTGCGCTGAAAAAGGCCTGTAGGGCTGCGCTTTTTGACAGCAGCCCTTTCAATAGCAGCCTTTCACATTTTTAGTAGGGCTGCGCTAGAAAAGCGCAGCCCTTCACTGTGAAGGGCTGCGCTTTTTAGGTAAAAGCGCAGCCCTTCATAGCTGGAAGGGCTGAGCGCAGCCCTTCATGGCTAGAAGGGTTGCGTTTTGAAGAATGCGCAGCCCTTCCTTTTTTTCCCCTGGTGTCATTTTCTGCTCTCTTCTTTCTTCTGTTTTACGTGTAATAAGGTATGGATCATATTTACAACATAAGAGGTAGGCTCCAAAAAATATTTACTACTGAATGCAATACGGTATGGATCATATTTAAACCATAAGAGCTAGGCTCCAAAAAATATTTAGCGTTGCTTGAATCGTTGGATTATAATGCTGATAGTTGAATCATACCAATTCTTATAGAACTCGCATGAGAACACTCATGATACTCACTACAACACCCTTCAGATGCTTCTCCCATGTGTTTGTGAGACCGTGATGATTTAACTATAATTACATTCTTCTTTTAATGGTAATGTGGGTCAACATACATTCTTAACCTAATTTAATGGACATGAGTATGCCTTGCTGCTTTTCTAAAATTTCTTTTCTTATGCTTAGAAGATTGATGCGAAAAGGTGGATTGCTTTATAACTGATGGTTCTCTAGGTGAATGAGACCTATAATCTTGCATGTATACTTAAGCTTCTTTAATTGGACGAGGAAATGTAGACCTCATTGATCTCTCTCTTCTCTTGATTGTTTTTAGTGAAAAAAAAGGCTCCATTTTTTGTTATGTTTTGAAGTTTTCATGTAGGTATGATTCACCTGATTCTATTTTCTCTGACATTATCCATTTTATTATATTACCTTGAATATAGCTTGTAAGGAGAGACAAAACTAGAACTATAGTATACGGAGGAAATATATGTTTGCTATGATTATATCATATAACTCGTTTAATTTGATTTTCGGAACATCCTTCCAACTGTCATAGATGATGCACACTCGTTTGTGAGCAACTACACCAATATAACTCCGAATTGGATGTCAATCTAAAGAAATTTTGTTTCCATTTTCAATAGCCTTCCCCACCTTATTGAGTACGGTGTGTCCCCTTTTATCATCACGATTAGACTTTTCAACATAAAAATTATCAGAAGAGGTTGGATCACCTTGAGAGCACACATGCCTTTTCTTCTTGGCCCTAAAGCTACAAAAATTTCAAATAGAGAAGCCCATTAACAATATAGTACATTGGTAGATATCATAACATGCATTTCTCACTAAGCATTATATCTAATTGGTACATATACTCTAGGAACTTTTTAATGTTTGATAATATAAGGTTATAAATATACATTTGTTAAGATTTTAGCGCCTGAAGCACTCTACCAAGATTACAAAATATAGGTTTTGAAATACTTGTAGAGTCTATAATACTATTATAGTTGCTAACTTATATCCACTACTATAAGATTAAAACCATAAAAGGGTGACAAAAAAAATAGTATTCAAACAGCATAATAAGAAAAAAATAGAACAACATCAACACATCACATTTGTTTTTACGATAATGCTTTCGAGATTTAAGCTTTGTATTACTTTTGTCAACTCAGTCACCTTCCTCATGGTCATCACGTACATATGTTGATGAATCTTCGACGTCATCGTCAAGAACACCCCCGTTTTGAAAATTATTAGTTGTTGGTCTTTCTTCCAAAACAACACACTCATCATAATCATCAATGTCTTGTCGAGATCTTGGTGTTATAACGACTGACCTCTTCTTATCAGCTGGATCAGTGACGTAAAATACTTGTTTTGCTTGAGTAGCTAATATATGGTTCTTCTTTGTGACCAAGCTTATCAAGATTGACTAAAGCAAAACCTAATTCGTCATACTCGACTTTGGCATGTGAATTAACCCATTTGCGTCTAAAAATCGGTAACCAAAATCCAATGTATTGCAACTCAATGATCTCCTGAATGACCCCATAGTATGACATTTTACCACATACATGATGCTTGTCTTTACAACTAGCAAAATGCATAGCCTCTACTTCAACTATTACCCCATTATTTTGCATAGTACTATTTTCATCCTGATCCCTAGTGTAGAATGTACAACCATTTATGACATATCTTGAATAAAAAGAGGCATTGAAATCAGGTCCATAAGCTAGATTCTTGAGTCGATCACAAATAGAATGGGATGAATAAAGTACCTTGTCCTTTCATTCCACTATGGAGTGATATAGGAAGCCCAATCACCTTCACATTTGCTAAAAGTTCACTACAATATCTAGCAGCATCTTCATAAAGGACTCGCTAAGCAATACAACCTTCAGGTCAAAAGTGATTTTTGACATATCCCTTATAAGTTTTCATTTGCCTTTTAAAGGGATATGGATTTCTCAAATAAACGGGACCACAAAATCTTACCTCTGTCACCAAATGAAAAGTCAAATGAACCATGACATCAAAAAATAATACATCTCTAATTGGCATAGAATGATGACAATTGATGTTTCCAAAGAATTCAAGTCTTTAGGATCTATGACTTTTCTATATATCGCATTAAAGACATAACACAATCTGATAATAGCAAATCGGACTTTTTAAGGTAGAATTGAACGAATGGCCACATGTAGCAAGTGTTGCATCAAAACATGGCAATCATGAGACTCAAGACCCTGAAGCTTTAAATTTCCCATTGAAACAAGACTTAGAATATTTGAAGAATAACCCTCTGGTACTTTTACACCCGCTAAACTTTCAAAAAATTCTTTTTTCTCTTTTCTCGACAGTGTATAAGCAGCTGGAGGCAAAAAAAAAAAAAAAAAAAAAGCTATTGCTTCCTTAACGAATGGAGATCTTCTCTCATCCCGAATGCTTTTAAATCTTCTTTAGCACTAACACCATCCTTCGTCTTACCTGATATATTCAATAGTGTTCCAACTAACCTATCACACACATTCTTCTCAATATGCATCATATCTAGAGAATGTCTGACAAACAAAAATCTCCAATAAGGCCAACGTCATAACTTCGAACATTTATTATATCCCTGGTTAGGAAGTTTGGTCCATTGCACTACAAAAAAAACTATTTATAGAGGCAATCCAAATTTGCATCTAAATATATATTTGTAGCCTCTAGTGGTGTTTAGAAGCAATTTTCTCGCTGCCTCTAATTAGTCCGTCGCTAATTATAGGTTGCCCCTAATGCCACCTTTTAGAGACAGACAAGTTATGGTGTTGCTAAAGACACTTATGTTTAGAGGCAACCATATGCTTGTCGCTAATTGTTGGTTGCCCCTAATGCCACCTTTTTGTGGCACAAAACTTGAAGTGTTGCTAAAGCCACTTACATTTAGAGGCGACCATCAGTCAGTCGCTAATTATAGGTTGCCCTTAATGCCATATTTTTAGGGCACACATGTTACATTGGTGATAAGACCATTTAAAATTGCATCTATTGCTTAGTATTTGGGGCACACAAATATTGTTTCTAAAACCACTAATGTTTAGATGCAACTATAAATTTTGCTGCAGATTCTAAATTAAGGCAACCACTTCTTTTGCATCTAAATATATCTAGAGGCAATTACATTTCATAGGTTCAAAACACATTTAGGGACATTCATACATGTTGCTCCTAATTATATATAGATGCAACTGTGAAATTTTATAAAGTAGCTTTTTAGATGCACCAAATTGTTATAGTGATGTTTAATAATGCTACGTAATTTTTCATATTATTTATTTATTTACTTATTTTGCATAATAATTCAGAAAATTAACATAAATGGAAGCAAGAAATTATAGATTTATCAAAGAAAGAAATATATATTTATATGAACGTGGCAACTATACACAATCCAAAATAATATCCACAGATAGCCAACAATAAATCCAATCCGGGAAACATAATAACCTAAAAGGTTTTAACATAATCAGTCCCATCAAGGAGGCAAAATCTAAGATTTACCGATTCATAACTTAAGCTATGTAGTCAATGCACCATGTCTGCCAATCTGTTCCCAAAAGTCTGTGCCAAAAAGATCTCCAAAATCTGCAACTGTTGTACATCTTCCAAACTGTTGTACATCTTCCAAAAAAATCTACAAATAGGAAAAACTTACAAATACTAGTATATTATGAAGAAATTGCAGTATAAAATTCAGAGAAATAAAGGAGGGTGAGAACTAAGAACACATACTGATTATGCAAACCAGATAGGAAATCAGCTCCTTGGGGGAACCTCATCGTCACTACTACTATCACTGTCGATTTCTATCACCTCATCTTCGTCGCTTTCATAAGCATTGGTCCTATCATGATCAGAGTCATCAGCTACAGTATAATATCCTTCCCTTTCCAAGATGATGACCTTATCATCACTCTCCTCACTTACATTGTCAGAATTTTCCTCTTCCTGGTCATAGATGACCCCAACCCCCTTGTTCCTCCTCCTCTTAGACGTTCTTCTAGGAGCAAGCAATCCTGAGTACAAACCCCAATTGTTCATTTTGTTCATGATGACTCCACAATGACCGAATAACAACAACAACAACAACAAGAAAACCATTTGTTCACTATGTGATCATTTATATAAAACAAACCAGAAAGATCCAACACTAACATTCAGAAATACATGAAAATCAGAGTATAACTTTTTCTTTACATATATAAGAAAGTACTAACATTTTTAAAAAAATGAAAATGATCAACTTTCATACTGTTACCAAATTCCTATATAATCTGAACAAATATCACCTAAACCCCTATATTCTTTATTCTATGTACATAGCAAACCCATAAAGAGTTTTAATTAGATTTCCTCCTAACTTCGAAGTGTGCTAACAAATACCTCAATCAGTGGAACTTGTCCAATAAAGCTCTATCCAATAACAAACTTGTCCAATAAAAACACTTTCATAGTGCAACTTCTTTAAAAACCTGTCAAATTGATTTCAAATACTTCTTTAAGTGCAACTTTAAATGAGTTCTCATTCAATGAATTGTGATATGTAGGTTAATTCAGATTGTAAGAAGGGATTTCCAAGATATGAAAAGATGTTACTAGAAGAGAGGAAGAAATGATATATGTATAAAGTTTTAACCCAGTGGAGATAATTTTCGTGCATACTCTTTTACAAATGATAAAGAGGGATCTTCTTATAGGATTTTACAAGTAATATTTCCTAGTCCCAATAATGTCATTGCACGTTCAAAGTTACCTTTAACTTGTCACCTATTTCCTAGTCCCATTTCATATCATATGGTAAACAACATATATAATAAAAAGAAATAGAATACAGAGACATCTCAGTCCCCCGACAAAATATGAACTTTCAACTAATCACTAAAGTGGGTCCATTAAAAGATTATTATTGGTCTACATCATAAATCTAAGGGCAAAACTGAAAACTTTTGTACCAAACTTCAAAATCTTTTAGGGTGTGGAAGATGGTTCCTTTGGAGATTTGGTTCAACCACTGAGTCATAAAGGATCAGGTCCAGATGAAACCACCGTAGCCACTTTTCACTAACTGATATCATTTTCATTTTCTACTATAAATGTTGTGGGGTTTTCATAAAAATTAGGAGACAAAAATATTACTCTTTTTTTCATATCATCAGTGGAATGACAATGTAAATTTGGTCATAATTCATGACAATTTTTTGGAGCATGGCAGAGAAAGTTGTTAAGGGATAAAAAAAACAGAGCATTGTTTGTTTTTTTAATGAGGATACTTTTATGACCTTGAGAACAAGTTGATCCACGAATTGTTTCAGGCTTTATTGTAGCATCTACAATAAAAGTCCCCAGTTTATAGCACACTACAAAGTTGTGTAGAAAGTCTACAACTCTCAGAAAGTTATGTTCTGTGCAATTAAGAGCATCATCACGTCTGAGCTAAAACCAATTCCATGCAATTAATACCAAAAGCTGATAGTAGATATCTTTCCAACCAATTCAGTGGAGAAATTAGATTACAATGTACCCAAAGATCAGTATTAACTTTCTACAACAATGCCTTGTTTAGGCCAGCAATACAAAGATGAAGCAATTAGTTCTACTCACCATAAATTAATACACAACAATAATAATTCTTTTGCAAAACAAAAGCTGCGAGTCTGAAATACTCGAACGAAAGGTATAGTAACACCCTTGTTTGAGACCTTACGACTAGCAACACACTGGCCTATCTGGGGGGTAAGAACATGGTTATAAGTGTAAATGGAACCATAGCATGTTATATTCTTTACTTCATACTTTTCAGTGACATCACCCTATACATAGTTTAGCTCCATATCAATTTTACAACTCACTTCATGCTAAAGGAAATCCCAAAAAGGAGCATAAATGCAGAAAAAAAGAACAACAACAACAAAAACAACAACAACAACAACAACAACAACCACAACAACAACAACAAGAACCACAACAACAACAACAACAACAACAACAACAACAACAACAACAACAACAACAACAACAACAACAACAACAAAACAACAAAACAACAACATCAACAACAATAACAACAACAACAACAACAACAACAATAACAACAACGACAACAACAATAACAACAATAACAACAACAACAACAATAATAACAACAACAACAAAACCAACAACAACAACATAATACCAGAATTACAGGGACTAATTTAGACCTTCTGAGTTGAAAAAAAATTATTAGCTAAATTGAACAAAAAGAACTAATTTATACCTTTTGAATCATCAAGCACCTTCTCCTTCCCCTTACTTCCAGCCGCATGTTTTGGAGATGAAACCCTGGCCTTCTTCCGTTCCTTTTTGTTCTCCATTTCGCTCCCCTTTGCTGGAAGGGCACACACAATGCATCGACCATCTGCAACCTCTTCTGCAATATTTCTCATGACCGTGTCGAAGGCTGTAATGCATAGGGACTCATGAATAGCCTTGTTTCTTTGTTTCCCCTAAAATTCAGAAAGAAATCAAGAAATTTTCTTTGAGTGAGAAGGTTAAGACAGAGTTTGAGCCATGCCTTTGTATGTGGATCTTCTTCAATTTTTGTAAGCAATTTTTAATGGGGTTAGGTCAACCATTTTTTTGGGTGGAGAAGGGGTGGGAATGACCGGAAAAGGGAGGGGATTGGTGTTTTGCAGAGCAACTGATTTGAGGGAGGGTGAAGGAGATTGAATGCACGAAAATAATGATTAGGGTTTAATGGGATTTAGGGGGTCATACTTGGTTTAGCAAAGGGAAGGGAAGAGATTAGGGGGTTTGTTTTCCTGAGGCGGGAATCTATTTCAAAAATTAAAAACTTTCCCTCCTTAAGTTATCTTAAATTATATCTTAGATTTTTGGGTTTGAAAAACTCTTAAATTATACCGTAAATAATATCTAAGATTTTAGAGAATTTTGATATTTTCTTCTTAATAAAATAGATATTTCGTCTTGGGAAGAAAATATTCATTTAATTGTTCCGTACGAAATAAAAGAAATCGACACACAATAAATTCAGACAAATTCAATTCCTATAGAACAAGAATGTTTCATGATAACAAGAATCAAATTGTTACTCCCTCCGTTACGCATTATTGGCAACAATTGAATATTTTACCTTTCACAAATAATACTTAATGATGTTGCCAATAATGCGTAACGGAGGGGGTACATACTAAGTATCTTAGCAAGGGAGATGATGTCGTCGTTTTTTTAAGTAATAATTAGGCGAAATTAATTTATTAGGTTGAATTTGATGTAAGTGTATCAATTAGGTTAGGTTATGCAACTATATTACTAATCTAACATGACTATTTGCTACTATATATGTTGTAGTTCTCTTTAAGACGAGTTATTCTGAACCTAGTGAAAGTCGTGACTATGTTATTTCCTAATCGTGAAGATGCATGCCTCATACAAGTTTTAGTTATTATAAGTTTTGACCCTCTTGCATGATCAAATGATAACTAAAGTAATGAATAACATGTCACTAATAACTTCTTAACAAAGGCTCATTTCTTGATTTATATTTATGAGCATAAGTTGCCAATAACTCTGTTATGAAGACTGTATTAACTCACCGAACTAATTTATCGACACATGAAATGTCTTACCCTATTACTTATCAAATCATCATATATTAATTTCATAAGTTTATATTAAAATAGTATATTACTTTAATTGATGATTCTCATTTATTTGAATCGGACATGGCACTGGTTTAATCTCATTGTTGTAATCGTTAAACCATTATTAAGGAGTTCACTCATGGTTCACCCGGGTGTACCGTGCGCATGGTACACCTAGGGTATTTTTGTAATAAATTAAACATTCAGGTGCTCGATCATTCGACACCAAATTCGCTCATATGGGCATTTTGTTCATTTACTCATTTGCTCATCTATATATCTATATAAAGTTAGATTCATTTTTCCTATGTGTGATTCACCAGCACAATCTGTCCACATGTCATCTGCTAGGTTCAAAAGTTGATGTGTCACCTCCACAATTGTCATGAACGTGTGTTTATGTGCACTAATTCTGAAAATTAATGTAAATTGCTTTGACTAGTTAATTTTGAAAATATATCACAATAAAAATCATGATTATCCTGGAGCAAGATAATTATAGCACTATGAAATCAATAAAGTTTGATCAACACCATTAATATCAAATGACTAGAGAGTAGAGCAGGATATATTTGCGTATGTAAGGAAGGTAATAATCAAGTTAGTGACATGGGTCATTTTTACATTAATAAAGTTGACGTATTTAAGGCAAAAGATATTACTCCCATCTCACAATAGTTTATTGTATATTTGCGTTACGCAAGAATTTGTATAAATAAAATATTCAATGAATATTTTTTAGTATATCTAATCAATGAAAAAACTTCCAGTACATTTTATCATGACATCAACTACATCAGTCATTGAACGCACGAGTCTTAAACTGGTTTCAAAATATATTTTTATTACATGATATGATTATAAGAACTTTAAATCATGATTATTCAATCCATGATTTTAGGAGAAATATCCTAAGATCTTAAGATTTTAAAGTTTAAAAAATATAGTAACAGAGGATATTTATATATCATGAAATATAATTTTGCATTTTATATTCTTTCAACCTTATATGCATGAATTATAATAATAATGATTTCAATAAATTTGGAACGAAAACAACTATTTAATAAAAAAAACAACAATTATTACTTCAACTTAAATTCAGTTCAGTTCAGCTCTCAATTTTCTTCTCTTATCCAAAAATACTTTCAGTTGTATTCAGTTCAGTTCAGGTGTTTTAAGCAAACGTATAGAGGCCTTGAGAGACACGTATTTCTTACACCGAGGTGTTAAAAAAATGAAAAAATTTAAAATTGGAAAATTGAAACCAAAAACTCACATGAACCTTAATTAAGGTAATTTGTGACATAAAGAAGTAAAAAGTAATAAAATAATCCATCCCCACAAAAAAAAATAATAAAATAATCCATTGAATTTTTTTTTAAAAAGAAAAAACTAAAATTCCGTCCTTGCGCAGGACCCGTTCGTTCAGTAATTAGGAATACATCTTCTTCCCCTATCTTCTTCCCATATCTCGCACAAAAAAAAAAAAAAAAATTGGATAATCGTAATAAATCTGTTATGAAATCTCTAAGAATCATTCAGATCTTCCCAAAAAAGGAGGGAATTATTAACGAGAAATTTGAAGTGAAATTAAGTCAAAAAATCTTCACTATTTCCCTCATTATTTTGGCGGTAAGTGTTAGTTTTGTTGATTGTTTGCATAATAATTCATTCAATTATACAAAATCACGCACAAGAAATTTCATTCCTAAATTTTCGAAATTATAAAATTTCTTGCAGAGTGTTCACAATTCATTGAAACTGATTTCGAAGGAGTTTGCAACTCCCTGAATTGCACCGACTTAATCATCTATTCAGGTTAGTTCATCATTCAATCCAGTAGAAGGTGTTCGATTAATGGGTAAAAATATGTTTAAGATGTGTCCGCTACATTTGATGACAACATTGGTGCCTTTTCCATTATGAATAATGAAGAAATCTATGCAACAGTTAAGCCTAAACGCAAGCCAAGTGCACGTGATCGACGAAAGGGGATAAGTCCCTCAGTGACGTCATTATTTGGATCATTTGGTGAAGGAGAAAAGTTTCGCAAAGACGCTGAAGCATCCAAAAATGAAGCTACTGAGGCAGAGAAGGAAGCAAACGAGGTTAATGAGAAGAACAAAGCTCTAAGTAATACAGTGAAAGGCCTCGAAAAGAAATCTAGACTTGTGGAACGCCCCCCAGACGCCTTCATGAATTTGGCTGGATACAACATGCCCGATCTCAATATGGATGCGGTATGTCAAAGATTATAACTTTAATATAATGCAAAACAAATTAACACTTGTGCATTATTAACAATTACAAATATTAACTTCTGAATTAATACTTATGACAGTGGACCGATGAAGAGGATGAGGAAGAGCTCATTGAAAAGTCTGAAAAAATACACAATAATGTTGAAGAGTTCGGTGACGATTAAAGAAGATTTTTAGATAACATTATTATTCCATACAATTACAGAATAGTCATGGTTTAATTTCAGATATTGGTTTTTTTCCCCTAATGTTTGTTGAACGAGTACGACAATAAATGTACATTATTTTTAATCTTGCTACCGTTGGTATTTTTCTGCTATTGGTTTGTGTCTATCTGATTTATTTGGTATTTTTCGGCCCTGACTCTCTTACTTTGTTATGATCAGCTCAAGCTTCTAATGGCTTTGTTGCTGGTAATGATTTGCTTGTGAGTTTCCTATATATAGGTCAGATTAGCTTGGTCGTGATATGACGTTCCTTGGTCAGATTAGCTGGTCGTGATGTGACGTGCCTTGGTCAGATAAGTACTCCTTTACTCATTTTAATATTCTTTCATATTTGAATGAATAATTTTTGGCCCAATTTTTGGTGTTGTTTTTAGTTTAGCAACCAGAGAGGGGTGCTTACATGAGGCTCATAGATTGATTTTTAGTTTTAACTTGAGAGGTTTTTGAAACCTGCTGAACTAGATAAGCAGTACTTAATGATGCTGTAAACTTATTCTTTTTCTTTGTTTCATATTTCAGGTGTTGGACCTATGTTGCTGGTACTGTTCTACAGCCCCTTGATGTGGGCTTATGCTACTGATCTGTGTTCTTCTGTACAAAGCAAACTAATCTTGATCAATTCTCTATTTCTCTCCTAAAAATGAAATCGCTAATCAAGTTATGCAGCCTCTTGTACTTAATGATGTTGTTAAACTTGTTTGTCTTCTGTGCTTTCATATTTCAGGTGTTGGATCTGCTATGGCAGTGGGCTTATGCTGCTGGTACTGTTCTGCAGCCCCTTGTTGTGGCTCTGCTGATCTAGATGCACATAAGTTTCTCCTAATTTTTCTTTGAACTTTATTGGTGACTCTATAATCTACTATGATATTGGTTCTTTAAGAACTATATAAGTAGTGTTTGGCTAGAGATTTCCCGTTGCCTCGCACTGCACTACTTCAAACACTTGACAATTTTTTGAAGTTGTGTGTGTACAGAGAGTCTGAGATAAATGAATGAAACACGAGGCTTCCAAATTAGATAGGACTCCTAGCCAAAAATTATATTGAATCTGTGTGTAGTGGTTGAGCTGTTGCGCATGTGTGAATGATAGAGAAGTTAATTTTGAAGAATGTTGCTGGTATCTACCAAGGATAGATATGCTGCAAAATGTGAGTGTTGATGGTACTAATGAGGCACCCTTTGCACTTTTAATGCTGATTATTTTAATAACCAACTGTGAAAGGTGCCTCAAAGCATTAGGGCAGAAGATGTTGGATTTGCTAAGTCGTCTATTTATTTATGTATCAGGCGGTGATAACAACCGAGGATGCCATTTGTGCCTAAAACTTTCATTTGGTTAGTTGTGTTCCCGAATTTACATTGTTCCTGATGCAGACGTTACCAAGAAGAGTGTACTAAAACATAGTCGAAGACACTTCTGATGCTTTTAATAGTACTACTAGGATCCTCTTATTCAGCTGCTCTTGCAGTCATAGTATCTTGCAAAGTTTATCTCAGTGGTTTTGCTGTTCAATTAGATAGGGAACTATCACCCAAGTTTTCATATGGGTCAATAAGAGGCAGGGGCTATCCCTCTTCAAGAAGCAATTTGCTTATGCTGACATTGCTGCTGCGGTCTATTAGATCTGGCATATGATGAACTAATTTGTTTAGAAGTCAGTTGTCCCTGATGTTGATCAGTTTGTTAAGAAGATCAAAGACTTTATAACGGCTACAATTTCTAGCTGCAACTTGGGTAAATGTAAGCGAGTATATGTGTTGGTCAACCTAAGGTTCCGTGGGCATGTTATGTTTGGAATAGGTTATCTCAACCTAAGCACAAATTATATGGTTGGCTGGTCATGCGCCAGAAGCTGAAGACTAAGGATAGATTGTACAGAAAAGGAGTATGTGTTGATGATAGGTGCCTGCTTTGTAATACTGCAGCTGAAACACATGAGCAATTATTTTTCAACTGCTCTTTTAGTAGATATGTGATGCAGGAGCATACTAGTTGAATTCTAAGTTTTAAGCTCAGAGTAGGTTGTATGATTGTTGTTTGTTTTTGAGCTACAATATATATATCTATTGCTAATTTGCAACTAATAGTCTACTACAATCTTCTTTTCATTTAGCGACAAAATTTTAATGTTCATTAAATCAATCACTAAGTTCAGACGTTAAATTAATTGATTAACATTTTGTAAGAGTACAAATGGTTTCATGTTAACACAAAAAAAGTAAAGATACTGCAAAGAAATTAAAATATCCACTTATCTAAACATTATTACTAACGATATGTATACATAACACACACACATACAGAAAATTAAGCATAATCATAATGATATTAATAAAGACAGTTATAATTATTGTTTTATAGTCAAATATAATTTAAGCGATGATTGAAACTACCTTTAGAGGCAATTGCTTTCTACATAATCTTAAAAAAGTAGTTCAGATGCAACCACATTTCATGTGACACTAAAAAATATCTTTAGATGCAACAGTACTTTATGTGATGCTAAAAAAAAATGGCTATAAAGACAATTAACTAAATTTATGTGATTCTAAATGCATGGCTTTAGAGACAACTAACTACAATTGATGCTAAAAAAATGGCTTTAGAGACAACTAATTTCATGTGATGCTAAAAATATGGATTTAGTGACAACCAATATTCATGTGATGCTAAAAAAATGGCTTTAGAGGCAACCAACATTCATGTGTTGCTGAAATGTTTCTTTAGAGGCACCAGAATATACTTGACGCTAAACACCATATAATTTAGGGGCAACCATGTTTATGCGATGCTAAAAGGGGCTTTTAGAGGCAAGTCGGCCAAACAACGTGCCTCTATAACCAAATTTTATTTTAGTCTTGGTTCTTTCCAAATGTAATCTCGATATCTATAAACTTTCAAACACCTCTGTACGCCTCAAGAATCTTGGATGTCCCCTTAGTTCTTGTTCCCCTTCAAAAGCCTTTTTGAATTTAGGATAAGGATGATCATATTGCAAAAATCGACGATGTACATCAAAGATATCCTTTAGAGATGATGGAAGCCACTTTCCCATTGTACCATCCTCACATATGGAAAAAGGGTGTTTTCTTTTTGTAGTATACCAAAAAAGTTTACCTTAGGATGGATAACCTTGAATTGTGAAAAACAACAATGTTCTAAGGTTCAACATCTCATTTCGGCGTGCATCATACACTTCTACACCTAAATCCCAAAGCATCTTCAAATCATCAATGAGAGGAGCTAAGTACACATCAATGTCATTTCCAGGTTGTCTAGGACCAGAAATCAACAATAAAAACATCATGTACTTTCTTTCCATACATAACAAAGGAGGTACGTTGTAGGTAACCAAAATTACTGGCCAAGTACTATAGGTGGAACGAAGGGAGCGAAATGGATTCATACCATCGGTGAATGATGCAAGGCATATGTTTCGTTCTTCTTTACCAAACTCAAGGAATTTTCTATCAATAAATCTCCATTTTGGTGAGTCAGATGGGTGTCTAAGCTTACCATCCTTAACCACGATCGTTATGAAGTCATGTCAACTTTTCAGCTTCTGCGGCATTTGAAAAAAGATGTTTAAATCTTGGTATTATAGGAAAGTACCAAAGAACCTTAGATGGAACTCCTTCCTTCTTATACCGTGAGGTATTGCAAACAGGCCAACTCCGTAATGATTCATGTTCATTTCTATATAATATGCAGTCGTTAGGGCAAGCGTGGATTTCGTCATAATGCAAGCTCATTGAAGACAAAATCTTGTTTGCCTCATATTTATTCCTCGGAAGGACATTATCACTAGGAAGCATATCTTTCATTACTTCAAGCAATTCAGTAAAACCTGAATCGCTCAACCCATGACCTGCCTTCAAATTTTATAACCTAAGTACATTAGACAATCTTGTATACTTTTTGCACCTATCATAGAAAGGCTTTTCAGATTCAACTAACAGTTTCTGAAACAAAAAAGGGATCCTCATTAAACTCACCATGAACTTCCCGTAACATATATGTTCCATCAAAAGCCGATTTATCAACAGTAAGACTTTCACCTTCAATCTGGCACACTTTTTCTAGACGAACCTTTCTTATCTTCCCCATACCAAATCCCAAAAATATATGTTATATCAAAAGCCGATTCACTCAAATGAATTAAGTATTTAATCTAATATTTAATGAAAAAAATTATGGCACCTAAAACAAGGACAAAGTAACCTAGTACGACCTCCAGAGTTCTTAATGGTGAAATGGATAAATTCCTTTACTCTGGCTAGTTATTCTAGATCACCCGATTTTCACTTTGATATCCAATTGTGATCCATCTCTACGCACCAACAATTTAACGTATCTAAATATATCCAGAGAACATTAAGCGAAATGTTGCGGCAAATTTTTCCTATAAATTGGTATAAAAGCACGCATTCACATCCTGAGTGAGGTTATACTTACAAGGACAATCCCAAATAAGGGACTATGTAAAGCCTACTCCTAATGAGTGAACCTTGAACAGGTACTAAGTTAATGCAAATGAATATATGCAATAAAACATAAGAGTAGGAAAATTTGCTTACCTAATTAATCAACGTATAGACAATGCAATTCAAGGTGCTAGCAATAACAGAAGCCACACCTATAATGAATAATAAACACATAAAATAAGTTAAATCGTTAAATGATAAAATTGCATATACTTAATTGAGTTTAATATATGCACGAGAAACATAACATGACTAATGTATAATAAATAAACGGTAAGTGAAAGAAATTATATACTCAGTATATAATATATAAGTACCAATATACTGAAAAGAACAAGTAGTTTACTAATGGCCATGAATCATTACAAATGCCGTCAATATGATCACATCCCTGTTCACCCACTAATTCAATTATAAAAGGTAGATATTACTAGCTATAATTGCATAAATGCATATTTAAGGCATGTCCTCTACATAAACTCAAATATACATAGGCACGGATGTTACCGTATTTGATCAAGTGGAGGTTTAGAACTAGAAATTGATTGTACTTCTTCTCTCATATGATTCACCCTCTATTCTTGTCATCAATCTCACTGTGTATATATAGTAATTAGCTTAGCTTGTAATCTCAAGTTGGAATGTCATATTTCATTTTTCATCTATGACATTCTCTGTGAGATTTTTTATCTCAAATCATCAGAACAATTAACCAAAGTAAAACGAGTCGATTCGCCAATTTTACAAAAAATTCTTGAACATAAATTAGTAAAATATTGGGTCGTTTCCCCAATCCGTTGACATATTTTATTTAAATGTACCATTCGTCATTTCCTATGTAGTTTATTTTGATGATAAACGATAGTTATGAATCTATAATACCCTCAAATTACTCGCCTTTAAATATATAATTTAGTAAATAATATTTGACTAATTTTGAAGTATTACCACCACGTGACTAACACGCTTTCGGCAAACAACTAGTAACTAACAAAATAACTTACAACGGATGACTTTAACTAAAAATAATAATACTTCTTTACTGATAAAAGTAAATATTGTCTCAAAACTCAATATAAATAAAACACCATAATCTAGGTGAAGATCCCCTTCTTATTATGCTCCCATGCACATCCAAAATTCACCTGCAAACTGTTACCAAAAAGTGTAAACAGGCAAAGCCAAATAGAAAAAGGAAATAGGTCAGTATAAAACTGAGTATGAAATGTACTAGATAAGTAACACATTTTTTTCGTTCAACAATTTTTATTTCGAAAACTCCATCACCAATAATTCAAGAATAACCTTTAAGAATAAACTATTTTAAACACTTAATAATAATTCAAGAATAACTTTTAAGAACAAACTCTTCCAAACACTTGAATAATAATTCAAGAAAACCTTTTAAGAACAAATCTTTCCAAACACTTGAATAATATTTCAAGAATAAGCTTTTAAGAAAAAAACTATTTTCAAACAACTTGGATTAAAAATAATTCTGAAACAATTCCTCTTCTCATCTCCCCTTCTAGTTTCTAAGTGTGCACCCCAAGCTAGTCATCCCATCACGGAGCTATATCAAGGGGTAACTAAATTGCCAACAAGTGGACTTTGAAACTCTTGATATTAATCAAGCGAAAATAATAATAATATGACTTGTTAGTCATGAATAAACCTCCTTTCATCCTCATAAATAACTTTTCGAACATCCAAAGTTCATAAAACCAAACAACCTTTCCTTGTAAAATAATTTTATTTTCCAAAAAGGATAACAAAACTTCTATATATGAATAAAATCATTCCTTCTTTTCATTTCCAAGAGTGAATAATAAAATATTGTAACCATTTTAAACCAAATTTCTAAACCAATCCAACCAGCAAATCAATAAACAACTTTATCAAATAAAATGACATTTCAAAAGATCTAGCTATATAACATACCTTGATCTTGTACAAAAAGTATACCAGTATCTCCACTTAGCCTTAATCTTGAACAATCTCCTATCAAACCAATAATATAAAAATATAATAAGTAACTTATCACATGAACTTAATCATGAATGTAAACATCAATAAACTATCATGAACATAATAGTTTTTAGTAAGAACCATGAAAATTAAAATCTTTTTTTTCTTAACCCAAAGAAAATTAGAACTTGAATAAGAAATATAAAGCTAGAATAGATAAGAAGAGAAAGAAGAACGTAAGAGAATATGGATTCTCCAAAGTTTTTTATGTGGAAAATATGGCTTAAGGTGTGGGGTATTTATAGGAGTAGAATAGGTAGTACATAACTTCCAAAATTAAATAGTTTGTGACCTTCACCATAAATAAGGAGATTAAACCAAGATTTGTAACTACACCTTAATTAGGGAGTTATGAAACAACAACCCCCCCCCCCCAACCATGATGATGGTCGGCCATATTGCCTTAAATATATATATTTTTTTTTTTGTTTATTTTCAAATATTTTAAATGCTTTAATTTTTATTTTTTTTTAAAAAAAAGAAAGCTTATTTGATAAAATTTTGACTAGGATAACATTTTGACAAATGTAATTTGGCGCCATATTCCCGCCAAAGTAATTTAAAACCAGTGAAATTACAACAATACCCTTTTCTTAATATATTTATTTTAGAAAATAAATATTTTAATTACCTAAATTAATACTAAAAACATGGGGTATTGCAGAATACCCAACAAAAATTGCAATAAAACACACAATTTAATTAAATAAATATTACAAAAATCACCCAATTTGATTTTTCAATAACTAACATAAGAGTATAAATGTTGATATTAAACTACGCCCTAGTATCATAGTTCGAAGTTTAAATTCTCAAATTTCCATTCATTCTCAATAATTAACCACTGACCAAATTATAGACAACTAAACCTAAACTAATAAGAGAATTTTGTTAGAGACAACATTTGATATACGATTTTTTGCGAAAGACAACCTTTTTAAATTTTTTTGGGCAACTTCAGACCTAAAACAAAAATTTTTTTGTCAAAAACAACCTTGACTAACTTTCAGGCGTTGACTCGCTGGAATTCCACATCGACCTTCACTAATGAGCCATGTGCTTCTCACGTGCACTCTATTCTTCCTTATTAAACTCTATTCCATCTCTTTTCTCCCTTAATTACCCACAATTAGAGATGGCGAACAGTGCGGGCCAATCCAGCCCAACCCACCTCGTGGGCCATGTGAGCCGGGCTAGCAAAAAGCCCGGTCCAGCCCAGCTCGAACCGTGAAATTAGTGGGTGGGTCGTAGGCCAGATTTCTTGAGCCCAGCCCACTAGACTCCACTACTAAAACCGCCTAGCCCGGACCATGAAAACGGTCCAACCTGACCCATGAACCAGACCAGTCCAATTCAAGTAATTATTGAATCAAATTGTGTATATTTCAATCAAATTGTATATATTTTAATCAAATTGCACATATTATAATTCAATCAAATTGAAAAATAATCAAATTACTCATTAATATAAATATTTGCATATATTTTTAATTCATTTTAAAGATTTTATGTAACAATAATTAATAATTTCAATGATTAAATAATTTTGGAAAAAAAATATTCTCATGCAGGCCCGTCAGTCGGTCCATTCCACCAGACCCACGAACCATGAAAATCGGTAACAGAACGGTGTGGGCCAAGATTTTTCACCCCGCGGACCAGCCCGCCCAGCCCATGAATTTCACAGTCTGGTCATGGGCCGTGAACTCTCAGCCCAGCCCACTACGGCCCACGGTTCGGCCCGTCCAGCTCGCACTAGTGGCCATCACTACCCACAATATATTATCACCCATGCTCTCAACTCCTCTTCTTCTCTCTCAACAATTTGAGAAGACACCAGCTAACAATCAAAATAGTTGACGCACAGAGAAAACTAACAATCACAATAGTTTAATCTTCCCATCACAATACGAAACAATCCTCTCTATTCTTGGCGTTTATTCTCAAATCTTCCCTCTGTCTTTCTTTCTCCTCTTCCTCGTGCTAGTTGTTGATGTAAGATCTTTGATTTCCATTCATCATCATCTTCTTCATGTTAACAGACAAACCTGGCAGTTGGGTCAAAATCTAACAACTCACTCACATTACCACATTCATCCCTCCAAAAAAAAACCCCTACAAAAGTTTCAAATTTCAAAAATTTCATAAAACCCTTTAATTGCATAATATAAGAAGTAACTACAATATTGGCAAATTTGAAAAATATAAAATAAAAGGAAGTACTTGGTCATGATGAAATCAAATAGAGAGGAACAAGTTTACAAATTTTGCCGGCAGAACTCTAAGAGAGAGAAAGTGTGTGTCGAGCGAGTGAAATTCAAAAAGAAAACATAGTCGCCCACCAAACACCAATGAAAAAGATTTTTCCTAGAAAAATAAATCTAGAGCATGTTAAATATTAAAATTCAATTTCAGTACAGGGGCAAGTCCCATATCCCAATAAAAAGCTAGCAATAAGTGGCTAATTAAACAAGAAATGTGCATCTTATGAACATAATCAAAATCCTGATTATCAATTATATCAAGGTAAAGAATAAAAAGACAGAATGAAACGTACCTATACACCAAATTTAGTTTTTAGTTTACACTGCAATGGAACAACGATGTATTATTGAAGAAGAGAAGAATGACAAGTGCTCTGCAGTGGGTATGGCGGCCGCCGGTGACTAATAAAGAGGAAGAACCTATACTGCACTTGCGATTATATGTGGTCGACGGTGATGGATTTGCCGGACTTGCAACTTGCGAGTGGTGAAAAACTGGCGAATTCGTTTTTTTGTTATTTTGTTATTGTTTCTGTCTAGAAATTGAGGTTAATGATCTGTGCTGAGCAAGTCCTTAAGTCTGAGCAGGGCTGGTTATCAGTTCACCGGAAACCTGCAAAGCACAGAAAAACTACCCCAGGGGTTGTTCCGGGATCGCCCCTCCGACGCTCAAGTCAGTTGATGATGTGGTAGAGAGAGAGTCTAGAGTGAGAAACTCAAGTTAGTTAGGTGAGAATTCAATACCTTTGCATTGATGGGACAAGAGGTATTTATAGTGGTGCGAATTTCTAGAAAGTGGTGTGCTGGACAAGACAGCTCACTTAGGGATTGATGATACCTTTTCAAAGGATGATTCTGGTGGGACCCATGAAGCCTGAATTAGCCATGCTGTAGTTGGTGGGACCCACGGTGCTTAGGTGGCGGTGCCACATGGCATGATATTCTTGGAAGGGTTTAATGGGCCCAAACATTTAGCCCCACGTCAGGAAGGGGCCGAAGAGCCGTCCAACCGGGTGAAGCCCCTTGGTGGCGTAAATTCCTCTCATCTGACCGACCTCCATAAGAAAAAGCCAGAGGGGGACCAGGTCGGGCATGCGCCGACCAAGTCTATGCAATCAGTTAGATCCATTGGACCGACCTCCATGAAGGGAGATTAGAGGGAGACCAGGTCGGGCCAGTGCCGACCAGGCCCGTGATTTCGACGCGGCTTGCATATTGGACCGACCAGGTATTTCAGTAGGTATCGGGTCGGCATAATAGGTCTCCTTGACACATGGTCGGGAAATTAAGAAGATGGAGCCAGATCGGAACATTAGCCTGGTCGGATGACGGACTAAGCCCCGGCTTGACCGACCAGGGTCTTTGACAGGCAGACCGGTTCGGCCGAGAGCTAGGGAGCTTGACTGACCGACCGGGTTTCTGAAGAGAGGACCAGGTCGGCTAGGGGGATAAAGAGCCCCTTGACTGACCGACCAGGTCTTTGAAGCAGGGACCAGGTCGGCTGAGAGGCTGAGCCCCATGACTGACCGACCACGTCTTCGAAGCAGGGACCAGGTCGGCTGAGAGGCTGAGCCCCATGACTGACTGACCAGGTCTTTGAAGGGAGTACCAGGTCGGTCAAGGACTGAGGAGCCCCTTGACTGACCGACCAGGTCTTTGAAGAAGATGCCAGGTCGACTGAGGGCTAAGGAGCCCCATGACTGACCGACCGGGTTCTGGATGGACGGGTGCTGCTCGGACAGGGCCAACATGTCCTGGAGAGACCGACCAGGTGTTCCCTAACACTTAGCAATTTTGGCTACGTGAAGGGAACATGCAGAGACCTGGTCGGACAAAGGGTGATGGAGCCCCAAATTGACCGACCAGGTTCCAGATGGACGGGTGCTGCTCGGACAGGGGCTAACGTGCCCTGGAGAGACCGACCAGGTGCTCCCTGGCACTTAGTAACTCTGGCTAAGTGAAGGGAACCAGTAGAGACCTGGTCAGACAAAGGGTGATGGAGCCCCAAATTGACCGACCAGGTTCCAGGTGGACGGGTGCTGCTCGGACAGGGGCTAACGTGCCCTGGAGAGACCGACCCGGTGCTCCCTAGCACTTAGTAACTTTGGCTAAGTGAAGGGAACATGCAGAGACCTGGTCGGACAAAGGGTGATGGAGCCCCAAATTGACCGACCAGGTTCCAGGTGGACGGGTGCTGCTCGGACAGGGTCCAACATGCCCTGGAGAGCCGACCAGGTGCTCCCTAGCACTTAGTAACTTTGGCTAAGTGAAGGGAACAAGCAGAGACCTGGTCGGACAATGGGTGAGGTAGCCCCATGTGACCGACCGGGTTCTGGATTGACGGGCGCAGCTCGGACAGGGGCTAACAAGCCCTGGAGAGGCCGACCAGGTGTTCCCTAGCACTTAATGAATTTTGGCTAAGTGAAGGGAACAAGCAGAGATTGCCATCTTGTCCGACTGACGCTATGAGGAAACTGATATTACATGAGCGAGCGGGTGACATTGAGCTGGAAGTCAGTGATGGCCACATGGCATTCTTCAGCTGGGCAGTTGAGCTGGATAGGACTCTCTGGAAATTTTGGCGTTTCATCTTCCATTGGCCATGTGGAGGCATTTGATGGGCTTGTGAGGGGACGCGTCTCGAGGCACGCCTATATATTAGTACGGAGAGGAGAGAGAAATCATTTGTGCAAACTCTCTTCAAAGTTCTCAAACTTTCTCTCTCTAAAAGCTCTCGCTTCTCTCTAAGTTCCCGAGCAATTTCTCCGGTTTCCATCGTCCGACCAGGTACGCTCTTGCTTTTTTAGTTTTTCGGTTTTTTCTTTTTAATAACCTCGGCCGACTCCCTTGTCCATACAATAATGGGTGAATCGTCGAGTCGGTGACACCTCCGACCTCACCTCCCTACAATAGGTTCGAGGAGGTGAGGGTATGGGAATAACGCTGGTGTCAACCGTAATAAGTTGCTCCGACCCCTCGGCCGTTCCCGACGCGATTCTGCTCCCGAGCCCCTCATCGTCAGTGGAGGAAGAGGCCGAGGGCGCTGTTCCCTTCCCTGGGAAATGTCCCTGGCCTTTTCTTCTAAAGCCAGTTACTTAGACAAGTACATTGCTGATGGTGTAGTGATTGTGACCATGTCGGATGGCGAAGAAGAAGCGTCTACTTCCGGCCGACCGGAGTTTCCGGACCTGGATCGGAAAGGGGGTCCAGGGTCTAAGTTTCCTCTTCCTTCACTGATGAAGGCCATCTTCGAAGATCCGAGAGGGCAAGCTGCCAGATTCCATATAAGGGACCCCTACATGCTGGTCCGACCAGAGGCTTTCACACCGTTCTTACTCCTCCCTCGGGCTGTACTGCACTGTACTACAAGTCTATGGAGATGGGGCTCCGCTTCCCATTAACTTCTTTTGTGAAGGACCTCCTCAACGCCTATAATTTGACGATAAGCCAGATCTCTCCGAACTCCTGGGGAGGGATTATTGTTGTTCAGACTATATGCGCAATGCTGAGCGTCCGACCTACCATTACTCTGTGGCGCAACATGTTCAAATTAGTCGAGATGATGGCCGGGGACAACGGACCGGGTTGGTGGTACTTTCAAGCCCGACCAGGGTATAAAGTGGTACTCGATCTTCCTTCTTCCCAGAAAGGATTCAGGAGGGAATTTGCCTTCATTTATTTTGGAGGTGATTGGGGGATCCCAACTGTCCGACCGGATGTGGAGCCGAACCACGAGTTGAATTTCCGGGTTCCTGAGATGTCTGAGGAGGAGGCAGTTGCGGCTATTTATCTGCAGACTGAGGCCCAGATTGTACAAGGAGGGGAAGTCTATGTGGCCAGCAACTGGATTCCGAGCTGTCGGCTCTTCAAAAGCGAGCATCTACTGTCGGCGGTCGGGCTGAGCCGGACATTCCCCCGGGGTAATCGGCCGAGGGGGTTGCTTTACTTGCTTTTTGTTTATGCTTACAAATTTTTAACTTTGTTTCTCTCTGCAGCTTGCTCTCTGTCACGTCTTTTGGAGTCCGACCCCGATATGGCCGAGAAGCTTAACTATGCTGCAATGAGGGCAGCTCAACTTAAGGCCGAGCTGAAGGCCAAGAAAATCGGCATTCCCAAGAGCCCCAAGGTAGGTTTCTGCTTCTAGCCGAATACCATTCCTCTTTACTTCGACCTGACTTTGACTTTTGCAGGATCCCTCAAAGCCTAAGACCTCGAAGAAAAGGAAAGAAAGGGATCCCGAGAAGGTGGCCAAGACTGCCAAGGCGTTGGCCAAGGATCAAGCCGAGAAGGCCAAAAAGGCCAAGTCTGTGGAGGAGAACAGTCCTCGTCCGGACGAGAGGGCGGACAAGTCCGAGGGGACTCACATTTCAGTTCACTCCGAGGACTTTCGACCGGTTCATAGTCCTCGGTAGTGCACACCGGCCACCCCTCGCGGCCCCCACGATGATCCCGAGGAGCTTAGCCTTGCCCTGGCCAAGCCCTTTGCCGAACTGGATGTCCACGGGCTCGACACCCGTTGGACCAATGCAGTCGAGTGCTTGTACAGCGCCTCCGACCGGGAGTACATTGCCCATACCAGCGGCCCGGAGGAGACGAACGATCTGTTTCGTAACTGGGTTGAGGTAAGCTCCTTTCTCCTTGTTTAACTTTGTTGACTTTGCCAAGTATACTGACTATATATTTTTTGTTCTAGTTCTCCGCTAGGCTGGTCAACGTGGCCAGGAACAAGGTTCACCTAGCCGATAAGGGGGCCAATATGGAGAAGAGGGGCAAAAAGCATTGGGAGGAGCTCCATACTGCTAAAGAGGGCCAACGGGTAGCCGAGGCCAAGTTGGCCAACGCTGAACGCTGCATTGCCCGCGATCAGGAGGACTTCAAGGCTGAGCGGGATCAGTGGGCCTTGGACAAAGAGAAGCTGATCAAAGAGAAGGAGGAGGCCATCATTGCCAAGCTGGCTGCTGAAGTTCAGACTGCGGATGCGCAGAGTAAAATTGCTGAACTGATGGCCCAGCTTGCCGAGCTGGAGAAGGTCCCCAAAACTGAGGATGAGTGGTTTGTGGGATGGAAGGAGACCAAGGCCTGCACAGACTTCGTCAACGAGGTCGGCTCAACCGCCTAGAAAATGGGGGTGGACAATTCCCTCAAGCGGATGAAGGCGGCCTTGGCCAGATCACACCCCTCTCTTCCCTGGTCCGAGGTGATGGGGAGCTATGATGCCCTTCTAAAGGAGGAGGATCAGGCCTTGCTCGCCGAGCTGCGCATCGCTCTCTCCGAAGACGATGATGATGATGAGGAAGCTGCTGCTGAGGCCGCCGAGGATCAGGGCCAAGGGGTGACTAGGTCCGAGGAGCAACATGGGAGCACCAATGATCAGACCGACCCCCCTGCAGCCTAAGCCCTATTTTCGTTGTATTTTTTATTTTCTTTGTTCATTTAGCCTTGGTAGTACCAGGCTTTTAGGATGTAATATTTTCCCAACTTCAATGAAACTTTTTCGTTCTATTTTGTTCGAGCACCTTTAATGTTTGTCGATTGCAATTTGCTTATGCCCAAGTATTGTTTCTCGAACTGGTTAATTTTTGCCTGATAGCGTTGGTCGGATTAAATCCGAACAACTTGTAATTGAAACTGGTTAAGTTTTGCATGATAGTGCTGGTCGGATTAATTTCGAACAACTTACAATTGAAACTGGTTAAGTTTTGCATGATAGTGCTGGTCGGATTAAATTCGAATAACTTGAAAATTGAAACTGGTTAAGTTTGATTGTAACTTGAAAATGACTGCTTAAGTCTTTTTATAACTTCAAAGTTGACTGGTTAATTCTTTTACAATTCCGACCTGGACTGGTCCGAGTGACTACATGCCGTACTTGGCCAGTACATCAGCTATATGCCCCCAATTGCGATTGACAGACATTATACATAGTATTTCTTGAGATTGTCCAGGTTCCATGGCCGAGCAAGTGGTATGCCTTCAGGGTTCTCGAGCTGGAATGTACCAGGCTTGATTACCTTGGTGACTTTGTAAGGACCATCCCAGTTAGCCCCCAACTACAAAAAAAACTATATATAGAGGCAATCCAAAATTGCATCTAAATATATATTTGTAGCCTCTAATGGTGTTTAGAAGCAATTTTCTCGCTGCCTCTAATTAGTCCGTCGCTAATTATAGGTTGCCCCTATGCCACCTTTTAGGACAGACAAGTTATGGTGTTGCTAATTGTTGGTTGCCCCTAATCCACCTTTTTGAGGCACAAAACTTGAATTGTTGCTAAAACCACTTACATTTAGAGGCGACTATCAGGTAGTCGTTAATTATAGGTTGCCTCTAATGCCATATTTTTGGGGCATACATGTTACGTTGGTGATAAGACCATTTATATTTAGAGGCACCCATAAGTTTGTCTCTAATTTTAAGTTGCATCTAATGCAACCATAAGTCTGTCACTAAAGGATGTTTTTAGATGCAACAACAACTAGAATTTCCACATTTTCGATAATTTTTTTGGGATTTTTTGACGTTTATAAGCATCGAAATAAAAAATTATCGACTCCCTAAAGGAGCAGCGAACATTTAGCCACCGATAACTCACGACACTCATACGCTTCAAAAATGTTGAGGCTTTTTAGCATCATTGCAATTGAATATGTTGCAATTTGAAGCTACTATATAGACACTTGTAAGCGTCAACATTGTGTTATTAGTACAGTAACAGTTACAAGCACATTCTTACATCAACGGAAAAAATAGCATTATAAATTAATAAAGGAAACTAGAAGTATAATCTTATTACTAACAATTTTGACGAATTGATACAAACATTCAAAAGAGGAAATAAAAAAAATAAAAAATATGTAGAAATTCCATCTTCAACCGACATTCAACCTTCATTGAATCTTCAACATAAAACTTCAACTTGAACGCAATTCAATCTGCAAATTCAACCCAAAAAAAAGTTCAATAATTGCAAAATAAAAAAGAACATAAATCTGGAAATTGCAAAATATACCAAAAATCTTTGAGGCCCTTTTCTGCTCTCAATATCCTGCATTTTTTCAGAAACACACACATCAGAAACAAGATCTTAAGAAAAAGGTCATATATATACAAAGAATAGATGTTGATGAGGAGCGTTTCTCAAGCAATCAACTCAACAACCCAGGAAATTGCAGGAAAGGGTATATCGAGTACTCCAATAACACTTTTAGTGAAGAAACATGGTGTTCCTGACTTAACTTTAAAAACAGTGCCCCACCAAATTAAAAATGCTGGATCCACCCCTGGGCAGAACATTAATGTCTTCAAACAATGCTAGGATATGGGAATAGGAGCAGACTACAACCTGTTAGCAGAATTAGAGTCTGCAGATGCATACATATTTTCAAACACGTGGAGCATCAATAGCATCATATGGACAAACCTGCACTAGATCCATTTAATTTACATAAGAAAACACTTTATGTACCTTACTAGTGTTTGATGCTCGGTAACCTTCGACTGTCTCTGGTGCACAATATAGGCGAAGTGCATCCTCTATTGTGTTGACAGCCTCAGACAATATATCAAGATGGAGCAAGAGATATGGCTGAATTGTGGCAGAGTCTTTATTTCCTGCTTAGCAGAAGCATAGGAAGCCATAATTAACTAATGACAAAAAAATAATGAAAAATGATGCCACGACAGATGAAACACTTCCATGTATCTCAGACATAATTCATCAAAGACGAGAAAAACGGTATTTAAAACCTTAAAATACTAAAACAATAGCTAATGTCAGCAGATGAAATTACACAGAAAACATGTAACTACAGAATGATTACAGCTGCACATGCCGATCGCTTTGTTACAGCTCTACAAATATCTGCAGAAACAAAAACTGAAAGTCCAAAAGAAAAGTAGCTTTGCCCTCAAAAGTCAACTGGCCACTTTCCTCCACAATTACAACCAGATTCGTTCAGATTAAATTAAGATCATTTAAGGTCAAACTAAGGAACTTCACATGCATTAACAGATTGGAAAGTAAACCAGCACTACCGAGCTGGGTAATCCCTGGGATCACCCGGGTTCCAGTTCGTGGACAACCAGAAAACATTTATGAACAACAGATTAGGGATATTATCATGGCGTATATTACCCCAGATGAGAGTAGTATATTGAATGTTCTGATTTTTCAACTTGTGAATCAATAATGATGTCACAGAGTGTTGATAAAACTGGGCAAAGGACTCTTGTTGTTGTCACAAAACCTGATAAGGCTCCAGAAGGCCTGTTAGAGCTACAAATGATGATATCAGTATCGGTCTAGGGTATGTCTGCGTAAGGAACAGGATTGGGGAAGAAACGTACGAGGAAGCACGGTTAGAGGAGGAAAGGCTGTTTGGGTCCCACCCTTTGCTGTCTAGGATCAATGAGTCGATTGTGGGGGTCCCGGTGTTGGCTCAAAGATTGGTTCAGAATGCAAAGTTTGTGATTTACAAAATTTTATAATACACTACCAATTCAAACAAGTAGTGATTTACTAACAATACACAATCACTAACAGGTAACAATTGACCAACTGAAGATTTCAAGATTCCTCTACACAATGTAAGAATCTCTCCTGTAAAAACTTTCCCTCTCTTCAATAAACAAAACTTACTCTTCTTCTGTATCAAATTCCTAGTTTACATTTCATTTTTACCAGCTTAGATTAATGCTTTAATGGCTTCCTATGAGTTTTCTGACAAATATCAATTAAAATATGCTTTTGGGTTTTGTTCCTCTCCAACTCTTGTATATCATTATTTCCAACTCAAATTCAATGTTGCTAGCAATATTGCGACCCTTGTAGAAGCTACTTTAACTTCATATGAATATGAATATCAATCAAAACATCCACGAGCATATATTCATCAAACCAATTACATATTTATAATTTCCTAATTAGAAATTCCAAATTGCAAACTAACAATTTCTTAAATCATGAGTTCATGACCAATTCCAAACCAACAACAAATCAATCAACAACCATAAATCCACAATCACAAATTAACATTTCACAAGTAGTAATTCACAACCAAACAATGTAAATTGTAAATATTACCTTTTAAAAAAAAACTTAAACTAAAACTTAGGGTCAAGAACACTTACTGACTGACTGAAGTGAGTGTCACGAGAGGTCGGCGACGGAGAATGGACAGTTGCGGTGTCGCTTCGTCTCCTGACTCCGTCGTGGCGTCGCAGCATCGCTTCCTCTTCGTCTCCTGAGTCCGTCGCAGGCTCGCAACGTCGCTTCCTCTTCGTGACTTCGTTCCTCTTCCTCACCGCTCGTCGTCGTCGGCTCCGACGAAAGCGAATGTGCGGTCGACGTCGTCGTCCTCCGTCCGTCTCTCCATCGTTGAGATTAGGGTTTCTCTCAATCTCTCTTCCTTAGTCTCTCTCTTCTTCAGTCTCTCTCTTCAGCGTGTTTTTTTCAGAATGTTTTTCAAAAACTTCACGCGTGCTGCTGGCCTAATTGTTTTATGATGATTTAGGGTTTAGAAAATATCAAGCATTATAAGGATGGGCCTGGCCCAATTGTTTGATTTCATTCTTTCTTTAAATCGTTAAAATCGTCAAAAAATCATGATTTTAACGATTTGAACGATTTTTCACAATTTTAGTCGCGATTTTAAACTTTTAAGATTCTAATAACGATTTGAATTAGAGGTAATCATGGGCCGGGCCGGGCCATGGCTAAAAAATACGGCCCATTTCGGGCCGAAATCTTCATGCCCAAACCCGCATATTTCGGGTTCAAATAGCGGGTTTTTCGGACCAAAATCGCACCAGGCCAAAATTTTAACTAAAAACGTCATTTTTGCATTTCCCAAACCCACTTTTTTTTCAAAAAAATTGGGTCGGGCCGAAAAATAGTTCCCAAACCCGCAATTTTTTGTGGGTGGGCCGGGCTCACTTTTTTTTTTTAAAATAACATTAATTCATTGATTCAAAGTCATACGACATCTACAATAAAAGTCAAAGCTAAACAAATAAATACAATTCTAATATGATAAAACCACGATCGTTGAGTAGATCTAACACTTCTGAAAACCCTTGTCTTTCACATCGCTGTCTGATGCAGCCTTCTGCAAGGGGTCTGTTGATCTTTTGTAGATTTGAAGTAGAACGGATCCAATTCAAGTGATTGTAAACGAAGTCTTGACATTTGTTGCAATTCCGCACAAATTTCGACCAACAAATCAACATCTTGAAATACACAAAAATCCAAAAACAAATTCTCTAAACTCTCACATGGAGAGAGATAAAACCCAATATATGGGTAGACATAACCCAATATATGGGTAGAAAAACTCTCCATTAGAGAGAAGACTGAGATTTATTGAAAACATAAACCTAAAAAGCTAGTAATAAAACGAGAAAAGGGGCATACCACCGCCCAAAAGGGTGGTGGTAGCCCCTAAGTTGAAAATTAGGGTTTTGTGGGAGAGGAGAGAGAGAGCAGAGAAAAAGAAGAAAAGAGGAGGCGCTTAAATTTGAATCACCTCTAATTTGAATCGATCAATATATTAGAATGGTAAGATCGCAGGAATTTTTGATTCAAATCGTTGCATGCACATTTGAACGGCGCCGCTTTTGTACTTTTATTTTTTTTGTTATTTCATTGTATGAACAACTAATGGTGAGTTCATTTTGTCTGAACTATTCTGATCTAATTTGAAATTTGAAATTTCCTGATCTACTATAGATTTTTTTTTCTGACCTGATCGTTTTTAGAATTATTCTTATTTGATCTAATCTGTTCTTAAATTTTTGTCTCATCTGAATTTATCTCATTGTAGTTGTTTTCATTGTTATAATTTTCCTTATTTGATCTGATCTAATCTGGATTTTTTTCCTGAATTTATCAGACCCTATTCTGGATTTTTTTATCTTATCTTATATGATGTGTTAATTTTTAAGATAAGGGTGTGTTTGATTCGTCTGAAATTTTCTGATCTGATCTAAACTTTTCTTACCAGATCTGATCTGATCTGAATTTTTCTTATCTGATCTAAATTTTTCAGATTTGGTATAATCTGATCTGAATTTTTCTTATTGTAGTTGTTTTTATAGTTATAATTTTTCTAATCTGACCTGATCTGATCTTAATTTTTCTTATCTTATCTGAATTATTCTTATCTGATCTGAAATTTTCATATCTTATCTAATCTGATTAATTCTTAAATAAGCAACCAAGTTCTTAAATAAGTTGAATCAAACGCACCCTAAGTGTTAGAGTGCTTAAATGAGTTGAACGGACGCACCGTAAGGGTGCGTTCTTTTCAACTTATATAAGCACTATAATGCATAAGGGATCAAATCATAAGGGATCGGAAAAATTATAACCTTAAAAACCAATTATAACAAGAAAAATTCAGATCAAATTTTAAAAAAATTAGATCAAATAAGAAACTTTCAAATCATAAGATAAAATCAGAAAAATGCATAGAAGGCATTCCGATTTATACGCATCTCTCTCTCTAGTCGACACCCCCTCTCTCTAAAATTAAAACAAACAAAAAAAACCCTAAAAACCCTAAACTTCAGGGCTGCCATGGATTGTTCCTCCATGGTAAGCGCAAACTCGCTTCTTTAATTTATTTTTCATTCTTTTTACTTTCAGTTTTATGGTTAATAATAGTAAGTTCCCATATAGTGGGATTTAGGTTTAGTTCATCATATGTGGGAGTTAGGGTTTTGCGCTCCTGGTATTCCTCGTCTACGAAATCGACGTCTACAATAATGTTAACGAGATCTAAGTTAGTTCCTAAATAACCCCGTTTTTTATAAATATACGATTTAAATAATCCAAATAAATTAAAGAAATTATTTTAAGCGAGTTTATGAATCAAAGTTTACGGTTTTCAAATTATTTTAGAGATCGTTTTAAGTATTCACAAAAATTACTTAAACAATTATTTTAAATATGAAAAACTAACTTTATTTTACATCCTGTTTTTTTTTTTGAAAGAATTTTACATCCTATTTTATTTTAGAAAATTAGAAAACATTATCAAGTTTATAAAAGATTAAAGTGAAACTAAAGCAATAAACATACTAACTTAGTAAGATGGACCAATTTAGGAAAGTCAAAGGTTATAAAGTAACCAAATAAAACAAAACTTTAAAACACAATTAGATTAAAAGAAAAGGGAGGAGGATTTCAGTTCCTCAATTTAAGAGGAAAACGAAGGAAGAGGAGGGAGAAAGCAGAGGAGGCCGAAACATTGGAGAGGAAGAGGGAGTTCGGTGGTGCTGGCGGTTCGCCGGCGAAGCTCAGGCACCGCGAAAAAGAAGGAGGTTGGGTTTGAGAGTGGTGGTGGTTCGCGAAGGCTGCAGGGGACGCAGCAGAAGGCGCCGCGAAGGGGGAGGAAAGGAAGGACGACGGAGGTGCGAAGGGAAGGAGAAGCCGGCGGTGGTGGTGCGAATTGGTGGTTCGAAGGTGGAGGTAGTGGTGGTTTCCGGCGAGAAGAAATAACAGAGGAAATTGTTGAATTGAAATTTTATTTTTAATTTTCAAAATAAAAATCAGAAATTCAAGGAAGAGAAGAGGGGAATTGAAGCAACCTTTGGAGTGGTTTTGCTTGTGGAATCAAATGAGAGAAATCAGTATTTATAGGAGGAAATTTTCGGTTGAAATGGTGAATGGTGAGAGTTTAGCTTTCGAAAATTTCTTGGTGTGTGTGCTTGAACTGGACGAAAGAGAAGAAGGGAGGTGTTGAAGTTTTTCATTTTTTTGGTTGATGTGCCATGAATCAGCTGAAGGAGGAAGGAAGACGAATTTCTTGGTTCTTGAGCCCAGAACTGGACGAAGGAAGGAAGGCAGGAGGAAGGATAAAGATGAATCACGTTCTTTTTTCTTTTTTTTTTTTGTTTTATTTTCCTTTTTCTTTTTAGGAAAAGACAAATGGACTATGGACTAGAATTTGGGCCTTGAATTAAGTAAATGGATGGACAATTAGAATAAGGGTGCTCATAACAATGTAAAAAGTTTAAACAATTAAATACATATGACGCTAAATACATGGCTTTAGAGACAATTAACTACATTTGATGCTAAAAAATGGTTTTAGAGACAACTAAATTCATGTGACGTTAAAAACATGGCTTTAGAGACAACTGACTACAGTTGATGCTGAAAAAAATGGCTTTAGAGACAGCTAAATTCATGTGACGCCAAATACATTGCTTTAGAGACAACTAACTACAGTTGATGCTGAAAAAAATGGTTTTAGAGACAACTAAAGTCATGTGACGGTAAATACATGGCTTTAGAGACAATTAACTACACTTGATGCTAAAAAAAATGACTTTAGAGACAATTAAATTCATGTGATGCTAAAAACATGGATTTAGAGACAACCAATATTCATGTGATGCTAAAAACATGGTTATAGAGGCAACCAACATTCATCTGATGCTGAAATGTATCTTTAGAGGCACCAGAATATACTTGACACTAAAAACCATATAATTTAGAGGCAACCACGTTTATGTGATGGTAAAAGGGGGTTTTAGAGGCAAGTCAGCCAAATGATGTGCCTCTATAGCCAATTTTTTTTGTAGTATTGCCTTTAAGATGCGAGAGCCCCGTTGCTTCAACCTTTCTGACCACCCAATCTCTGAGCTGGATTGGCCTTGTCGTAACTCGACGATTGAATTGCCGAGTTACCCTCTGTTTGTAGCGGATCGACCTTAGCAAGGCGTTGCCCCTTGTTTCTGGCAGCAGGTCGAGGTTGACAGGCTTTTCTTCTTCATTTTGCTCGAAGTCATAGAAGGTGATCCGAGGTGATGGGATGCCGACCTCTACTGGTAGTACCGCCTCACTACCATAGACTAACCCGAACGGGGAGTATCCCGTTGCTTCCTTAGTAGTCGTCCGAGCAGACCACAAAACTCCAGGCAGGTCGTCCACCCAAGCCCCTTTTGCTGCGTCGAGGGATTTTTTGATCCCTTTGAGCACTATCTTGTTGGCTGCTTCTGCTTGGCCGTTGGCTTGTGGTCGGGAAATGGCGGAGAACCTGGTCTGTATTCCACAATGAGCACAGTACTCCTGAGTTGGTCCGCTGTTGAATTGCCGACCATTGTCCGAGACTAGAGCTCGGGGTACTCCAAACCTTGGAATTATGTTGCTCCAAATGAAGGCTTGAACTTGTTTGTCAGTGATGGAGGCGAGGGGTTCGGCTTATGTCCACTTGGTGAAGTAGTCTATGGCCACTATTAGGAACTTCCGCTGACCAGATGCTGGTGGGAATGGGCCGAGCAGATCCATGCCCCATTTGTCAAATGGCAGAATTGCTTGAATGGAGTTGAGGGGGGTGGCTGGGGCTCTAGGGATATCCGAATGGATCTGGCAAGATGGGCACCTCTTCACCAACTCTTGTGCATCTGCCTTGAGAGTAGGCCAGTAGTATCCGGCCCTTAGAGCTTTTCCCGCTATGGTTCTCCCCCTTGATGACTGCTACACGCCCCTTGGTGTATTTCCCTTAGGATGTAATTTCCTTCTTCGGGGGCTACACATTTCAGCAGCGGGTGCGTGTATGACTTTTTGTAGAGCTGTTCGTCATGCCATAAGAACCAACCTGCTCGGTGTTTGATCCTTTCGGCTTCCTTGGTGTCTGCTGGGAGGACTCCATCCCTTAAATATCCGACCACCTCATCCATCCAAGTGGATGTTCGGTCTAGGATCAGCTGTTCTTTCGCATTTATGCTGGGCTGGCGAAGTACCTCCCACATGATGGTTCGAGGAGCCGATCCCTCTGCCGAACTAGCCATGCGAGCCAGAGCATCGGCTTGTTGATTTTCCGACCTGGGTATATGGCTGATGTGGAAATGGGAGAGCTTTTTAATAAACTCTTGTGCTTTGGCCAGATACATTCTCATATTATCCTCCTTGGCCTCGTACTCTCCTGAGACCTGACCCACTATAAGCATGGAGTCTGATCGGGCCTCAATGGCTGTAGCTCCCGCAAGAATGCACATCTGAAGTCCGAGGATGAGAGCTTCATACTCTGCTTCATTGTTCGACCCCAGGAATTCGAACTTGATTGCATACTCCATTTTTTCTCCGACTGGGGGCTTGAGCACTAGCCGCGCTCCACATCCCGACTTGGTGGAAGAACCATCCACATATAGTTCCCACTCTTCATTCTGGCCGACCGGGGGCCGAGTTGTGCATTCGGTTATGAAATCAGCCAAGGCTTGGGCTTTTATTGCTCTCTGAGGTTCATATTCTTAACCAAAATCCGCTAGCTGGTCGGCCCAGTCTGTCATCCGACTGGAATGGTTCCTCCTTTCGATTACCTTGCGGAGAGGCTGTCCGGTGAGGACTTTTATCTGATGGGCTTGAAAGTAGGGTTTTAGCTTTCTACTTGCCATGACGAGGGCGAAGACCATCTTCGATCTCCACCTCGGAATACTTAGCTTCTGCACCTCGAAAGGCATGGCTAATGAAATAAACGGGGTGCTGCGCCCCTTCCCTTTCGGCCACCAGCACGGCGCTCAGAGCATATTCCGAGACTGCCAGGTATATGAACAACGTTTCCCCCGGCAAGGGGGACATAAGCTTTGGGAGTGTTGAAAGATGAAGTTTGAGGGAGGCGAAGGCTTGTTCGGCCTCCTCGTCCCAAGCGAACTCTTTTCTTTTAAGGGCCTTGAAGAAGAACAGGCTCTTATTAGCCGACCGCGATAGGAATCGTCCGAGAGCAGCTAGACATCCGGTTAGGCGTTGCACTTCTCTGACATTCCGGGGGGATTTCATTTCTAGTACCGCTTTGATCTTGTCGGGGATGGCTTCAATACCCCTTTCATTAACCAGAAATCCGAGGCACTTGCCCCCTTTCACTCGGAAGACGCACTTCTTAGGGTTGAGCATCATACGATACTTCCTCAGTGTGCTCAGCGTCTCCTTCAGGTCGGCTGGGTGATCAGAATGGGCCTTGCTCTTGACTATCATGTCGTCAACATACACCTCTATGTTGCGACCCAATTGATCACTAAAAATTTTGTTAGCAGTTCGTTGATAGGTTGCCCCGGCATTTTTCAGTCCGAATGGCATCATTTTGTAGCAATAGACCCCTTACGGGGTGGTGAAGGCGGTATGAACACGGTCGTGCTCCGCCATTGGAATTTGGTGAGAGCCTGCATTAGCGTCCATGAAGCTTAAAAGGGCATGACCAGCTGTCGAGTCGACCAGTCTGTCAATTTTGGGCAGAGGGTGCTTATCGTTTGGACAGGCCTTGTTCAGGTCCGTGAAGTCCACACACATGCGCAAAGCCCCACTCGGCTTTTTCACCAGTACTACGTTAGCCAACCATTCCGAGTACTGGCATTCTTCGATGAACCCTGCCTCGAGCAGTTTCTTGACCTCAACTGCGGCAGCCTTGCATCTTTCCGGGCCCTGATGCCTTAGTTTTTGCTTGACTGGCTTGTACCCCTCCTTGATATTCAGCTCATGACACATGATTTTGGGGTCAAGACCAGGCATCTATGAGGCCTCATAGGTGAACACGTCTTGGTATTCCCGGAGCACTTCCACTACTTGCGCTCTTGTTTCTGGGTTTAGGGCCTTGCCCACCCTCACAGTCCGACCGGGTTCTGTTCCGATCTCTACTTCTTCATCTTCCTCAGTTGGCTGAGGTCACTCGTACTGCTTGGGGTTCTCTTCCCTTTTTCTCTTCTTCGAGTCCTCTTGGACGTCGATTTCAGTTCTGCTTTTTAAGCTATTAACATAGCATTCTCGTCCGGCCTGCTGATCCCCTTGTATCTTTCCGACCTTCCCATCATCTGTTTCGAACTGCATGAGAAGTTGGTATGTGGAGATTGCGGCTTTTGTTCTGTTCAGGGTGGGTCGTCCCATAATTATGTTGTATGGCAAAGGGATGTCGACCACTAGAAAGTCGATCGGTAGGCTTCTGCCCTTGCCTTTCTCGCCCATCCGAGTGGGGAGTTTTATCGACCCGACGCGCTGTACAGAGTTTCCCCCGAAGCCTATGAGTGGCTGATCGAGTGGCGTGACATCCTTCTCACTGTACTTCAGCTTCTTCAGGCATTCCAGAGTTATGATATCAGCGGATGACCCACTGTCAACCAAGACACGTCTGACCCGGGAGTTGGCTACTTTGAGCTCGATGACCAGGGGGTCATCATGGGGTACACTGACGGGCCGACTGGATTCCCCGAATGTCATTATGGGACAGTCCGACCGGCTTGGCTTGACTTCTAGCACTTGGTGCTTAAGGTTTTGGAGGTGGGCTTTCCTAGCTCGATCGGTTAGGCCTCCCGAGGCGAAGCCCCCTGCGATGACCCCAATGTACCCTTTCGTGTCCCCACTATTGGACTGACCGACCTTCTTTTCTCCTTCTCTTCGCTTGTGTGCTTGAGGTAGCGGTTCAGCTTGCCTGGTCGGCGAGGTTCAATCCTTTTTTCAGCTCTGTACAATCTTTTGTGGTATGACCACATTCCCGGTGGTACTCACACCACTGGCTTTTGTCTCTTCGGTAGGCTAAAGTCCTGATGGGTGGGGGGTTGGGCAGCATGGACTTGTGTTTGATGTCCAGGTAAATTTCTCTTCGATTCTTATTGAAACGAGGGTCATTTCCATGATCAGTGAATCTGTCCGACCTACCGCCCGTTTTCTGCTGTTTGGGCTGATCTCTGTTGCTTCCTTAGCTTCTTCCTTTCTCTTCTTACTTCCTTCTTCCGAGTGACGGCAAATGTCTGCCGCTTGGATAAATCTTTGAGCTTCCGTCATGGCCTCGGAAAAAGTTTTGACTTCACTTTCCGCAATGTCCATCTGAGCCGGCCAGGCTGCAATCCGGACATGAGAGCAGCGAACGCAACATCATCTTGCAGGTCGGACACTTTTAAGGACTCTTCGTTGAACCTTTTTATGTAGTCGGCTAGACTTTCATTCATCTCTTGTTTGACCCCATGAGGTGCAGCTTGTCTTCTTTTGCCTCTTTCCGGCCACGAATTGGTGAGTGAACATGTCCTCGAGTACCGAAAATCGTGATAATTCCACTGGCAAGCTCTTGGAACCAATTCAGTGCGAGCCCCTTCAGCTAGTGGGGAAGAACCGACACCATGTGGCCTCGCAGCTGGTCTGCACACTCATCTGAGCCTTATATGTGGCCATATGATCTTCCGAGTAGGTTAGGCCCGCGAATGGTTCAATCAGCGGCGTTTTGACTTTCCCTTGGGTGGGGGTGTCAATGATCTCTCGGCTGAATAGGGTCATGAACTTCAGGCTTCCATTGCCTAGCTTTAGAGGTTTGGACTGAGCCGAGTCACCTTGCCCCTCTCGCTGAGCTGCCTTACGATCTAAGAGCTGACGAGCGTCATACCCTTGGCTGCGACGCTTCTCGTTAATAATGTTCCTAGCGTCCTCCGGCTTGCAACTGGGATTTCCCCTTGGTGACCTAGAGGCATGAGTCTCCTCTCTCCGGAGGGCAGCCTCCCGCTGAGCTGACCTCTCCCCAGGTGGAGGGCGCTCATCTTGCCAAGAGGGTACCCTGTGAGACCGACCAGGTTTTCGACCTCCTGACCTTTGCCGGTTAGGCTGGCCCTGATTGCGTTCTTCCCTGTAGGATTGTCTCGGGATATTGTCGCGTTGCTGGAGGTTGAGCTGATTCTGACCTTGTCCCTGTTGGAGGGTGGTCAGCATCTGCATGATACTTTGTTGCAGGGTCTGTTGCAGCTGAGCTGCTATGAGTGCTATGTCAGCTGTGAGTATGGGTTGGGGGTCAACATGTTGTATTTCCCGAGAGGGGGATGGTTGTTGCTCCTGGGAGAGTTCCAAGTTAGGGTCCAATGTATGAACTGAGGGGGATCGGGTTCGTGCAGACCTCCTCTGTTGGGGTGAAAGTTCCCTCTCGGTTCGTTGAGGTTGGGCAGATTGTTTGTTACGGGCATTCTTGGATGGTGCCATAGCTGATTAGCACTTGGGTCAGATTTTGCCGAATAGCAAGTAAAATCTTCTGAGTGATGGCGAAGTAACTTTTTGTACTATCCCCACAGACGGCGCCAAACTATTTCTGTCTAGAAATTGAGGTTAATGATATGTGCTGAGCAAGTCCTTAAGTATGAGCAGGGCTGGTTATCAGTTCACCGGAAACCTGCAAAACACAGAAAAACTACCCCGGGGGTTGTTCCGGGATCGCCCCTCCGACGCTCAAGTCAGTTGATGATTGAGGTAGAGAGAGAGTCTAGAGTGAGAAACTCAAGTTAGTTAGGTGAGAATTCAATACCTTTGCATTAATGGGACAAGAGGTATTTATAGTGGTGAGAATTTCTAGAAAGTGGCGTGCTGGACAGGACAGCTCACTTAGGGATTGATGATACCTTTTCAAAGGATGATTCTGGTGGGACCCATGAAGCCTGAATTAGCCATGCTGTAGTTGGTGGGACCCACGGTGCTTAGGTGGCGGTGCCACATGGCATGATATTCTTGGAAGGGTTTAATGGGCCCAAACAGTTATTTTGTTTTTGGTTTTACAACAGGTAGTCATCTAAGTAACAAAAATATAATAAAATCGTCTAAGTAATAAACAATTTAAATTCTGCAAAAACTGAATACTAAAATTAAACAAATCAATACGTATAAAATCAATAATTACTAAAAACTTTATGAATTTTACAAATGTGAAGTTAATGTTATTCAACTGTTAACCTAAAATCGACGAACAATGTGAAAACCCTAAGATCGCTTATAGTGGAATTACAAAAAACGAACATCATAAATAGGCTTCTTATGGACTAATTTGAGTCGAAAAATTAAGAAATGTTGAATAGATAGGATTGTTTCGTATTGTGATAGAAAGACTAAATTGCGGAAGACAAATTTCCAGTTTTTCAATTGAGAATTGAGGGGAATTTAGGTTGAATTGTGATGGAAGATGTAATAGCCCTATTTTTAAGAGCCTTTATTTAAAAGCTTGTGGATAAGCATCATCATTCTTAATGGTTAAAAAAGCTTGTGGATAAGCATCATCATTCTTAATGGTTAAGAAAGCTTATGGACAAGCATCATCATTCTTAATGGTTAAGAAAGCTTGTGGATAAGCATCATTCTTAATGGTTAAGAAAGCTTGTGGATAAGCATCATCATTCTTAATGGTTAAGAAAGCTTGTGGATAAGCATCATCATTCTTAATGGTTAAGAAAGCTTGTGGATAAGCATCATCATTCTTAAGGGTTAAGAAAGCTTGTGGATAAGTACTATCATTCTTAATGATTAAGAAAGGTCAAAGAGGATAAGAACCATCATTCTTATTAGCTAAGAAGGCTTTAGAAACCAATAGATAAGTTAGAAAGTCCTTGAGAGCCTTAAACATTAAGATTATGAAAATCGTTTGGAGATTGTTTTATCGGGTAGCGATGAACTTCTAGTTAAAGAGCCTTTCGGGGTTGAATTCGAGCTCAGAACCTAACCAAACTTGATATATGACATTCTTGGGATGTCTTAAGGTTAAAATGGTCATTTATCCCTAATAATTATGTGGCTCAATAGGGTAAATTGCTTACATAGTAAAACCTGGCCAGCTGAAATTACAGCTTACACCTATGCTCAAAGAAAGCTGCTTAGCAGCTTCTTAAGTGTTGGTCTCTCAAATACCTTTTTATGCATGAAAGCCAACACCTTAGGCTAACACCTAAAGCAAGAATCACCCAAAACTCCAAGAAACCGACCTTGCCCAGAAGTGGTTTCCGTCCCCTGAAGGTACCGCCATAACAGACTATAAAAGCCTGTTCTGGATTTTCGTCTCTTTTCTCTTATTTTATCCTCTTGGACACCCACTTTTATTTACATAGAACCCTTCTAGACATCCATACAAAGTATTTCAAGCTTTAGTTCCAATCTTTAGACCTTAAACTCATATAGAAAACCTTGCTGAAAGATCACATAAGTTGCTGTAAGTTCAACAGTTTAAACCTCTTGTATTTAAGCTTAGTTTTTCATATCCATAAGCTTGTTGAAACTAATCTTTAGCATTTTATACATTCAGGAGAAGCTGTAGGAGTAGTTAACCAATCGGATTAAGGAGTTTCGTGGCTTTAAGCATCCTTAGTAAAGGTACACACTTAGTTTGGTTTTACCCTAGAGATTTCCATACCTATAGTTAGGTGATTGTCTTCTTTCTAGTGTAAAGCATGTCTATGAAATGAATTTACTTATGATGTGTATTTTATTATGTGTATATTGAGTATGTAACATGGATATAACATGTTAAGGTTCATTAGAGATGTTTCATATGACCTAAACAACACTTATACACTAAGTAATATGATTATGCTTCTTACTAGAATGTGTTTAGTACATGGACTTGTGGAGTAATTGTGATGATTGAGGTGGAGTTGTTATGTTATTATTGTTGTGGAGTTGTTGTGGTGGTTGTGATGAAGTTGTTGTGGAGTTGCTATTGTTGTTGTTGTTGTTCTGTTGTAGTAGTGTTGTTGGGTTATTGTTGTTCTGTCATTGTGCTTGTGGTGGAGTTGCTGTGAAGTTGCTGCCTATTGTTGTTTTTGCGCCATTGTTATGGTTGTTGTTGTAGTTGTGGTGGCTATTGTGGAGTAGTTGTGATGGTTGTGGTAGATTTATTATGTTGTTGTTCTGTTGTTGTGGTGATGTTGTGGTGGGTTATAGTTAAAATAGTTTACTAGTTTAGAAGATGAATTAGTTTGGATATGATTAAAAGGTTACGATGATGTGTCCTGAGCTAGTATCATGTGGTTTATAGTTTAAGTATATATATCCAAAGTATTCAGTAGAACAATATGGTTCATCTTGTTATTATGATTCAAAAAGTTGGAGTGATAAATTTGGGAATATGATTTACTTAGGTTTGTTATGAACATAGTAGGTGGTGGTTTCTGTTGTTGGTTGTTGTTGTATTGTGGTTGTGTTGTTCTGTTATTGTGCTTAATGTTGTGTTATTGGTGTTGGAGTTAATTGTTGGTGGTGGAGGTGGTATTATTGTTGTATGTGCTGTTGTTGTTGTATCGTTCTTATTGGATAGTCGTTGTTGATGATGCGAGGTAAGTCATAATCTTAGAATTGGGAGACTGTTATAATTATTGTAGTTGGAGTTGATATGCATGAAGTCGAGTTATGAGTTATGGAATGACTTCGTTAATTTCTATTTACGGGATTCAGTTTGATTAGCAAAATGGTTGCGTTAGAAGAAGATAATTAGAATAGTTAAGTTTGGTTATTGATTATTGATGTTATTGTGAGGTGGTTGTTGGAGGATGGCTATGTAGACGTATAGAATTGAAGATGATATGGGAAATCAAGTTATGATGATTGGAGGTTTCGTATAATTGTTATAGAGTAGAGGTAACCTTTAGGTTCAGAAAAATATATTTAAATGCTCCCGTGGGCTTTATATTGAATTTTGGATATCATATATCGTTTGTGGTAATGGCCATGATTATAGATACATCTCTATGAGTTAGTTGTGAATTGCTATTGGATTGTTATAAAAGTATCATTTTGTTCAATTATTGAAATCGTTCGAAAATACTATATTTCTCAAAATATATTTGGTATGATAATGAGGAAATGATTCAAATATGAGTTAAGACTAGATAAGGACGAATATGGTGTTATGTTATGAGTATTGAGGATTCAAGTATGAATCATTAAATATCTTATTTTATAAATATGAAAGTGATGCATGAATAGGCACCCCGAGTTAGGGCGGGTAGAGTCCCTAGCTGTTGCCTTCCAGGAAGGGCGAACTCCTGGCGTTATAGGACATGTCCGGGTAAGTCTTGCAAGCATAACAATAAAAGGTTGGGTGACGACCCTCAATAGTTTGGAGACAGCTGGTACTGCATGGTACCCCTCTCCACTCGCGTTCATGCCAAACGATTTGATTTTGTGAAACTATAATAACTGAGTCGAATGTGATTATCTATTATTATAACTATGTGTTAGTTTTCAAAATACACCTAAACTTGAATTTTCTATTACACAGTGTGTACTCAGCTTTGCTGATAGTGTTGTCATTTCTGTGGCCTGTCACTTGGTGGGTGGCAGAGTGAAATATTGTTGCAGGTTTGGTGTTGTGAGCTCAGGATTCTGAAGTGAAGCAAGATAAAGATGTCGTCGTAGCTTATGGATTGAGTTTGTATCTAGATAGTGTATTTGAGATTAGATATTTATATTTCGTTGTATACAATATTTGGGAATATTAGTCGAGATATCGGTGTAATTGAGGTCTTCTATAAAGGATTTCTTTTGTGGGCCGATAACCCACAGGTTTCAGGATCGTTTTATAGGTTATGTTTCCGCTGCGAGTAAATGTTCAATCCGAGGCTTATTAAGCATTGATTGTGATTAGTGGATCTTAAGTGTATTTACCTAGCAGCTCAGGAAAGCGGGTTGTTACAGAAGAATTTGGATTAAGGGGGAAACTTGGATTACGGGAGTGGTGGTTTTAGGGATGGTGCAGCTTCAAGCTAAGTATGGGGAGGTTTGATCCTAAATTTGTTAAGCACGATGCATAGATAGAATTACACTAGCAGTGGTAGTGTTTTTTCTATTGTATTTGTTGCATCCAAAAGGGAAAACAATTTTAAAAGTTGATAAAATTATATATAGAACTTATACTACACTAGTATTAAATTGCAAAGATATTAAATTTTAAAATTATTATTTTTAGGAAATCGATTCAAGTTAGAAGTGGTCTCCTATATCTTTACAAGAAGAATATATAGTGTATTATGTTGACAAAAATTGAATTGAAAAAATAAAATATTTCAAGAAAACTGATTTTACTTGGAAGCAGTCTCTTATGTGTGTGTAGAGGAAATTCTTCTTATCAGAAGATCTCGAAAGTGTCCGAAATATATATATATATATATATATATATATATATATATATATATATATTATAATTATATAATTATATATTATATATATATATATATATATATTGTTCCGGTATGGGACAAATCACAGGGTTCTGAACCGGTAAGTCCATGTATTCAAGCCGGGTTGGGTTCCTGCAAAATAGAATAAGTGAACTAGCCTCGGGGGTTGATCCGAGGAACGCCCCTCCGATGCCTAAGTCAGTATTAGGTTTAAAGCCGGTAGCTCTCCAGTATAATGTATTGGGATTCGTGTACGCACCTTATGACTCAGATCAACGGAGTATATATAGGGACTTGATTAAGCCCATCTCTTTGTTGGGCCCGGGAATCACGGGAGAGATTCCCAAGAATATTCCCTTAGGATATATTCTTATCTTTTATCAGAAATTATATCCTTTTAGGCCCGTAGGCGCTGCAGATATAAAATGGATCTTAGCCCAGACTCGTAAGCCCAAAAGCTATTAGACCGGTATCAATTGAACCGGTATGGAACTTAGTCAGCCCCCATACATTAGCCCCCAAGCCGGTATGCCTATTATAGGCATATCCGGTTTGATAGGTTGCAAACCGTTATGGGAAATGCTGAGTTACTTTTAGCAAGAGAATGTGAATCGTTGTCAGGGAATTCCAATGGTCACCTCGAGCTGCGCACCTACATTTAAAGCCCTTCGAAGAGTGATTGCTTCACAGCTGGGTGCTACTAAAACACGTGGCATGATCATGTCGGGAAGACGAAGCTCACTTAATTCATCACGCGACTTTTTCTATAAATACCTCTTTCGTGCCTCCGCTTCTCACTTCTTGCAATCTCTCTCTTGTGATCGCGCTCATATCGGACTTTCTCTCTCAAAATCCTTTCGCTTCCTTGACGGCATTTGCTTGATCTCTCATTCCGGCCTCACGCTACCAGTTGATTCCGGCATATTTTCCTTCGCGTCTTTACTTCCAGGTATTTTATCAAAACTTTTCCGATCTTTCATACCGTCTTATTTATAATGTCATCCAACTCTGAAAATTCTGATTCCCAAGACATATCTAAGTCTCCCTCTATTAGAGTGAGAGTGATGCCGAGTCTGATAACACCTCCATTAGGTCTGTAGAGGTTACCACATCTCCCCGGGCTACTCCTACTTTGAACATAGGGTAAATAGCCAAAATGGTTGTAGTACTTCCGGCAGACAAGATGTGGAGCCGGCCATTCATGCCTCCCCTTAAAGATGGTACTGGGACAAGCCGGGGCTTTAGGTCAGTATGGAACCATGAGAGGTCTAGCTGAACATTCCCCGAATTATTTCCTTCCGGCTCGTCTCCTGTCAGGCGTTCTACCTTTGAGGTGGGTGAGACATCCCATAGACCGGTACCTAGGGAGATCCCGGCCTTCCTGTCCACTCCGATGCTGTGGAGAGTGTGGAAAAATGTAGCCGGGACGGATGAGGAGTCTACCACCTTAGAAGCGAGTCGGATTCTGACCGAGAGGACCCTCCCGAGATAATCCCTGAGGATTCTGATGAGGATACCCTAGCGGAACTGTACATGCCGCCTAGTGATGAGGGCTGCGCTGGTAGCGTACAATTAGATAGCGGCTGGGCTAGGACCTGTCGGCAAAGTAAATTTCTGGTTAAGGGTCCCCAATATTTTGCTTTTCCGGATGATTACAAATTAGTCCTCCCGGCTGAAGGAAGCCGGTAACAGATTGCCCTTCCGGTCATGTTGCTATTTATGCCCACATGCTGGATTTTGGACTGCGATTCCCCTTGGACCCATTTTTCGTCAAGGTCTTTAAAGCCTGGAATATATGTTTGGCCCACTGACCCCTTAGGATGGCGGAATTTGATGGCCTATGCTTGGGTGGTCCGTTATAAGGGTTTTCCGGAAACCTTGAACCTCTTCCGCAAACTCCACTGGATTAAGGAAGACGGCTCGCCAAGGGTAAAGGGGCCGGGAAGAAAAGGAAATCCCATGATAACGAGCTTGAGGGCCGTGGCGGGTGGATGTCTATCTACACGAAAGCGGGCAAGTTAACGGTCTACCCTAAACCTAGCTCCCTCAAGCTCTGGAGAGGCCGATTTTTCTGGGTGCGCGTTCCTGACGATTTCCCTTTGAGACGTCAATGGACTAAACCCCGTTCCCGCATGGAACATATCAGGGATAGGGGTTTAACCCGCGCGGAACGTTGGCCTTTGATACTTTGCGTCGGACTCTATCCCGGCGCTGAGAGGCAAGAAGAGGATACCAGTTCCCAAGTACTGGCTTCCTCACACCAGCTAGTTTTTACTAACCCGGCTTTGTCGGCCTTAGGCTTCTGCCGATCTGACCCATACGGTGTGTTTTGTTTTAGCTTTTGTCAGCTATCTGCCTGCTTTAATTGCTGTTTTCTAACTGTGATCCCGTCTTCTTTGCAGGCAAGGATTTCTTGATCCGCGAAGCCCTTCACGTCGACAGATCTTACCGGCCTTTGAGTAACATGCCTCATAAGCCTGCTAGCAAGTATGTCCCTATCCAGATGCCGGCGGGTGGCGGCCGAGGAGGCAGAGGCGGCCGGGGGTCCGCCAGGAGATCCGGTGCTGATGACGATGTCAGGGATACTATTCCCCTGCAACGCCGTCAGGCTGAGATCCAGGCCCGAAAAAGGAAACCGGAGCAGACGCTGGCCGAGCCGGCGGCCAAAAAGATTGCCTCTAGGGCAGGCAAGGATAAGGAAACTAATGTTTCCACTGCTCCCCCCTTGCTTTCCGGCCGGGTTGCCGAGGTAGGCACTTCCTCCTTGCGGCCTAAGATCTATAAGCAACTTACCCTGCCGGATATGGTTCCCGGCCTGGAGCCCTTCGCCAAGCCCAGAAAGCAGGGCTTTCTGGAGCGAGACCGGATGGAGATGCCGGATATTTTGAAGAGGCGCTGGGCTCGCTCTCCGGTGAAGAATGGCGAGAAATTCGATCCAAAGATGACTGTTTTGGACGATGAATCGCTACTCTTGGACCGTCCTCTTGAGGGCGGGAATCTGGGATACCGTATTTTAAAAGCTACACAGCTTAAATACGACATTCCGGTGGACGAGGTTTATACGCTTGCCGCCACGCATGCGCATAATTTGGCCCTGGTAAGATCAACACCCTTCACCTTTTCTTTTGCAAGTTTGATATCGGTTTATCTCTTGTTTTAACCTTTCTGTTTCTTTTTGCCTTTTGCAGTCTGCCCAGTCTGGTAAGGAGCTCTGCGATTTCTATCGGTACTTTCAGACTTCTTACTTCAACGAAGTTAAGGAGAATAAGGAGCTGAAAGGTAGAATGGCCGTTAAGGAGCAAGAGCTGCTTGCGGCAGTCACCGAGAAGAATGACGCGCTGGCCGCGGAGAGCAAGGCCGATGCCACCCTTACCAAGGCGGTGGAAGATCACTCTCTGGTCCTCTTTAACAAGGATGAGGAGATTAGGCTTCTCCGGGAGCAAATTGCTGAGGCCAGAGAGCTGGAGCGCGCCACCGTTAAGGAGTACCAGAAGGGTATGGACTTCGTGAGCCGTTTACTCAACCGGTACAACGGTGGCTGGTCTGCGGCCATGAGATGCGTTCGTCACACCTTCCCGGAGCTTGACTGGTCCAAGATCGAGGAGGCGCATACCAACCTCGTCCATGGGCTACCGTTGAGGGTGAGGACCTGGATCCCGGTGTGACTGAAGCTGACATTGCCAATGCGACCCCAGGATTGAATTTGAGGAAGAGCAAGAGGCCGCCAACGATGTCGCTGATACTCCAACCCTGATGCCGATCCTACTTTGGAGGAGACAGTGGTTGTTGTTGACGGCTCTGAGGGGGAAGAGCAAACCAAGAGATTCTCAGCCTTCCTCCTTGCCCTTCTTGTATTGGGTCGCTTTGTGCGTGGTGTGCTTTACGCTCTCATGCCATCTTTCTTCTTGGGCAGCCAAACTATCTTTACCGTTCTGTAAATCCGTTCGCCTGTGGTCGGATTTTTTGTTTTCCTTTTGGCGGTCACACCGTATGTGGTTGACTGTTTAGCTCTAGGATTGTAATTTTTCATTGATTAATGAAGTACAGCTTTTTGATGGACTTTCATGTCGTCTTTTATTCTATACTATGTTTATTGTGGTTATTGACCGATTTCCATCTTATTGGCGGTTTAATGCTTAAGGTCATTGACTGATTAACCAACAATGCTTAACTTGTTTTATACCGGCAGATTCACGAAGGTCATTGACCGGTTTCACACTATTGATTAATTCAGCAGATCCACTAAGGTCATTAACTGATTAATCAATAATGTTTAATTTATTTTATACCGGCAGATCCACGAAGGTCATTGACCGGTTTCACACTATTGATTAATTCATCAGATCCACTAAGGTCATTGACTGATTAATCAATAATGTTTAATTTATTTTATACCGGCAGATCCACGAAGGTCATTGACCGGTTTCACACTATTGATTAATTCAGCAGATCCACTAAGGTCATTGACTGATTAATCAATAATGTTTAATTTATTTTATACCGGCAGATCCACGAAGGTCATTGACCGGTTTCACACTATTGATTAATTCAGCAGATCCACTAAGGTCATTGACTGATTAATCAATAACGTTTAATAGGATGGGGCAGTATTGACTGGTGTGTTGAAGATGCTCATTTTATTAAAATAAAACGGCTCTTCCTGGCTGTGCCGGAATTATTGCCTACAATTAAGCTGATAAATCTATTCGGCGTAAGCGCCTGATTATTCACTCCTACTGGCAACATTGCCCATTTTCTAACTAAACATAGTATTTCTTAAGGACACTGGCGTTCCAACTATTTTTCAACAGCTTGCCTGCCATGTCTTCGAGCCGATATGACCCTGGTACTATCTCTTCTTTGACCAAGTAAGGTCCTTCCCAATTGGCCGTAAGCTTTCCGTCCACGTGGGCTTTTCCTGTTGCTGCCGTCCTCCGGAGGACGAGGTCTCCTTTGGAGATCGGACGGCTTCTCACTCTTTTATTGTAGGCTTTACTTATCCGGTCTTTGTATGCTGCCGACTTCAGCTCTGCAGCCAATCTGATCTCTTGTAAGAGGTCTAAGTCCTCCTTATGTATCTGTTCGTTCAAAACGGGTTCATAGTTCAGAATTCGCCAGTTGGGTAGCCCTACTTCCACCGGGAGTACCGCCTCTGCCCCGAAAGCTAGTCTGAACGGTGTCTCTCCGTGGCCTCCTTTTCGGTGGTCCTGTTGGACCATAGTACTGCCGGTACCATGTCGGCCCATGCCCCTTCAGTTCATCCAACCTTTTCTTCAGAGCATTGAGGATTTGCTTGTTAGCGGCTTCCGCTTGACCGTTGCTTTGTGGGTGGCAGACTGAAGAGTAAGCAAACTTGATGCTGTAAGGACGCAAGAAGTCGCGTATCGGGCCGCAATCGAATTGGACGCCATGATCCATTACTATTCCCATTGGGATGCCGAACCTAGTGATGATGTTCTGCCAGATGAACTTCTTTACTTGATTAGCCGTTATTTTTGCCGTTGGCTCTGCCTCTATCCATTTCGTGAAGTAGTCAATACCCACTATCAGGAATTTTCTTCCCCCTGATGCCGGCGTAAAAGGCCCTATAATGTCCATCCCCCACTGTGCGAAAGGGATTGGATTTAAAATCGGCTGGAGATCATTTGCTGGCTGGTTGATCACTGGCGCGAACCTTTGACACTTGTCGCACTTTTTTACGTAGGTTTGGGCGTCCGTCAGCATTGTAGGCCAGTAAAACCCTGCTCGTAGCGCTTTTAGTGCTAACGTTTTTCCACCGATATGGTTCCCGCATATCCCTTCATGAATTTCCTCAATTATTTTCGTCGCTTCGTAGGCCGTGACGCAATACCAGACAGAATCCCTTCTCATCTTTTGTGCCGCCATCTTATCTTCCGGGAGCTCTCCTTTTAGCTTATATGCCATTATACCCTCATACCATTCCGGTTCGGTAGCAATTGTGTTAACGGATGCCGGGATAACTTCGATACTTCTTTCTACCAACGTCTCCACCCTGATGCTCCTTTTCTTGTCGCTGAGACTGGAGCTCGCCAGTTTTGATAAGGCGTCTGCCGCCATGTTCTCTGCTCTCGGGACCAATTGCACTTCGAAGCTTTATAGTCCCTTTACCATGTTCTTTACCAGATGTAGGTATTTCTGCATTACCGGTTCTCGGGCCTCATACGTTCCCTCAATTTGGCTTGAGATTAATTGTGAGTCCGTTATCTAATGACGTTTCTTGCTCCAGCCGCAATGCTCAGACTTAGTCCGGCCAGGGCTGCTTCGTACTCAGCTTCATTGTTGGAGGCCTTAAACCCGAAGCGGATGGCATGTTCAAAGATTTCCCCTTCCGGGGATGTCATGACCACTCCGGCTCCGGCTCCACTCTGGGCTGCTGATCCATCCACCTCATTTTCCACCTGCCGGCGGATTCTACGGGTTCAGAGTAAGTTGTCTCTACTATGAAGTCTGCTAAAGCTTGGGCTTTGATCGCGGTACGCGGCCGGTATTCTATGTCGAACTCCGACAGCTCAATTGCCCACTTCAATAGTCTCCCTGTGGTGTCTAGTTTGTGGAGGGCTTTTTCCAAAGGCTGATTTGTGAGGACTTGGACAGTGTGGGAGTCAAAGTATGGTCTCAGCTTTCTTGCTGCAATCAAGACGGCATAGGCCATTTTTTCCAGCAGTTCATACCTCTGCTCTGCTCCGGCAAGTACGTGACTGACAAAGTATATGGGGCTTTGCTGTCCCTCCCGATTCACCAGTAATACCGCCGCGACCGTCTTCTCGGTTACCGACACATATAGCTGTAGTTTTTCCCCCAACTCTGGCCGGGTTATGGTGGGCAATCGCTTGGAAGTGCTCTTTACCTTTTCGAAGGCTTGCTTCTGCTCTTCTCCCATTCAAACTTCTTATTTCCCCGGAGTATTTTGAAGAATGGCAAGGCCTTCTCTGCTGATTTGGAAACGAACCTTGTTAGGGCCGCCATCCTCCCTGTCAGCTTTTGAATGTCCCGGATGCTCTTTGGCTCCGGGAGGTCACTGATGGCTTTAATTTTTCGGGTTGGCATCTATCCCCCTTTCGCTCACCATGAAGCCGAGGAACTTGCCGGATCGTACTCCAAACACGCATTTCTTCGGGTTTAACTTCATTTGGTGTTGCCGGAGTGTTTCGAATGTTTCTTCTAGGTCAACTATATGGTCTTCTTCAGTTAAGCTCTTACTATACTGTCGTCCACATATACTTCTACATTTCTGCCTTTTTGGTGTTCGAAGATCTTGTCTACCAGCTTTTGATAGGTAGCACCGGCATTTTTGAGCCAAACGGCATTGCTTTGTAGGCGTAAACCCTGCGTCTGTGATGAAGGCCGCTTTATTCCTGTCGGACTCGAGCAAGCTTATCTGGTGGTACCCTGAGAAAGCATCCATGAAAGTTAACAATGCATGGCCGCTAGTTGAGTCTACTAGCTGGTCAATCCTCGGCAGTGGGTAGCAGTCCTTTGGGCAGGCTTTGTTGAGGTCGGTAAAGTCTACCACATGCGCCATGTCCCTTGGATTTTTTCACCATTACTACTTTGCCAACCACTCCGGGTAGTCGCAGGGTTCAATAAAGTCTGCTGCCAGCAGCTTGTCTACTTCCACCTTAATGCCGCGTTCTTTCTGCTGAGAAGTTTCGCTTCTTTTGCTTTACCGGCCTTACATCCTCGTTAACGTTCAGGCGATGTACCATGAAATCCGGATCAATGCCCGGCATTTCGTCTGCCGAGAAGGCGAAAATGTCGGCATGCCCTCTTAACAGGGAAATTAAGTTGACCTTCACTTCTTCACCCAAATCAGATCCGATTTTCACTGTTCTGTCAGGTCTGTCTTCTTCCAAACTTATTTCTTCCGTTTCTCCCGCAGGGCTAGGTCTCGGCTGATCTGCCGGCCTTCCCTCGAAATTCTCCATGGACAGGTCCTTCCTGACCTTATTTTCCAGCCTTCTCCGCTTTCTTTCCGACGGTGGCGTGTCGGCCGGTCTTTTATGATCAGAGTGTTTTAGTGCGGTAAGGTAGCATGCCCTTGCCGACTCTTGGTTGCCTCTGATTTTCTCCGGGTTACCGTCGTTAGAGGTGTAGATCATGGTAAGTGGTATGTTGAGACCACAGCCTGGGCGTCATGAATTACGGCCTCCCAATGATGGCATTATACGCCGCCGGGACGTCTACAACCAGAAATTCCACCATGAGGCTTTTGACCGGGACCCTTCTCCTATTTTGACCGCCAACTTTACCGTCCCTTCTGGGACAACAGATGCTCCTGTGAAGCCGATAACCGGGTAAGAGACGGTTTCAGACATGTTTCGTCAAATCCCATCTTTTCAAATGTCTCTTTGTAGAGGATTTGGCGGAGCTTCCCCGTCCACTAGAACACGGTGAACCATCGCATTGGAAATTTGCAGAGATACTACCAAAGGGTCGTCGTGAGGATAGACGATTCCCTTAGCGTCCTCTGAGGTAAAAGCTACAGACGGCATAGATGGGGGTGCCGGCCATTTTCTGGCTTGTTATAGTTCACCTGGTGCGGACCTCTTTGAGGCTGGCTTTCGCCCGTGAATACTACCGCCTCTCGTTGGTCCTCCGCTGATGATGTGGATTTCGGTGATCCTGTCTTTTACCGGCCTTCTATTGCCATTGTCGTCCTCCCTTGGAGGAGTCTTGCGTCGTTCCTTGATAGGTACTGGGTAAAGTAGCCTCGCCTAACGAGGTCTTCGATCCCGTCCTTAAGGTCCTTGCAATATCTGTTTTGTGGCCGTAATCATCATGAAACTCGCACCACTTGGACTTATCCGCTTGTAGTACATTTTTCGCGGCCTTTGCCACTTATCGTCCTTACTATGAAGTTCAAAAATCCGGGCCCGGGATATTGTTAGAGGAGTAATTGTTGTATTTGTCTGGCCTCCCTTCGAACCCCTTTTTACAGAGTTGCTTTCCTCTTTTCTGCCAGTTGACTCGTTTTTTATCCTTCCGGTATTTGTCATCCCGGCGATCCTTATCTTTGTCTTTCTCTTTGTTCTTTTTCTATGGCCACTGGCCTTTTGCGTTAGCTGCCTTGTCAAACTCTTCCCCCTAATGAAGTCATTAGCCTTTCCCAGGACTTCTGTTAGGCATGTCATCTTTTTTCGCCGAGATAACTGCGAAATGGGGTCCTTCTTTCAACCCCGTCATTAGGGCCAGTACTGCTACTTCCTGCTGCAGTGTTGGGATGGTGACGGCTTCGGCATTGAAACGCCGACATAATCCCTCAAGCTTTCAGTTCCCCTTGTTTAATAGACATTAACTCGCCGGTTGTTCGTTCGCGACGCTTATTGCTGACAAAGTGTGTACGAACATGGATGTCAGTTGCGGAAGTCAAACACAGTTGCCGGCGGAATGCTTTTAAACCAGGTCTGCCCAACCGGTTAAGGTGGATGGGAACACCTTACACCATACTGAGTCAGTATCAGTGTACAACATCATATGGCCCTCATAAGCCGAAGGTGATCCTCGGGTCCGTCTTACCGTCATACTTACATGTCGGCATTTTCAGTTTTTCCATGGGCTCCTGTAGAATTGCAGTGGAAAAGGGGAATTCCGCAATGACACCTGCGCTCTACGCCGGTATTCACTTCGGCTTCTCGGCTGGGAGGAATGCTGCTGAACCTCAGTATCCTGCGCCTCCTCCTCTTCTTCCTCCTCATTCCCTACCTGCTCTGTGGGGGTCTTCGAATATGCCACCTGATCCTGGTCATGCCGGTCTCGCTCACCTTGGCGGCCCGTCCATGGTGACGAAGTTTTCTCACCGGACTGTGGGCTCTGCTCAAGGGTCGCTTTGGCCGGGGACCGGTCGGTGGAGTTCCGCTTGCCATTGCCTGAAACACTTCTGCTGCGCTTCTGAGTTGCTCTGGGGTGAACATATTCTGCAAGGTGTGGAAGATTCTTCCTGGGGAGTTTCAGGAGTTTCCTAGTGTTCACAGGCGGTCGAGTGTGCCTAGCGGCCGGCAGCGGAGTTGAATACCCCGGGGGTGCTTGGTCAATGGGGACATTGTTCTCATCGGTTTCCGGCATCCCTAATGGCTGCTTAGGATCCATAAGGGTTGTTTGGATGCAAGGGATGGCTTAGACTACAAGGTATTGTTCGCCCTCCTTCTAGCGCCAATTGTTCCGGTATGGGACAAATCACAGGGTTCTGAACCGGTAAGTCCTTGTATTCAAGCCGGGTTGGATTCCTGCAAAATAGAATAAGTGAACTAGCCTCGGGGGTTGATCCGAGGAACGCCCCTCGATGCCTAAGTCAGTATTAGGTTTAAAGCCGGTAGCTCTCCAGTATAATGTATTGGGATTCGTGTACGCACCTTATGACTCAGATCAACGGAGTATATATAGGGACTTGATTAAGCCCATCTCTTTGTTGGGCCCGGGAATCACGGGAGAGATTCCCAAGAATATTCCCTTAGGATATATTCTTATCTTTTACAGAAATTATATCCTTTTAGGCCCGTAGGCGCTGCAGATATAAAATGGATCTTAGCCCAGACTCGTAAGCCCAAAAGCTATTAGACCGGTATCAATTGAACCGGTATGGAACTTAGTCAGCCCCCATACATATATATATATATATATATATATATATATATATATATATATATATATAATACCCGGTGAATAGCTAATCAATAGTCACTCATACATGTCATTTCCTTTTCTTTTATAGGACAGAGATGTAAATTCCTGCTATTGTCATATATGTTGCCAACGCGGCAAGGCCTTTTGTCAAACGCAGCTTAGTCAAAATATATATTACCAGAATAAATCTACACGATAAAGTCATAGAAACTCTTTTTCAAACTTCTTGAACATCCATATTTCAACTTTGATAATAGAATTATTGTATGCCATAATTTCTTAGAAATATGAATATAAAACTGCATTATTTAGTTCCGTCAACGTATAGAAATAAATAACTGCATTATTCCTCGTTTAAGTTTCTTTTTAATAAAGGTCAACTGGAAACGAGGCATCGACGAGACGACAACCAAATGCATTATTTGGCTGATTAATGTTTTTTGATAAGTAGAGGTTTTTGTTTTTGATAAGGAAAGAAACATACGTGTATGATGATAATTTAGTTATTTATCACTTTATCGTACCTTATCATCTAAAGTCGATCACATAATAGCATCAATAAACAATAATGCAATCCAAATACAGATGTATTCACCCGTTAATCTGATTGGTTGTCAACTTTTGACACTATTGCAAAAGAAAATCTGTAACACTAAATAACGCTTCCACGACTAAAATAATCCTTCTAGTAAGAAAATTTCAATCCGTGATTAAATTAAAAGGAATTATGTTCTCGATTTTAATGTCATTATTAAATATAACATGGATCATATTATGGATATAACAAATTCATTAAATTGCTAGAGAATGATATTTAACTTCAGTTTAGTAAATGATAAATTCAAAATCCAATTAGATGGATCCTACGATGTCACACTTACACAATCTCGATCAACAGCACAAAGACCTAGAGTCCATGAAGGACTCTAGAGGTGGCCGGCCAAAGAGAAAGAAAAGGAGAGGATTCCTAATCTAATTTGGTCATATAATTAGGTGTGGACATTAGAAAATAATGTAGTCAGTGTTCTCTCATTATTTTTCTCTCTCTTCTTTTCTCTCTCTTCAAAAGTTACGTAATACTGCTCCAAGAAATAGAATAGTCCTTCTTCCTTCCAAGTAGCATTGGTGGACCATTGATCTGGATGGGTGGACCTAGTAGAAGAATCTCAGTTGCGGTTCTATCTCCGTATCTCGATGCGCTTTGTGAAAATCACGCTTCAAAGGGTAATTCTAAATTATTATGTGATCTTTGAATGTACATGCAGGTGATCCTGTTTAAGTGCTTATGAATATTATTCATGAAATTCCACTTATAGTACTTATAATCCTTCAGTGGTATCAGTTTTAGCCTCTTGCATATAGGTTTTTGGTCATAATATTTAGATTTATTTTAATGTGTATGACTAATTTTAATTTGATTAAGGGGAGCAATTGAATTATGGATATAATAATTGGAATTGTTTAAATGGATATTTAATTACTTAATTTTAATTTGAACGTTTAACCCTAATTTTTAAAATTTAAAATCTGATTTTAGATCTAAAAATTTCGAATATTAAATCCATATTATTAATCTGATTTTCATGTTTAAAATTATTTATATTATGTATGAAAATCAATTCATGTAAAAAGCGTTTTATGTGAATAACCCTAAAATTAATTAAAATGGAGATTACAAATTAGTTTTCTAAATTAGGCATAAAGGAGTTTATGTTTCATTTAATTAAGATAACTAAATTAATTTTACACAAGGTTGTATTTTAAATTTCCTTCAAATTAAGCAAAAAAAAAATAGAGGCAGGAAGAGGAGCAGCCATGGCAAGTGGCTGCTCCGATGGTCTGCCGGCGAGTAGTCGGCGTGGCGTGGCGACGACTGCCGGCGAGCAGGCGGCGAAGGGAGTCGCTGCAGCAGCGACGTATGTGACACACAAAGTGCGCAACAGCATTGTGCTGCTAACTGGCGTTGCCAGCCTCTGACCGACGTGGGCTCGTAGAGGAATTGACCGACGAGATTCGGTGGTCCATGGGAGTTTTGTGCCGCGTGGTGGTGCAGTGCCGGCGTGCAAGTAGTCTTTGTGCTCCTCCGGCTTCCATGATTTTTAAAATAAAAATAATAAATATAAAATTATTTTGAAAGGTAACTGGCAGCAAAGTTTTTGGTTTAGATTTAGTTCTTTCAAAAACTGGCAGCGATTTTATTCTGTTTTTTTGAGAAATTTTGTAGAATTTTTTGTGTTTTTGAAAATATTAAGTAAATTTCAATTATGTTAATTAATTTTATGACTGCATCATAAATTAAATCCATAAGTTAATTTTTTAATCTAATTAAAGTTGGTAGGCTAGATTTTCTAGGATAGAATCTTTTAGGTGATTAGGAATAACTTAAATATTTTATCATCTTCCTTTAATTAAGAATTTTTTTAATTGTTGGCAAGTATAGTATATGATATTATTATGTGGCCTTTTATATTTGACATAATTTCTATTGATGACTAGTATGGCCAAAATTTAAGTTAGAAAATCGATCTGCATATCGTGTTGTATTCTTGTAATTTAAATACAATCTGCATATTGTTAAGTATTTTTGTAATTTATTTAATTTATATATTATTCAAATTAATTTGACACTTATGTAATCTAAAGACGAGCCCATCAAGAGAAGGCCATGATTAAGATGGATGGGAATCCATGAAGAGTCCAAGAAGGAGCCAATGATGCTTAGCTCTTAGGATTAGGGGCCATACTAGATCATATTTATTTGCATTTATTTATTATTATTATTTAAAATGCTTATAAAGTTTATTATATGTTGGTTATCAATGTGTTAGAGTTAACTAATTCATAACAATGTAATAAACTTAGGTCCCGCAAATATTAAGGTTAGCTTTTCCAAACATAAAGTACTTATTATACCCTTAATTAATAGTAATAGGTCATGTCTCCACAGGGTATTATCATTAATTTCGGGAAATAAGGTGAAATTGGGAATTTTACAACTTAGTTTGGTTATCCTTAACATAATCATCAAAAGTATTTTGGATTTTGAGCAAGAGATAGATAAGCAAGCGATTTTTTTCAATCAAAACAAGAATTATAAAGTGTTATAATTAGTAAAAGAGTTTACTTACCTTGAGAATGTAACTTGAAGATAAGGCCTCTGTCTACTTAGTGCTCCTTGTTGATAGGATATTGCATTCACTTATATAATGGGACATTAAAATTCAATAGGTGATAAACCTAGAAACCCTTTACATGTTTTAGGTTCTTTTATAAACATAAAATGGAACTTTGCTTTTGCTTTTACTCTGTAGATACTATGTCTAATAGAAACAACAACATCAACAACCCCGTTTTCAATATTTTTCCTTTTCTCGAAAAGGACAGGTTGAATGGTGAAAACATCATAAACTGGAAAAAGGACCTTATGACTCGTTTTGAGGTCTAAGAGTCGAGAGGATGTCTTAGGAACCCCACTTCTTGTTGTTACTGATCAATAGACTGAAGTAAAGAAACATCATGCTAAACAGGTCAATGATAGGTGTATACCAATCACTTGCCTGATGATAGTAGCCATGGAGCCGAACCTCCAAAAGAGTTCGAAACCAAGGGTGCTTATACGATCATGCAAGAGTTGTGGGGCATGTTCCAGACTCAGGCCAGAGTTAAGTGTTATGAAACTAACAGGGAGATACTGGAATGTCACATGAAGCTGGGTCAAGTTGTTGGCCCCCATGTCTTCACTATGATGGGTCTTTTTGAAAACATGGAATGACTTGGATTCCCTTATAGGGTTGAGTTGCCTACTGACATCATTCTCTATTCATTGTCTAACAATTTCAATCAGTTCAGGATGACCTTCAACATGAATGAGTCTGAAAAGACTTTGCAAGAGCTTCATGGGTTCTTGGTCAATGCTGAGAGGAACATCCCTAAGATGTAACCAAAGAAAGAGGTTTTTATGGTTCAAAAGGGAACGGGTTTCAATAAGAAATAGGCAGGAAAGAAGGACAAAGGCAAGCAAGTTATTGTTGTTGCTGAATAACCTAATCCAACAGCCAAGCCAAAGGTTGTCGCAGAAAGCAAGTGCTTCCACTGTCACAAGATAGATAGGACACTGGAAGAGGAACTATCCTGTATACTTGGAGGAAAAGAAGTCTGGGGCTTCCACTTCAGATATACTTGTTATAGAAATCAGTTTGACTTCTACTTTTGTATGTGTATTTGATACCGATGGTGGCTCTCACATAGTTAATGATGTGCAGGGACTAAAAAGAAGTAGGAAGCTAGCAAAGGGCGAGGTAGAGCTGCACGTTGGAAATGGAGCATGGGTTGCTGCACTTGCTATAAGAAGTTATAGTCTGCATTTGCCATCTAGCTTTGTTTTAGAACTCAATAATTGTTATTTTGTTCCTTCGGTAACTAAGAACATAATTTCTGTTTCTGTTTTGGATTCTGAAGGGTTTTTGTTTCAAAAATTAAGAACAAGTGTTGTTCCATTTCCTACAATAATTTGTTCCATGCTAGTGCTAAATTGATAAATGGCTTGTATGTGCTTGATAGGTCAGTACAAGTATATAACATAGATAGCAAGAAACTAAAATCAAATGATTCTAACCTAAGCTACATTTGGCATTGTAGAATGGGTCATATAAACCAAAAGCGTATCCAAAAGTTACAATAGGATGGTATTCTTCCATCAATCGATTTCGAATCATTTGATGTATGTCAATCATGCTTAATGGGTAATATGACAAAATCACTGGTTACTGGAAAGCGTGAAAGGGCTAGCTATAACAGCCCGCACATTCGAGCTGCTAGCTAAACCCACTTAGCATTCATAAATCTTAATTAACACTTTATAACCTCGAATTATATTTACTCGCAGCGGAAACATATAAAGCGATTATGGACCTGTGTGTCGAGGCCCACAACAATCACCTTCAAACCAAATAACAAATTACATAATACCTTACTCAATTCCCAAAACACTAAATATTTTATTCTCAAATAAATCCTCAAATACTTCGAGATACAACCTCTGAATCATTGATCCAACTATAATTTTATAACCCAACTCTTTCTTTTGATCCATTTCGAGCCTCAGACACACCTGCAAGATCACTAACAATGAACTCTACCCCCACCAGGACAGGTTCCAAGAACAAAATCAGAAAAACTGAGTACATACTGTCCAACCATAAATTCATTATAGTGGCTTAAAACATATGTACTTAATTTACTATTTTTCCTTAGATAAGTGAACTCACAATATAAGTATTCTGAAACGGAATATAAATACAAGTATATCTTGAATATTGTTTATGCTAAAGTTTATCACTTATGATGAAATTAAAGTTTGTGGGACGTGTCAACCAGATGATGTTAAAGACGATGCGACGAAAGAATGCAAAGGGGAGTAAAAGGGGATGAACACACAAAAGTGGTGACGCGAAAAACCCCAATAAAGATGGGTAAAAAACCGCGGGTGGTTGGAGATCCACCAAACTAATATAGTTCACTATCTTTCTTCGTGACTGATCGTCGTTTACAAGAATGCTTAGTTCACTATAATGTCTTTCTCACAATATTGCGTAAAAAACATGTCAATGACCTCTCTCTCCCTTTTATATGCCTTCTTTTTTCCTTGGCTTTTTCCCCAGAATACAAAAATAAATTCACTAATTATTACATTAATCTTCACGCTTGAATCATGGGGAATCTTCTATGCTCACGCTCCAGCGTCTTAATGTTGTCCCTTTTAACAGCTGAATTTATGGCTTATAATGCTCTTGCCTTATTTGGCTGGACCGTAACCATTCAATGCACTACTCTCAATCTTGCATCCTTCTCTGTGTCTTCGGGTTGCATCTACTTTGTCATTACGTCAGATGGTATTACGTCATCGAGTCATCGCGTCATCGCGTCAATGTCATCCTGTCAAAAAATTCAGCCATAACAAATATGATTTTAGTTCACTAATAATTTGTGTTCACAAGCAATTTCTTATCTTTCAGCTATATCGTAGATTCCATTAAATAGATTTACAAAATACATATACATTACTTCAAAAAATATTCTAGGAATCACAACCTCCTAGTACAAAATCAATTTTGTAAATTCACTTTCTTGGTATTACGTCAAAACTCATACTCCTTTAAAAACGTCACCAAAAAGAATTACTTAATTAAAGATCACTTTAAATATATTGTGGAAGCAAACCTCCAACTACGAAATCCTTTAGAAACTTTCCATTTCCTCGGTAGAAAATCTGTCATAAATCATTAAAGAGTCATATCGAATACTAGCTCTTCCAAAATAAGTTTAGTTCCATACATAGATTTTCATGAATCAAAATATACTTTTTATAGTTTATGCCTTAAGCAACTTACTAAATAATCTGGGGAAGAGAATACGAATAGAGAAGGGACTTTGCAACCATCTCTAAACTCATGGGGACGTCTCCCCCACCAATCTTGTACTGCTTGGAAGACTTGTTTCTAGGACATATGTCCCATCATTTCAGAATACACACATACCACAATGTGTTCATCACTGCTGCTGTAATTTCTTCCCCATCATAATTAATAATTTAACAAATTCATATTTTCTCATAACTCAAAGTCATAGTTTACTTTAATTGGCTATATATAATCAAAATCTCGTACCATAGATACACTTTTATTCATATATATCATAATTTCTATATAAAACTCATATCGCAAATCATTAATCTCTTGTTATACATTAGAATCATAAGTCAAACATGCTTTGACCGAAATCCCTTTGTTTACTCAAAATTTGAATACAAATGTAGTTTAATCGTGTTCATAAAAGATATCAAATTCGTACTTCATAGGTTCGTAAATCGAAAATCTCATTGTAAAACAATTTACTTTTATAAGATATAAAAGCATGTTGAACTCAACCCGTAAAATCCATATAATTATATGAATGACAAATTCCAAGTTTGAAAGTGGAAGAACATGTGTGTACCTTTCAAATTGATACACGAAGAATCATAGATTTGATCTCCGTCCTAGCTAATCATATATCTCCATAACCGTTCTCCAACCATATATCACCTCACAAAATAACAACAATTATCATTCATTCTTATTACTCAATCATTATAAACAAATTGACTTGCAATACTTTCTCAACCCTTTCATAAACTACAACAAATCCTTATAAGCTAACTTTACTAACTCTATTAGTACACCTTACTCCTTAATCTAATTAACATTTTTCTAGAAAACTATACTTCATAACTTAATGAAATTATGGGGTAAAATAGTTGAGATTTATAATATCATAATATATTATTAGCTGAATAAAAACCAAATATAATATACTTGTACAAAACTTATTGCAGCACCGTTCAAAAAAAACTTATTGCAGCTGAACTCCATACACAGTCGATAAGCTAATTTGCACCTTAAAAAACGCAAAGATCAATTTCACTCTTGAAATTATCTCGACTTTGGGTTTTAATCTCAACTTATGAGATACTAATTAAACCCACTCAACAAACTAATTTAAATAATAAGACTACTTAAAATATTCAGTTTAAGCATGCAATTTTACATTGTAAAAATTAGAGCGATTAAGTATAATATACATAAATGGGTTTTGATTTTGATAAATAAATTTAATTACAGAAATTTGGCATAGAAAATTATGCCTCCATCACAATTGAATAGGGTTCTTCATGCAATCAAAGAGATGAAGAAGACTTGAACTTAGATGAACAGAACACGGAACAGGGGCAATTAAGGTCCACAGCAGAATAAGAGCAACAACAGCTTGGTTGAATAGCAGCAAGTTATCGCAGAAATTATTGACAAAAACCAACTGTATGATACAGAAAACAGACGGAAAGAACAGACGTGAGAAAAAGATATAAGTTTTGGGGTTTAAATCCTTGGAAAAGAAATCAGTAATGAATCATGAATTTGAGAAGAATTATAGGCATTTAATCATGAGGATTAGTTGGTATAGACTTAGGATATTGACAGCTCATGAGCTTGAGCTTTCTTGGCTAACTATGTAGAAGACACGAGGAGAGAGAATCAATATAACCCTTTTTTTTAATTTAAACCAAAAACCAACTCATTTTATAATTTAGAATGCAAATGCATATTACAAATCATTCCTAAAAGCAAACTAAGATTTCCAAAAGTAATGTTGTATATACATTATCAGATAATTAAAGCTAATAAAATATAGTTAATTTTTAACTAAAGCTACTTAAAAACTAGGTTATTACACCATCGATCTCTTGGGCCTCATACATACAGATGTTTGTGGTCTTATGAGCAAAAAGGCAAGGGCAAGGTTTAATTACTTCATTACCTTCACTGATGATTTGAGTAGATATGGAGATATCTACTTAATTATTGTAGCCTAAAAATCAACGGCTATAGGCATGACACGTGGCCTCATCAAAATCCTACAAGTGGCACTCTTCTATTATTGTAAAGTACATGGACCAGAAGCTTGTATGGACTAAAATACATTTTTTTGAAATCAGTGATCACCATGTGGCATAGCATTATTGCTTAGCTAATCAGATGCTCCCAAATTAGGGGGACATCAAGGTACAACAGTCATTTCAGACATTATAAATAGTCCTTCAAATCAAGGGAAAGGTACGTTTTTCAGAGCATAGTACTGTTATTCTGCCATAAATTCTCTCTCTCTACTTTCTCTCTCTAAAAGTTCCTTTTCTACTCTTGATACCTGACTTAAGCTTCGGAGGGGAAAATACCACCCAAACCTCCCGGGCGGGTCCTTTTTTGCAGGTCTAAAGGCGGAGCTTAGGTTCGGGATTTGAGTCTAGACATTGTTGCACAAGTCTCATACTGTTGAACCTAGTGTTGGGGATAGTAATACGTGTCAAGCACTACGTAACATTTGGCGCCGTCTGTGGGAAGACGCAACAATGACTGATTGTCACTCATCCAATGTTGCTAGGAATAGAAGTTTTGAGATTCAAGTGGAAGATACGGTGGAATATGAAAGGCCACCTAGAGGAAGAGATAGGCCCTCTGCTGCTGTCCGTCTCTCTGGACGGAGCAGGGATCCTGTCATTCAAGAAAATGATGAGCGTCCAGTGACAGTTGCCCATCTGGAAACTGTCTTGAATGACTTCCAAACTAGGATGGCCGCTGTCATGGAGGAGCAAATCAAAAATAACATGCTATTTTTTCAGGTCAACCTAGACCAGGTCATTGTGGTGCCACCTAGGGGGCAGTCTCAAGAAGCCGATCTCCTCGACAGTAAATGACAAAGCAACTGGCGAAAGGGAAGTAGCCAACAGTCAGTGAACCAAGAAGAAAGATAGACTAGAAGTTGGTGGTCCGTCCTGGAGATAATATTCCTCCCAGTGGTCATAAGATGGAGACAGACGCAAGGGAGTACCTGGAGGCCAAGAAGGCAGCTGCTCTTCAGCGTTCGACCTCAAGGTCTACTCCTTACATGAAGGATCCCATCAAGAACTGAAGGGAGAAGTCAAAGACCTTCGGCTGTTCAGCCAAGGCAAGAAAAAATGGTTTTACAACCTATGGTGTATAGGCGTCAAGCCCTAGCTAACACCTCCTCTAATCCTGTGTTAAAAGAATATCGTCGAGAGCACGTCCCACTGAGGGACATGCTGGAGCACTCAAGATTAACTGGCCGACTCCATTCTCGGCCAGAATCATGGAGTCTCCCCCATTCCCAAAGGTTAGCTACCGACGATAGAGCCTTTCGATGGCACCACGGATCCAGATGATCATTTATCAGCATACAAGCATCAAATGTATGTTCAAGCGGTTGATGACGCTACATGGTGCAAGAACTTTCCAGCCACAGTGAAAGGAGTAGCTCAAAAGTGGTTCAATAATCTTCCCCCTAACTCAGTGAATAATTTCACCAAGCTTAGTATCTTGTTACTAGCCACTTTGTAGCAAACCGGCAGGAACAGAAGACCAGCATGCATTTGGGCAAGATCATCCAAGGGCCCAAAGAAGCCTTGAGAAGCTTTGTGAAGAGATTTAACTTAGAAGCATTATAGATCTAGGATTTGAATGCAGGGGTGGCCTTTGACGCCTTAATCAAGGGTCTAAGACCAGGAAGCTTTAAGTTTGAGTTGGTGAAGAAGAAGATCTCCACTCTGACCGAAGCCCTTCAAGAGGCAGAGGCATTCATCCATGCTACGGAAGTTTGTGCGGAAGCAAAGCATCCGGAGGCAAAAAAGATTGAAGAAAAAATTCAGCCGAAGAAGAGTATCCCCAAGAAAGCTGTAACTTGGGCGGTGACTTCGATGACAACCTCATCTAAGAGGAGCAAAAGAGCTGAACCAGCAATATCGGCTAAGCCAATAGAATTCAGCAAAGATCAATATTCCATTCTTATGGAGATAAAAGATCAGTATGAGCTGAAGGCGCCACCCGAAATGAAGACTCCATACAAGAATAGGGATAAAAGCAATTATTGCCATTTCCATAAGGATCGTGGACACAAAATAAAGGAATGCAGGCATTTGAAAAGAGCTTTGGAAGACTTATCTCGCAAGGGTAAGATGAATTCCTATCTACCTCAAGCGGGTAGAAAATTTCAGAAGAGAGATAGTCGTCAAGGCCGAAGAAAGGAGGATGAGAGCACTGATTAAAATGTAGTGCTTATGATATCTAGAGGTTTTGCAGTAGGAGGCCCTACCAGCCGCGGCCATAAAAATTACTTAAGGGAACTCGGCTAGATAATGCTTACCAATCAGACAGAGTTTAACCCTTTCCCTAAGATTGTTGTCAGTGAGCTGGATCGCGGGATGATAAGAACCCCCCATCACGACCCGTTGGTGGTAGAGATGAAAATAGCAAACCTCAAAGTAAGACGGATTTTGATTGATACGGGGAATTCAATCGATATCATCAGTGCAAATTGTTTGCCAAGATTGAAGTTCGATAAGAATGATTTGGTCCCAGTCAACCATCCCATCATTGGATTTGGGGGAGGAATAATTCACCCAATGGGAACTGTCACCTTGCCTGTTAGGGTAGGAGACAAGGAGGCCTCCAGGACACTATTTGTTAAGTTCTTGGTGGTACGGGATTTGACGGCTTACAATTTAATTCGCAGACGACCCACCTTGAACCACATCAAAGCTGTTATAGTAACACATCTAATGCTAATGAAGTTTGAGTGCGATGGAGTGAAGATTGGATCCCTATATGGAGATTAGCACGCAGCAAGGGAATGCTACCTCACCACTCTAAAACCTTCATCATGGAAAGGAGAAAAAGAGCGGCGAAAGGCCATAGAGGAAGGACCGGCCAAGAAGGTAAAAAGGCCAGATAAAAGAGTTAAAGAATGAAATAGAAAAAACTGAGTTGAAGGCTCCTCAGGTCAGCAAACCATCCATTCTTTTGCCAAGCAAGAAGAGGAAATGTCTGGCCATCAAAGAGGAAAAAGCTTCGTTAGAGGAAGTAATGGCCATCATGGGTATTGGACTAGAACGACCAGAGTCAGTGGAAATGCCGACTGAGATTTGTTTGGATAAAAGACGTCAGGAGAGGATGCTGAAAATTGGGTCAGTTTTAGGTCCTAAGATCACAGACGAATTGATCGCGATGTTAAAAGAATTTGAGGATGTTTTTGCATATGAAGTTGAGGAAATGCCGAGAATTGATGCCAAAATCGTTGTTCATAAGCTAAACATAGATCCAGGGAAAAAGCCAATTCGGCAGAAAAAGAGGCACTTAGGTCCGGTTAGGAATCAAGCTGTTGATCAAGAAGTACAGAAGCTGTTAAAATCAAAATTCATCCAGTAGACCTATTATCCAGATTGGATTGCTAATGTAGTCATGGTCCCCAAGCCAAATGGAACTTGGAGGATGTGTGTGGATTACACTAATCTAAATAAGGCTTGTCCAAAGGACAACTTTCCTCTACCTAAAATCGATCGGCTAGTTGATTCCACGACGGGGCATGCACTACTAAGTTTCATGGACGCTTATTCTCGTTTTCACCAGGTTCCAATGTGGCCAGAGGACCAAGACAATACCTCATTCATAACTGAGAAAGACCTCTCTGGCTGGCTGAGGATGCCTTTCGGCCTCCGAAATACGTCAGCTACCTTCGAGAGGCTCATAAACACTGTCTTCCCGCCGCAGCTGGGGAGAAATATAGAGGCTTACATTGACAACATGATCGTCAAAAGTCGGAAGGAGATAGATCATATGAAGGATCTATGAGAAACATTCGTGACTCTTAGAAAATACAAGCTAAAACTGAATCCACAGAAATGCGTGTTTGGAGTGGTGTCTGAAAAGTTTTTGGGGTTCCTGATCGACCAAAGAGGAATTGAGGCGAACCCTGATAAGATTCAGGCGATTCTGGACATGACATCTCCATCCAAAGTTAAGGAAGTTCAACGTTTGACAGGGTGCTTGGCAGCCATAGGACGTTTTGTTTCTAAATCTGGAGATAAATGTCATCATTTCTTCGCAACGATAAAAAAGAATGCAAAATTTGAGTGGACGGAAGAGGCGGAGCAGGCTCTTCATCAGGTTAAAGAACATCTCCGGCAGTTGCCTCGATTAATAAGTCCGGCCGAAGGGGAAAAACTGTTTGTATACTTGGCTGTATCGCCGCATGTAGTGAGCGTTGTTCTCCTGGCCGAAAGAGAGTTAGTGCAAATTTCGGTCTATTTTGTAAGCCATGTACTAAAGGATGCCGAATGCAGATATTTAGTGGTGGAGAAATTCGGCCTCGCACTGCTTATGGCCAACCGGAATCTAAGGCCATACTATTTTTCCCATAGTATCCTTGTCTATACTGACCAACCCCTGTAGCAAGTTCTACACAAGATGGATGCCTCTGGACGAATGCAAAAATGGGTCGTGGAGCTGAACATGTTTGACTTAACATTTGAGCCTAGAAAAGCAATCAAGGGTCAAGCCTTAGTTGATTTCATTGTAGAGCTTACTCGGCCTACGATGGAATTTGTCCAAGATCTAGCAGAGGGAAAGCGACATTGGACCCTTATGGTGGATGGATCGTCCACTGCCAATGGCTGCGGAGCTGGGATAATCTTTCAATCACCTGAGGGGGACAAGTTTGAGTATGCGATCAGATTTCAGTTCCAAACTTCAAACAATGAAGCAGAGTATGAGGCACTGCTAGCCGGCATTAAAATGTGCCAAGCGGCAGGAGCCCTGGAAATTGAGGCAAAGACGGATCCCCTGCTAGTGGTTAGTCAAGTAAATGGCGACTTTGAATGCAAAGAGGCGTCCATGAGTAAATACATGAAGCTGATTCAAGAAGAGATAAAAACAATGAAGCGATTTGTGCTCGACCAGGTTCCAAGGTCGGAGAATCATCAAGTCGATGCTCTCCCAACATTAACCAGTTCGGCCGAAGGAGATGTGCTGCGAACTGAGTTTTAGGAGGTAAAGCAGGCAAAAAGTATTGATCAAGAGCAAGTTATGTTCCTCAGCCGGGGAAATGTTTGGATGGACCCCATCATTGAATATAAGAAAACAGGACGCCTGCCCACTGATCGCTTGGAAGCTAAGTATGTGAAGGCAAGGGACAAGTGGTTTGAGCTCTAGGATGAAACCTTGTATAAAAGGCATTTAACCGACCGCTCCTCAAATGCATTACTAGGGAGGACAAGTTAGATTTCTTAAAAGAACTGCATGAAGGAGCTTATGCCTCTCCCATTGGGGGAAGAGCATTAGGAGGGAAGGCATTAAGGACAAGGTATTATTGGCCCACCTTAGAGGAGGACGCTCTGCTTTATGCGAAGAAATGTGATAGCTGTTAGAGGCATGGTAATATATATCAAAAGTCGTCCAACTATTTGACTCCAGTTCTTTTTCCCCTTCCCTTTGCCAAATGGGGAATGGATATCTTGGGGTCGTTTCCTGTAGCGGCAGGCTAGAAGAAATTTGTGATAGTAGCAGTATACTACTTCACTAAACGGGTGGAGGCTGAGGCTATGAGAGGAATTACCACTAATGATGTAAAGGGGTTCATGTGGAAGAACATCATTACAAGATTTGGGATGCCTCAGTCTATTATCTTGATAATGGACCGCAGTTTGAGACACCTAAGCTTTGAGAATGGCTGGCCAACCAATATATTAAAGCTCACTTTTCTGTCGTTGCTCATCCTCATGCAAATGGGCAAGTAGAAGCCTTCAACAAAATTCTCTCAAGCGGCATAAAAAAGAAGGTAGACAATGCCAAGGGATTATGGGTAGAAGAGTTACAGTTGGTTCTTTGGTCAATCAGAACGACGGCGAAGAACTCAACTGAGGAAACTCCATTTATGCTTGTCTACGACTCAGAAGCCGTCCTTCCCATTGAAATTGAAGAACCAACTCTACGAGTCATGCTTTACTTAGAGGACGCTAACTGGGCTGCTATTCGCACAGGTTTGGATCAGGTTTCTTAAGTTAGGGGCAATGCTCTACTAAGAATGCAGATGTAGAAGCTACGAATGGCTCGAGAGTTTAACAAAAGAGTGGCTAGGCGGCCATTGAAAGAGGGAGATCTCGTCCTGAGAAAAATGGAAATGGTCGGCGGGGCCAAAGAAATGGGTAAGCTGACACCAAACTGGGAAGGGCCTTACAAGATAGTCCAAGAAGTTCAGGGCGGTACCTTTCGTCTGGAAGATATGGACGGTCGTTCTGTCCCTCGGACGTGGAACTCAGACCCTTTGAAAAAATACTACATCTGATGTAATTGGAAAAGTCTGATTCCCTACTAGCTAAGTGCCACAGCACATTAACGAAAAAGTAGAAATGTATACATGTACCTTGGCTCCCATCCAAGCAACATTCATATACTACAAATCTACTTTACTTCCATGATTGTCTCTTTGTTTGTTATGCATGCCTTGTTATTTGATTAAAGGCACATACCATCGGCCAAGCCGGTACTAAAAAATAAACAGCAAAAACACCTTTTATTAGGAGATCGGCCAACATGTCAAAATCCTTTAAGGATACCACATGATGAAGGCCACCAATTGATTAACTTATAAAGTTAACATCACTCTCGTAAACGAAGGCGGCTGGAATTAAGACACTTTAGTAAAAGGGTCTTACTTTCCGTCCAAAGGCCACTCACTGTGATAACCACCTTAGTAAAGGAATAAGTTATTTCAAGCTTTAATAAGGCTGGACGGATTACCCCAATCCTAGACAATACTCTGCATAGGATACCATGGTCATTCTCCTTCTTAGAGAAAAGAAAATTATTTAAATTTCTTTGTCCAAGAAGAGGGGGGATACATGTTAAATATACTAATGCAAGTAACAAAACGTCCTTCTACAGAAAGAAGCATTAGTGTAAACTTTGAAGTAAAGTTTTGACGAACAACTTTTGCATTTCAGGCCGAAAAATTTTTGAACTTGGTATTATGATTCTTATAATTGGATTAAATCGTTCATGTTAAGGACATCGGCATCTTCGGCCAAAACAATTTGATTATAAAAGTCATATGGGTTATATTGTTAGACTATGAGCAAAATGGAAATAAGAGACAATAAGTGAAAAAAGAGATTCTCTTATAAAGATCAAAAGAAGATTACAACCTAGTCTAAAAACTACAAAACTAAGTACAAAGGGCGCACGGCCAAGATTAAAAAAAAGAAAAAACTAAGCATCTGGAGAAGTGGTGGAGGTTCTCTTATAAAGATCAGCCGCTTCCTCCTCTTGTTCATTGTCCGAGGACTCTTGGAATATTGGAGGTTCCTCCCCAGATACGCTGGCTTTGTGATGGCTCTCCTTAAAGTTTAGGCGACAAACATATCTGGCAATGTCATCAGCCTCGGCTAGCATTTCAAACGCCTTCAGAGCCCAGGATTTGGAGGTATCTATGACCTCACTCAGAGCCTCCTTGGCTGACTCAAAGGTTGTTGTGACCTCTTCCTTCAGCGCGTGTTTTTTTACCCGAAGATAGCAGTTCTCTCTTCGGACCTCCACGACCGTCAAAAGGGTTGTGTTCCTTTCGTCCTTAAGAGCCAGCTGGTGGGCAGCCTTCTCGTCCAAGAGCTCCGTTAGACGAACAAGGTATCTCTTGTTGGCTGACTCCATCTCCGTCGAACGCTTCTCCTAGGCCTCTCTTGACTGGCGATGCAAGACTTTCTGCTCATAGAGAACTGAGCTTGATCCACAGCTTTGGTGGCATCTCAGACGAGCTGCTTATTTTCTATTCTGAGCAATCTGGCCCAGTCCTCTGTTATGATACTACGACGAGCAAAAAGCTGAAAAATAGAAGTTAAGGTATGTCAGGACGATCGCAAAGTTGTATAATTTGCTAAGTATGAAAAGAAGACGGCAAGAAATAAATATTATACCTCAACAGCTAGTTGAGACATATAGCATACATGCCCAGATGAAGCCCCTCTCAAGCCTTTGATGTAAGGCTCAGGGAAACATTTGAAAAGCTCCTGCTTGAGCTTTTCATGATCGCCCGAGGTCATCCTCGCAAAAGTTGCCAAGGAGTCGTAATCCGATAGAACGGGAGAACGGTCAGGAGCTACTTCAGCTGCCCCTTTGCCCTTATCTGAAAGAGGAGACTCATCAGTATTTCTGACGGGTATAACTACGGCCAGTTTGTTGGACGGACTCATCGGACGCCCGCCAACACGCAAGGTCCTAACAATGTTAGAATAATAAGACTCACCGGATGATCGAGAGGCCGATCTATAAGATTGGGGCATCTGTGATATTAGCCCCGCTACTAGATCGAAAAAAGCGGATCCGTCCTTAGCCGCTTCCGGCTGAGAAATATCTTGAACAGCCCCTTTGGCCTGGTCCAAATCAACAACCGTGTCCGATTGTTCGATAATATCAGGGGGTGTCAAACTCGTTAGGCCGGTATAAGGAACCATGGCCTGTTCCTTGGCTGAACGAGGAACTTCCTCCGTTGAAAGAGGAATCTCGACCATCGACAGAGAAGGTTGGTCAGACTTCTTCTTCTTGGCCCTGAAGCCTTTGGATTTTTTGGGAGGAGGGGCATCTCCCGTTGCGGCCGACCTTTTCTTTGTGGCCTCCTTCTCCGCCAACGCCTTGGACGTTGGAGCATTTTTCTGAAAAACATCAAGTTAAATATGAAAGCGTCAAGATAAAAAGTAATCATAATAGCAAAATTCCAACTTGGACGAGGCTTACCCAAAGAAGGAAGGCGGCAAGACCCAACTAAGTTGGCCCCTGGACGAGGTCTCGAAAAAGAAGGAGACCGTCATAACCAATTTTTGTGGATGGGAGGGAGTTCGTCCAAGGAAAAAAAAAGGGGGGGGGGAAGAAAAGAGAAAAAGGTGTTGTGGACGACGCTTCCCTCAGGAGGGAAACCGTCCATTATAGGTTAGGACGCCTTTTGGAAGCTGAGTGCGTCCAAAAGAAAGGGATCGTCTAGAAAATCAAAAGCCATGTTGCTTCCCAGGACGAAGTCCTACAAGAGAGGGAAGTCGGCCTCATAAAGGTTGGCCGCCTTTCTCTTTTAAGCAAGGGACGTCCAGGTGGGTAACCCGTCAATAAAGCAACATGTTGGTCCCCTGGACGAGCCTCGTGAGTCAAAGGAGGTCGGCCTGCGGCGCCTTGGACGCCTTTCGTTCTGAAGAAGGGTTCGTATAAAGAAAAAAAAAATTAAATATATTATACTTAGCAAGGTATCCGTCCTCTTTTCAGAGCCGGACTTGCTATACTCTTTCCACAACGTGCTAGTAAATTTAGACATGCTTATGTATCCTAGCCAAGACTTTTTCAGGTCGGCCTTGGCTGCAACTGAAAAGAAAAAAATGCACCAAGGTTAGGATACAAATTTAAGATGAATCTATTTACTTAGCATAATCTGAGCAAATATACCTTTGTCCTCGGCCTGCCGCAAGCCGGGGGCGACCGAAAAATTATCTTTGTCAAACATCTCCTTAAAGGGAATCCAGTTGGACGGACCCTTGAAGCACGAATTGTTTGGAGTGGAATACTCCGATACTATGAAATATTTCATCATCTCCTCGGCTAAATCATCCTCCAGCTCCAAGAAAGACGTTGTTCGGCCAGTATTTGTAGTCGCTCGGCTAAAATAACGATACCGTCTGGCCACGGCTTCGTTAGGAGCTTGGACGAACCGGAATTCAGCCTTCCATGCATGCATTTTGGACGTCTTGTCCCAGGACGTCAAAAAGCCTTGACGATTGCATACACTGAACCAGGGTCCATCCACGGTTCTAGGAACCTTAGAGACGTAGTGTATTTGGGAGAAGGCAGCCAATGAAGGGGCAACGCCTTTCATCTCGCAAACAGCCAGGAAGGTTTAAATGTTTTGCCAGGAATTTGGGGCAAGCTGGTTGTGGCCGATATTGTAGTATTGAAGAAAGCGGCTTATAAAAGGATGCAAGGAAAATCGTAACCCTGCATCCAAAGCCAGCCGGTAGACAGCAAAATGGCCGGAAGAAGCACTAAGTATAGTGTCTTCCTAGCTAGAAAGATAAAAGCGGTACCCCGTCATAGGCATAGCCGAGGAAAAGTGTCTAAGGTCTAGGCCTACTCGTCCGAGCCAACTATTGTCGGCCAAGAAGAACCTAGGGTCAGACAGAGGGCCTAGGCGGCATCTAATTTCAGAGGATGTAGTGGACGGTTCCTCCGAGTCACAAGACGGGTTAGAGGAGACCTCCACTTCATTCGCCTTATCCACTGCCATATCTTGTCCCGATGGGCTGGGTTCTGAAGGCCTTTCGAGAAAACTTTGCTCCTAGACGATTTCAAGAGAAGTAATTTGGTTAGCTGGTCGGGCGCTTTGAACTTTGCATTCCCCGTCAGCAGGAATTCGGCCGGTTGATACCTCCATTTATGAGCTGGAGGCCGGAAGGTTCACCCCTCGTCTAATACGAGCTGTTTGCTTAACGCGTGCCAGATTACCCTACACAGGTAAAGACTGGGTTGTCGGACTTTGCCATCTATGTCCAAAATAATAAAATGCATGGCCGGTCGAGATAGGCCCAACTGTAGAATGTGCCGAGGAAGAATGGCTCATTGTTCTAAGGTCAAGACCAACCCTTGAGCGGCCGGGAATATTCGATGAAGAAAACGAATCCATCTTTTCTTAAATAATGTGTAAGGAAAGTGCAAAATAAGAATTAAACAAGGGAAAGGGATACCTATTGAATTACTCGGACGGATGGAGGGAACGAACTAAACGTAACCTTGGACGAATTGAGGAAACCTAGTACGATCTTGGACGAAAGCTCTTTCTCTCTCTAAAAGTTCTGTAAAAATGGGGCACAATCTCTCTCTCTCTAGAAATTCTCACAAAGATGTAAAAGTGATTTCAGAAACGACAAAGGGGCATATTTATAGAGGGGTGAAAATGACCTCCTCCTCCGGTAAAGTAACCTTTGCATGCCAAAACCCTTGAAGATTGACCTGTTGAGACTGGCTAAATGGCGCCCATTTTATCAGGAAAAAGATAAGGCAGTTCCCTTCGGTTAAAAGAGAATTCCAACCGTCTTGGTGCCTAAATGGTAAATCCTCTTTTAAGGGGCAAATGTTGTAGTCTAAAAATCAACGGCTATAGGCATGACACGTGGCCTCATCACAGCCCTACAGGTTACAAGTGGCACTCTAAGTGGCACTCTTCTAATATTGTGAAGTACATGGACCAGAAGCTTGTATGGACTAAAGTACATTTTTCTAAAATAAAGAAAGGTGTACTAGCCCTTCTTATGGCCCAATCTGTACTTAGGCCCAGTAAACATTAAAAATACCTTTTTATAAAGGGTGATGTGTACTCTCCAATCAATGATCGCCACGTGTCATAGCATTATTGCTTAGCCAATCAGATGCTTTCAAATTAAGGTGACATCAAGGTACAACAGTCATTTTAGACACTATAAATAGTCCTTGAAATCAGGGGAAAGATACGGTTTCCAGTGCATAATATTGTTATTCTACCATAAATTCTCTCTCTCTACTTTCTCTCTATAAAAGTTCCTTTTCTACTCCCGATACCTGACTTAAGCTTTAGAGGGGGAAATATATACCACCCAAACCTCCAGGGTGGGTCCCTTTTTGCAGGTCTAAAGGCGGAGCTTAGGTTCGGGATTTGAGTCCAGACATTGTTACACAAGTCTCATATTGTTGAACCTACTATTGGGGATAGTAGTATTATTTACGAGTCAAGCACTACATAACATTAATGAAACATAAGACAGAATCTTTTCATAGATTCAAAGAGTTCCAAAGTGAACTACATAATCAACTTGGTAACATAATTAAAGCACTGCGATCCGATCGTGGTGGCGAATATTGGAGCCAAGGATTTGATGATGATTTAGAGGATTGTGGAACACCGCAGATAAATGTTATATCTGAAAGGCGGAATCGAACCTTGATGGATATGGTTCGATCAATGATGAGTCTTTCTGATCTTCTGATTTCTTTTTAGGGATATGCTCTCGAAACAGCCGGACACACAAAATAGGAGCCCGTCAAAGGCTATAGAAAAGACTTCATATGAGTTACGGAATGGAAAAACTCCAAACTTGTCTTTTCTTAAAATTTGGGGATGAGTGGTCTATGTAAAGCGGTTACTATCACACAAACTTGCACCCAAAAGATACAAGGGGTTATTACTTTTATAACCTTCAAGAGAACAGAGTGTTTGTTGCTTGTGATGGTGTCTTTCTTGAAAAATAATTTGTTTCTAGAAAGACAAGTGGGAGTAAAATGATACTTAAAGAAATTGGAGATGAGCAACAACTGGCTATAATTGATACCATGTTAAAGACGGATGACATATTCAAAGCGTGAACCTCGTACCGTCCCACTTGAATTGAATTTAAGCAAAAATCTTCAAAAAGTTGAAGAAAACGTTTCTCTTGATGCTCAGGCCCCGCGTAGGTCAAGTAGACCAAGGATTCGAAACAAGTGGTTGGTTGATTTCCTATTATCTAAAAACTCTGAAGTTATGATTTTGGAGAATTTAGAACCTACTGCCTAAAAACAAGCTTTGACGATCCCATACTCTGAAAAACGGCTTGAGGCCATGAAGTCCGAGTTAAACTCCATGTTTGTGAATTAAGTTTGGACCCTGGTTGTCTTGCCTGATGGGGTTAACCCTATTGGATGCAAGTGGGTGTTCAAATTAAAAACAGACAAAGATGAAGGATTAAGGCAAATTCATGGTATAGACTATGATGAGAATTTTTATCCAGTACCAAAGCTTAATTCAATTCAGATACTTTTAGCGATTACGAAATTCGGCAGATGGATGTCAAAATCGCATTCTTAAATGGGTTCTTGAATGAGGATGTATACATGACAAACCTGAGGGTTTTGAGGATCCAGAAACTCTTAAAAGGGTTTGCAAGCTTCAGAGGTCCATTTATGGATTGAAGCATGCTCGTGATGGTGTCTTTCTTGAAACATAATTTGTTTCTAGAAAGACAAGTGGGAGTAAAATGATACTCAAAGAAATTGGAGATGAGCAACAACTGGATATAATTGACACCATATCAAAGACGGATGACGTATTCAAAGCGTGAACCTCGTACCGTCCCACTTGAATTGAATTTAAGCAAAAATCTTCAAAAAGTTGAAGAAAACGTTTCTCTTGATGCTCAGGCCCCGCGTAGGTCAAGTAGACCAAGGATTCGAAACAAGTGGTTGGTTGATTTCCTATTATCTAAAAACTTTGAAATTATGATTTTGGAGAATTTAGAACCTACTGCCTAAAAACAAGCTTTGACGAGCCCATACTCTGAAAAATGGCTTGAGGCCATGAAGTCCGAGTTAAACTCCATGTTTGAGAATTAAGTTTGGACCCTGGTTGTCTTGCCTGATGGGGTTAACCCTATTGGATGCAAGTGGGTGTTCAAATTAAAAACAGACAAAGATGAAGGATTAAGGCAAATTCATGGTATAGACTATGATGAGACTTTTTATCCAGTACCAAAGCTTAATTCAATTCAGATACTTTTAGCGATTACGAAATTCGGCAGATGGATGTCAAAACCGCATTCTTAAATGGGTTCTTGAATGAGGATGTGTACATGACAAACCTGAGGGTTTTGAGGATCCATAAACTCTTAAAAGGGTTTGCAAGCTTCAGAGGTCCTTTTATGGATTGAAGCATGCATCTCAGAGTTGAAATCTTCGGTTTGATGAAGCAATCAAATAATTTGGTTTCTTCAAAAGCAAAGAAGAATCTTCTATTTACAAGAAGTTTAGTGGGAGCAGCTAGGTCTTCTTGGTTTTGTATGTAGATGACATACTACTCATGGGAAATGACATACGAATGCTTGAGTCAGTCAAGAAATGGTTGAAAAGTTGTTTCTCTATGAAGGACCTTGGAGAAGCTACGTACATACATGGAATTAAAATCCATAGATATAGGTATCAAAGGATGATCCGGCTAGGTCACATGGCATATTGTTTAGCAAGACTCAGTGTCGGACTGAGCCTGATGAGTTAAAGCGAATGAGTAGCATCCCTTATGCTTCACTATAGGATCTATCATGTATGTCATGATAAGTACTCGATCAGATGTTGCATATGCCTTGAGCATGTGTAGCAGGTTCCAAGAATATCCAGGAGAAGCACACTGGACTGCAGCTAAGAGTATCCTTAAGTATTTGAGGAGGACTAAACGTTTGTTCTTAGTCTATGGAGGACAAGTGAGTTGGTTGTTGAAGGTTACACTGATGCGAGCTTCCAAACCGACATAGATGATTACCGCTCTAAGTTCAGGTACATATTTCTTACAAATGGAGGAGCAGTGAGCTAGAAGAGCTTAAAGCAAAGCACTATAACAAACTCTATGACATAATCAAAATCATTTGTAGCGGTTGAAGCAGCTAAGGAAACAATTTGGATAAAAAAGTTCTTGACATAGCTGGATATCATACCTAGTGCTCGGGAAGGGATTGAGTTGTTCTTTGACAATAATAGTGCTATTGCACAAGTAAAAGAGCCAAGATCACATAACAAGTCCAAACATATAAGCTTGATTGATAGCGTCGTTTCATGGGCTATGGGAACATGGAGATGTTTCATCAACCATATGGATATGTATAGTTGAAACATAATTGTACAAGACCTAGTTAGAAGTTTTATAACTTCGTAATTTTATTAGTGGATTCCTAAGTCATTAGTGAAACACTACTTAGCCCAATGATTGGTATAACTTTGATGTTGTCAAACGACATGCCGTAAAAGGTGACTTTAAAGGTAGCATTCAGGTTCTTCTAAAATTTGAGTGGGAGTTTTGGTTATAAAAAGATTAAAAAGTCCTCCAATATGATATGGGATGGATGTCTTGGCCCCGTGGATAGTGAAAATTGAAAAATGCATGGCCGTGCTCAAATGGATTATTTGATGATCATTTGTTTGTCAATTAGAATTCGGATTTCAAGGATTAATTTGAAGAATAGTATGGATGACATAGATCTATGGTCATACTATCAAATTGGACATTGAGAGACTTAAGGAATTTGAATATTGCACACTCAACTCGGACAATTACGAGATTGGATTAATTATGTCATCGAATTTAATGCAATTACTAAATATACCATGGATCATATTATGGAGATAATAAATTCATTAAATTAGGTCGTCTATACGTCTTGCTAGAGAATGCTATAGAACTTCAGGTTTTGTAAATAATAAACCTGAAGCCCAATTAGATGCATCCTACGAGGTCATACTTGTTGTAGCCTAAAAATCAACGGCTACCCTTATGACATGTGGCACTATTTCAGCCATACATGTGGCATTTAATTAAGTGAAGGAAAGTACAAAGGCCTGCAGGTTCTTTGGGCTAAAGTACACTTTTCTGAAGAAAAGGTGTACTGAAAAGCTCCCTTGTGGCCCTTAAATTGTACTTAGGCCCAATAAAGTAAAGCCTGATTCAGCTAAAAGGTAAAATATATTGACCAATCAGCACTTGCCACGTGTCCTGTTATTATTGCTCAGTCAATCAGATGCTCCCAAATTAGGGTGACATCAAGGTACAACAGTCATTTCAAACAGTATAAATAGTCCTTGAAATCAGGGGAAAGGTACGTTTTTCAGAGCACAGTACTGTTATTCTGCCATAAATTCTCTCTCTCTACTTTCTCTCTCTAAAAGTTCTTTCATATCCCTGATATCTGACTTAAGCATCGGAGGGGGAAATACCACCCAAGCCTCCAGGGCGGGTCCCTTTTTGCAGGTTGCTGATCGGAGTTCAGAATCGGGATTCGAGCCAATCATTGTTGCACAAGTCTCCAAATTAAGAACCTGAAGTTGGGAGTTGTTGTATTGATTACAATGTTCTAACTACGTAACATTTGGCGCCGTCTGTGGGAGACGCAACAATGACGGATTGTCATTCATCCAATGTCGCAAGGAACAGAAGTTTTAGAGTTTAGGTAGAAGACACTGTAGACGACGAGAGGCCACCCCGTGGACGGGACAGAGGCCATGCTGTTGTCCATTTGGAGGGTAGGACTGTGACTCCAGTCATCCAGGAAAACCTTGATCGTCCGGTGACAGCTGGTCACTTGGAGAATGTCTTAAATGATTTCCAGGCCAGAATGGCCGTTGTCATGGAAGAGCAGATTAAGAACAATATGTTGTTCTTTCAGATAAGTCCAGGAGGAGAGGCAGCAGAGCCACTCAAAGGGAGGTCCCAACAGGGTCGTCCAGGGACTAGCCGGCCACCTCGGCCAGAGTTGACCAGGCCGTTTCCAAGGGAAAGAGCCAGCTGTTAGTGACTCCAGGAGGAAGATGGACTGGAGGCTGGTAGTCCGTCCAGAGACAATATTCCCCTACTGCCACAAAATGCAAACTGATGCTAGGGAATATCTGGAAGCCAAGAGGGCGGCAGCCCAGCAGCGTTCAGCCTCTGGTTCCACTCCTTATATGAAGGATCCGTCATTGAGGCTCCCGTCCAGAACAGTAGGAAGAATCCATGGACCTCCGGCTCTTTTCAGCCAAGGCAAGAGAAACAGTTTTGCAGCCAATGGTGTATAGGCGTCAAGCCTTAGCTAACGCCTCTTCTAATCCGGTACTAAAGGAGTACCGCCGGGAGCACATACCCATTGAGGGTCAGGTTGGGGCACTCCAGATCAATTGGCCAACTCCTTTCTCGGTCAGAATTATGGAGTCCCCTCCTTTCCCAAAGGTTAAGCTCCCGACCATCGAGCCTTTCGATGGAACAACAGATCCAGACGATCATCTATCAGCCTATAAGCATCAGATGTATGTCCAAGGGGTGGACGATGCTACTTGGTGTAAGAATTTCCCAGCTACGTTGAAGGGAGTAGCTCAGAAATGGTTTAACAATCTACCGCCTAACTCAGTGAACAATTTCACTGAGCTCAGTATCCTGTTCACTAGTCACTTTGTGGCTAATCGTCAAGAACAAAAAACAAGCATGCACTTGGGTAAGGTGGTTCAAGGTCCTAAAGAGGCCTTGAGAGGTTATGTGAAGAGATTCAACCTAGAAGCGTTGCAGATCCATGATCTGAATGCGGGAGTGGCGTTCGACGCCTTCATCAGAGGCTTAAGACCAGGAAGTTTTAAGTTTGATTTGGTCAAGAAGAAAATCACCACATTGACGGAAGCTTTGAAGGAAGCTGAAGCATTCATTCATGCCACGTTGGTTTGTGCTGAGGCAAAATAGCCGGAGGTAAAGAAGGTAGAAGAGGCTATTCAGCCAAAAAAGAATCCGCCCAAAAAGCTGAAACTTGGGAATGACTTCTTTGACCACCTCGTCCAAGAGGAGTAGGCGGTCTGAGCCGGCGGCCTCAGTTGAACCTATAGAGTTCAACAAAGATCAATATTCCATTCTTATGGAAATTAAAGATCAGCATGAGTTAAAGGCGCTGGCCGAAATGAAAACGCCTACCGTAACAGAGACAAAAGCAAGTATTGTCATTTCCAAAAGGATTGTGGACATGAAACCAATGAATGCAAGCACTTGAAGAGAGCATTAGAAGATTTGGCTCGAAAGGGTAAGATGAACAATTATCTACCTTCGTCAGGAAGGAAATTCCAGAAAAGAGATAACCGTCAAGGAAGAAAGATGGATGGTGATAGCACGGATGATGATGTTGTAATGGTCATTTCAGGAGGATTTGCGGCGGAGGTCCAACAAATCGCGGCCACAAGAACTATTTAAGGGAACTCAGCCAGGTTATGCTCACTAACCAGGCCGAGTCTGATCCTTTCCCAAAAATAGTGGTCAGCGAGCTGGACCGAGGTAAGATAAGGACGCCGCATGATGACCCCCTAGTTGTGGAAATGAAGATTGCCAACCTCAGGGTTAGGCGAATTCTGATTGATGCCGGAAGCTCTACTGATATAATCAGTGCTGATTGTTTGTCTCGATTGAAGTTTGATAAAATGACTGGTGCCTTAAATCACCCTATAATCGGTTTCGGCGGAGGATCATCCATCCCATGGGGACCGTCACTCTACCCGTCAGGGTTGGGAGAAGGATGCGCCGGACGCTTTTTGTGAAATTTTTGGTAGTACGAGACTTGACCGCTTAAATGTCATTCTCGGACGACCTACCTTAAATCACATCAAGGCGTTATTGTGCCCACTTAATGCTAATGAAGTTTGAGTGTGATGGGGGAAGATTGGATCTCTCTATGGAGATCAGCAAGCTGCTAGAGAATGCTACCTTACCACTCTCAAACCATCATCATGGAAAGAAAACGCAGAGCATCCAAAGGTCCGGGAAGATGACTCGGCCGAGAAGGTAAAGGGTCAGATTGTTGAGTTAAAGCAAGAAGTGGAGAAGGTTCAAATGCTACCTCTTCCTGAGAGCAAGCCGTCAATGCTCTTGCCCAGCAAGAAGAGAAAGTGTTTGGCAATCAAAGAAGAAAAGAATTCATCTAAGGAGGTTATGGCGATAATGAGCCTGGGACTAGAACGTCCGGAGCCGGTAGAAAGTCCGGTAGAAATCTGTTTAAGACCAGATCGTCCAGAAAGGACATTGAAGATAGGGTCTGTCCTGAATTTTGAGATCAAGGACGCTTTGATCAAGCTGCTAAGAGAATTTGAAGATGTTTTCGCCTATACAGTAGAGGAAATGCCTGGGATAGATCCTGCGGTGGCGGTTCATAGGCTAAATATTGAGCCGGGGCAGAAGCTCATCCGGTAGAAGAAGAGGCATCTTGGGCCAGCCAGGAATCAGGCCGTTGACCAAGAGGTGCAAAAGCTGCTCAAATCTAAGTTTATCCGTGAAACTTATTATCCAGATTGGGTAGCAAATGTGTGATGTGTGAGGTCCGAAGCCGAATGGCACATGGAGAAGGTGCGTTGATTACACAGATTTAAACAAGCTTTGTCCTAAGGACAGCTTTCCGCTACCCAAGATTGATCGGCTGGTTGATTCTACAGCAGGTCATGCACTACTGAGTTTCATGGACGCTTACTCACGCTTCCACCAGATTCCCATGTGGCCAGACGATCAAGATAAAACCTCCTTCATCACAGAGAAAGGGCTGTATGGCTGGCTGCGGATACCCTTTGGCCTGAGAAATGCGTCGGCGACCTTTCAAAGGCTTATCAACACTGAGAAATATGGAAGCTTATTTCGACGATATGATCGTCAAGAGTCGAGAAGAAAAGGATCATCTGGATGATTTAAGAGAAACTTTCCTCACTTTGAGGAACTACAAGTTAAAGCTCAATCCGCAGAAATGCGTATTCGGCGTAGTAGCTGGAAAATTTATGGGGTTTTTGGTCGATCAACGAGGGATTGAGGCCAACCCCGACAAAATTCAAGCAATCATGAATATGACCTCGCCGTCTAAGGTCAAAGAAGTTCAGCGTCTGACGAGATGTTTGGCTGCCCTTGGACGGTTTCTTTCAAAATCAGGGGACAAATGTCACCAATTCTTTGCAACCATTAAAAAGAATGCCAAGTTTGAATGGACGGAAGAAGCTGAGGCTGCGCTTCAGCAAGTTAAAGATCATCTTCGGCAGCTGCCTAGGCTGATCAGTCCGTCCGAGGGAGAAAAATTGTACGTTTACCTAGCCGTGTCTCCATTCGCAGTAAGTGCTGTTTTCTTGGCTGAGAGAGACTCAGTACAAATACCCGTCTATTTTGTTAGCCATGTCTTGAAAGATGCGGAGGGCAGGTATTCGTCCATTGAGAAGTTCGGCCTGGCGCTGTTGATGGCCAGCCGGAAGTTAAAGCCATACTTTCTAGCCCATAGCATTCTTGTTTATACAGATCAGCCACTGAGGCAAGTGTTGCATAAGATGGACGCATCTGGCCGAATGTTGAAATGGGCCGTTGAGCTCAATATGTTTGACTTAACATTCGAGCCTCGAAAGGCAATCAAGGGGAAAGCTCTAGCAGATTTTATTGTAGAGCTTACCCGGCCTATGGAAGAAAGCGTCCAAGACCCAGCAGAGGGAAGGAGACATTGGACCCTAATGGTGGACGGATCATCCACTGCGAATGGATGTGGGGCCGGAATCATTTTCCAATCACCTGAAGGGGATAAATTTGAATATGCAATGAAGTTCCAATTACAGGCCTTAAACAACGAGGCAGAGTATGAAGCTCTCTTAGCCGACATAAAAATGTGCAAAGCGACTGGGACCCTGAAGATTAAGGCTAAAACTGACTCTCTGCTGGTGGTCAGTCAAGTGAACAGGGATTTCGAGTGTAAGGAGGCGTCCATGAGTAAGTATATGAACTTGATCAAAGCGGAGGTCAAGTCTTTGAAACGATTCGTCCTAGATCAAGTGCCTAGATCAGAAAACCATCAGGCTGATGCTAGGGGTGCTTATCGAGCAAGCCGAGCCCGAATAGCACTTGGCTCAGCTCGAGCTCGTTTAAAATTTTCCAGGCTCGGCTCGGCTCGTGAGCTCGCCGAGCTTGGGAGAGCCGAGCTCAAGCTCGGCTCGTGATGGAACTTTATGGCTCGAGCTCGGCTCGCGAGCTCGCTTAGGCTCGACTAATGAGCTCGGCTTGGCTCGAAGTAGGTGAGCTTGTTCACTCACCGATCATATGCTTTTATAACTTGATTTCCCTCTTAGCATTGCTTTCAATGTGGAACTTCATGGTTTGTTAAAGAAAAACAAACTCACTATCCCCATTTCAATGTGGGACTTTATATTTTGTTTAAGATAAACAAACTCATTCTACATATGCTTAGCTTATATAACTTGGAGTCCCTCTTAGCATTGCTAAAATTTCAATGTGGGACTCCATGTTTTGTTAAGAAAAAAAACTCATTATACCCTTGTTTTGTTTACATATGCTTTTAAACTTGGAATCCCTCCTAGCATTGTTAAAATTTCAATGTGGGACTCCATGTTTTGCTAAAGAAAAAATTATCAAATATTTTAAGTATTAAATAATCAACTATTTAAAATTATACTTCATTCCCTCTATGAAGAAAAAAAATTATAGTTTTTGTTTTCCAACCAAGGAGATACAAAATTAAACTTTAAGTTGAAGTAAGGAATAGTAGCTATTGATAAAGAAAATAAGGTTGATCCTTGTTTTCTTAACCAATATGGGACTTTAGTGCCTAGTGGAGTAGAGGTGAAGTTGGATCACAAATTAAAATATATAATTTGTAATCTAAATTAAAATATAAATTTGTATTAAATTTTTTTAATATAAAATATTTTTTTAATATAAATATTTTTTTTAATATAAAATAACAAACGAGCTGCTCACGAGCTTTACGAGCCGAGCTTTGCCCAGCTCGGCTCGGCTCGGTTAAGTCTCAAGCCGAGCCCGAGCTCGAGCCGAGCTTCAAAGAGCCGAGCTTTGACCGAACCGAGCCCGAGCTGCTCGCGAGCTTGTCAGGCTCATTATCACCCCTAGCTGATGCTCTCTCTAAGCTAGCCAGTTCGGCTGAAGGGGATGTCCCTATAACAGTCTTCTGGGAGGTCAAGGCGGTCAAGAGCATTGATGCCGAGGAGGTTCTGATTCTCAGCCGGGAAGATGAGTGGATAAGCCCCATTATTGAATTCAAGAGGACTGGCCGCTTGCCTCTTGATCCTTTAGAAGCTAAGTACGTGAAGGCTAGGGACAAGTGGTTCGAGTTGTGGAATGAGACTCTATACAAAAAATCCTTCAACCGGCCTCTTCTTAAGTGCATCAGCAGTAAGGAGGGATTGGACGTTTTAAAAGAGCTGCATGAAGGAGCTTGCGCTTCCCACATTGGAGGAAGAGCGTTAGGAGAAAAGGCTCTGAGGACTTGCTATTTTTGGCCGACCTTGAAAGAGGACGCCTTGCTTTATGCCAAAAAATGTGATAGTTGCCAAAAGCATGGCAACATCTATCAGAAGCCGTCCAATTACTTAACTCCAATCCTCTTCCCTTTGCTAAATGGGGAATGGGCATTCTTGGCCCCTTTCCTATTGCTGCCGGCCAGAAAAAGTTTGTAATAGTAGCTGTTGACTACTTTACAAAATGGGTTGAAGCTGAAGCATTAAGAGGCATTACCACCAATGATGTCAAAGGGTTCATCTGGAAGAACCTCATAACAAGGTTTGGTATGCCCCAGTCGATCGTCTTTGACAATGGACCGCAGTTTGAAACACCCAAGCTTCGTCAATGGTTGTCGGATCAAGGAATCAAAGCTCACTTTGGTGCAGTGGCTCATCCACAGGCCAATGGGCAGGTTGAGGCTTTTAATAAGATCTTGTCGGCCGGGATCAATAAGAAGTTAGATAATGCGAGAGGACTTTGGGTGGAAGAATTGCAGCTGGACTTATGGTCAATAAGGACAACGGCGAAGAACTCCACAGGAGAGACTCCATTCATGCTGGTATATGGCTCTGAGGCCGTCCTTCCTATAGAGATTGAAGAACCAACCCTGAGGGTGATGATGTATTCAGAAGATGCTAACATGGCAGCTCTTCGGACGACTTTGGACTAAGTTCCTGAAGTCAGGGGTAATGCATTGCTGAGAATGCAGCTTTACAAGTTAAGAATGGCGAGGGAGTTTAACAAAAGAGTTGCAAGGTGTCCATTGAAGCTTGGAGACCTCGTCTTGAGGAAGATGGAAGCAGTCGGCCGAACCAAGGAGCTAGGAAAGCTCACCCCTAATTGGGAAGGACCCTACAGAATAATTGAAGTAGTTTAGAATGGCACCTTTCGTCTGGAAGGCATGGACGGGCGTTCTATTCCTAGGACGTGGAATTCTGATACTTTGAAGAAATACTTTGTTTAGGGCATCTTGACAAATTGTAATCTACTCTTAATGCATTACAATGAAAACAGTAGAATGTATACATGTACCTTGGCTATCCGTCAAGCAAAATTCATATAATACAACTCTACCTCTCTATGACTCTTTGTTTGATGTATTTGCTTAAGTTATATACTATCATCCAAAGCTAACTAACACAACAGAGCAGCAAATAAATACACCTTCCATTAGGAGATCGACTGAACATGTTATCATCCTAACATGGATAATTACATAAAATTGGCCACTTGTTTACTTAAAGAGGTAAGCATCTCCTAAACAAGGTCGGCTGGAATTAGGACGCCTTAGTAAAGGTATCCTACCTTCCGTCCAAAAGCCAAAAACTTAGAAATAACAACCTTAGTAAAGGATCAAGTTATTTCATAATTTAACAAAGATGGACGGGTTGCAATCACCCTCATAAAAACGTCCAATTTATTTAGAAATTATGGCCTTTTCTCCTTCTTGAACAAAGGAAGGTTATCAAAACCTCCTCGTCCAAGAAGGGGGGCATATAGGGGCATAATTTAAAGATGACTAAGTCTTTGTCCAATGACGAATGATTATCCAGATTCAGGCCGAACTAGTTATAAACTTAGCAGTTTTTAAACTCACAAGTTTTTGCACGTCCTGACACCTACTCGTCCAGAAAAGAGCTATTGGTTCAGACGAAGTAGGTTATGACGGAGCTAATGGTTCAAGGAAGTATGATAAGACGAATTGCTTTCATACTTGAACATTAAAGTTTAAGAAATTGATAAATGTCTTGACTTACTCGGCCAAAAAGAGTTGTTGGATCATCTGAAGTATGATAAGACAAATTGCTTTTGTATGATAAGACGATTGAAAAAGATAATTTTTATAGATGACAAAAGGATTACAAGCTAATCTAAAAACTAGATTACAAGCTAATCTAAAGCAAAAGTACAAAAAAAAAAATTACAAGTGGCCTGCGGCCAAAATTGAAAGCGGGGAAGCTAAGCGTCAGGAGGGGTGTCATTCTCTTCGTCCTGGGCCTCAACATCATCTTCTTCTTCTTCGTCTTCGGAAGACTCTTGGAAGACGGGGGTTTCGTCCCCTTTGATGTTGGCTCTGTGCAGGCTTTCTTGAAATCCTAGCCGGCGAGCATACCTAGGGATATCCTCCTCCTCGGCCATCATTCCAAAGGCCTGCATGGCCCAGCCCTTTGAGGTATCAATGATGGTATTCATGGCCTCCTTGGCCGCATCCACCTTGGTCGTGACTTCGGCTCTTAAGGCTTGGTTTTTTTACCCTAAGGACGAGATTCTCTCTGAAAAACTCGGCAGCCATTGTCATGATTGAGTTTCTCTCGTCCTTAAGAGAACGTTCCAGGGCCGCCTTCTCGTCCAGCAGTTCGGTCAGCCGAAGGAGATAAGTTTTATTTTGAGACTCAAGCTCGGCCGACCATTTTTCCCAAGCTATCTTGGACTGCTGGTGCAGCACCTCCTGCTCGGCCATGTGATAAGTGCGAATTATTATATATTATAACCTTCTTATTCCCTCTTAGTAGATCCTTATTAGTATTATAACTTATAAGTTGTGGGTTTTAATTGTTTTCATATTTTATTTAGAAATTACGTTTATATGGTGATTTATTAGTTTGACCTATGCTATATTTTATAGTATTAATAATATATCTAATGTTGGCAGGTACGTTATAATATTGGAGTCAAAGAAATGAAAACGGACATTAGCAATTGTAATAGGCCAAGCCCAATATTGTCACCAAATTTACGAAGTAACCAACAAGCAAATGGAAGCAAGAAGGAGAAATAAAAGAATAAAAGAAAAAAAATAAAAAGTGAAAAGAGGAGGAAAATCTTGGCTGAAGATTACACGCACAAAGGAGGAGATATAAAGAGTGGTGGGCTTTGATAAAGAAAAAAACCCATATACAACAATATAAAAGGAGGACGCTACAGAGAAGGCTAGGGGGAGACAGCAGCAATAAGACGGCATTTCGACGAACGGAGGACGAAGCAGAGACGAACGAAGCTTGTCATCTAATTTTCAGCCATGGTTTCTCATAATTGGGTGATGTTCTCTTCAATTATGAGTGGCTAATTCTATTTTTCTAGGACTTAGATGAAACCCTTATAGTATGAATTGGTAGTTTAATTGTGTTTGAGAATTGATGTTGGTTTATGATTGCATAACTATCTAGATTATTGTTGGATTTATCATTATTTGCAATATAGATTGATAATTATTCTTGTAGAATGATTTATTAGTTTTTATTGTTATCAAATTTACATACTTTGTTCTTGTAGTTCAAAGTGTGATGTTATGCAATGGTGTTTGATGATTTGTGGTTAGAAGTTGAATAATTTATGCTTTGGTTAGATAAGTTATGTCACCTAATTAATCGCAATACAATTTTTATGAGTATTCCGGCTTGTAGTTTAGGGTACTTGATAAACCTATTAATTCTCGTTCCTATTAATCTATTAGTCACATTATTAGTGGTGGATTCGACTGTCCTAGATTCCGTATTATTATCTGTTCTCCAATTCACTTTTGTTATTGTCAAGTTTATTTAGTTTACTATATATATTTCAGATTAGTTTAATTAGTTCAAAAACAATTCATTATATTTATATTTAGGATCAAACTAGTAGACATTAGATTTAATTTTAATCAACTGTTCCCTGTGGATACGATACCCTATTATTTATCACTTACTACTAAGTCTTGTACACTTGCAAGAATAGGGTTTTATAACTTGTTTAAAATCGCTATCAAGTTTTTGGCGCCGTTGCCGAGGAACGGTGTTTGGTTAATTTAATTTATTGTCTGCTATCTTATTTCTTATTGTAATATTAATTTTCTGTTTTACTTATTTGCTTTTCTTTATTAGTTTCTTAGATATTTACTATATTTAACAAGTATTGATGGTTGGAGAAAGGTTGCCGAAATAACATCTCAGATACGAGGTGCTTTCTTTCCACTCTATACTTCTATCTTGTGTTTGTTTGCATTTTTTTTAATTAATGTTAGGTCGTAGGTCATTATCTTTTGATTTAAATCCATATAATCCTGAAATTGAACGCACACTTAGAGAAATTAGAGCTTCTCATAAAATTTCTACCGAATTTAATTTTGAATCTGAAATTGAAACTGAGATAAAAATGGGTGAAGAACAACCTAGACAACTTAGTGAGTATTTCACTCCTGGTACTTACACTTCTCCGGTAGGAAGTCGAATGCCCACTATAACTAGGAGATTTGAAATTAAACCTCAAACTATTCAACTGCTTCCTTCCTTTTATGGTCTTGAATCTGAAAATCCATATAAGCATATTGATGAGTTTTTAGAGGTATGTTCGACTTTTAATCAACCTGATGTGCCAAACGAAGAAATTTATTTCTTACTTTTTCCTTTTTCACTAAAAGATAAAGCGAAACATTGGTGGACTACAAAAGAAAACATTACTAATTGGCAAAATCTTGTTACTCAATTTCTAAAGAAATATTTCCCAATTGGTAAATTAACTAAGATTAGACGCGAAATTACAACTTTTTCTCAATTACCTAGTGAGCAATTCCATGAATGTTGGGAGAGATTTAGGGATCTTTTACGTAGTTGTCCACACCATGAAGTCCCTAAATGGCAACAAGTGCAAAGTTTCTATTCTGGTTTGGATGAGCGTAATCAACAAATGATTGATTCTTCTTGTGGTGGTACCTTTTTCATAAAAATTCAATGAAGCATGGGAATTATTTGAGCATTTGAGTGATAATTCTTTACAACATGCTAATTCTTCACGTATGGGAATTTCTAGATCATTGGGAAGTAAAGGTGGTATTTATGAAATCTCTCATTCCCCTGATTTGTCAAGCAAAGTAGAGGTTCTCACTAAAAAGTTGGATCAATTAATGGCTATTAACAACATGAATATGAACTCCACTACTTCTCATGATGTATGCTCAATATGTGCAAATCCTAATCATTTGTCTCATAATTGTCCTACTATATACTCTGATGTATCACATGAACAGGTGAACGCAGCACAAGGCTACCCTCCGCATAATAATCCATATTCAAATACGTACAATCCGGGTTGGAGAAATCATCCGAATTTCTCCTGGAGGCAAAATTCTGGGGATGTACAACAAGGGCAGCGAGCTAATCCAGTAAGTCAATCTGGTATGAGTAACATTTCTCCTGATTTTCAAGCTCAAAGGTATGTCACACCTACTACACAACCTGCACAAACTGCTACACAACCTGTGAATGAAAATTCGAACTTGGATAAAGTGATATCTGCGCTTGGAACTCTTACTACCACCATACAAAACATGGACTCTAGGATTCAAGGTATAGAAAAGAAAATGCATCTTATTGATTCTCACACACACTCCATAAGTAAACTTGAATCACAAATTGGTCAGTTAGCTAATGCAGTTAGTAAGAGGGATGATGGTAAACTTCCTAGTCATTCTGTTGAGAATCCTAAGAGTAAAAATTATGAACATGTGAATGCAGTTATGACTCTTAGGAATGGTAAAGATGTAGATAACTTAGTGTCGAGAAAGAAGAAGCATGATAATGGATTTAATACTCAGGAGAATAAAATTGAAAAAGAAAATATGGATGCCCTTTCCCCGAATGTTTCTAAATCTCCTGATCCAGTCCCATATGAGCCTAAAGTTCCTTACCCTCAAGCTTTAGAGTTGTCTTACAACCCTAAGAAAGATAAGAAAATGGATGATATTTTAGAAATTTTCAAACAAGTTAAAATTAATCTTCCATTATTAGAGGCCATTCAGCAAGTTCCTGCTTATGCTAAATTTCTTAAAGACATGTGTACGTTTAAAAGAAAATCTAAGAGTCATGTACCTAAGAAGGTCAGTTTACATGGTCAAGTTAGCTCAATTCTGCAATATAATTCCCCACCTAAACTTAAAGATCCTGGTGTTCCAACAATTTCTTGTTATATTGGAAATCATAAGATTGACAATGCTCTTTTGGATCTTGGATCTAGTGTTAACTTGATACCATATTCTGTTTATGAGAAATTAGGCTTAGGTGAGTTACAACCTGCCAATATGACTTTACAACTTGCTGATAGATCTTTTAGGATGCCGCGGGGAAGAATTGATGATGTGTTAGTTAAGGTAGATAATGGTTTCTTTCCTGTTGATTTTGTAGTTCTTGACATCGACCCTAATCTCCCTAAGAATAATCTTCCTGTTATTTTGGGTCGTCCTTTCTTGGCTACTGCTGATGCAACTATTAACTGTAGGACAGGAGTTATGGATGTGTCTATTCTAAACAAGAGAGTTAAGCTTAATGTTTTTAAAACTTCATCCCTCTCCACTAATGAAGAAGAATCTCCTTGTTATGCTATTCATAAGTTTAATAATTCTAAGATTAATCGACCCTTCTCTGTTCAAGCATCTCATAATTTGTTACCCACTATTGAGAAAGATTGTGTAAGGGAAATATTTGAGACTAATTTTAATAGTTATAAAAATGATAAGGAGGCTCTTGATTTAAAGATGGGAAATATGAACACTACTAAGATGACATTTTCTGGATTTAATGTGTCTGATCCAGGTTGATTCGGTCACAATTAGGCTAAGTCTGGCTGAAGACGCGTAAACTTAGCGCTAACTGGGAGGCAACGACCCAGATTTACTTCTATTATTTATTTATTTTATTTCTCTAAATAATTTAGTTGTTAGTTCATCTGTTTGTTTGTTTGTTTAAGGAGATTTTCAGCTTCTAAGTTACTCACGTGGGGTTATACGAGGACGTTGTTTTGCAGAACAGTTTGTGGCTACTAATCCAAATCTGCATGATATTAGTTGCTCCAACCAGAACAAACAAATGTCAGATGCTCATTTTGTCAGAATAGTGAAGGACATAACCATGCCAATACACTTGTACTGTCCATTTGTGGCTGTAGTATACGACTGGTGCCCAGCAATTACTGTGTTTATAGTCTTCCAAGCTCATCATTGTCTCATGTTCCGCTACTAACCACCATCCACCAGGTTGTGTTGCTCTATCTTTCCTCTCTTATTTTTCTATTATTTTTGATTTTGCTTGCAATGCGGACAATGCAAGAAATAAGTGTGGGGGAGAGGAAAATTTGGCGCATATTGGAATTGTTTGGTGTATGTTGCTGCTATTTGATGTTGTTGGTTTTGCTGGCTAGCTGCTTTGTGGGAAAAATCTTAATATTACAGGTTTAAATTATATGGCATTTCAGTGCCGGTTGTCCTATTTATGGGAAGATGCTGCCCAAATTTTTGGTGAAATATTTAATGGAATTTTGTTTAGGTTTATATATGTTATTATGTGTCTATTTGAGGGTATATTATGCACCATTCATTGTTATCTCATGGATGAGCAGCTAGTTAATGAGAATAATTGATAATAGGCTCTAATCTAACAACGTTTTACTCAAATTCCGTTTTATTACATAAAAAAATAAAAAATAAAAAAAAAAAATTTTGAAGTTATGAATGTGATGGCTTTAACTCTTGCAACCTATTAATGTACCTTAATAATGATCATTCTTGTTGGTAATCTAGCACACTTTCTTTATTGGCTTAGATGCGGGGTATGGAGGAAGGACTTTTATACTTTAATCTACCTAATGAGTACCTATACTTTTCTTGGTGATCTTTCACTGCTCTTGGTTACTGGAGAATTACTTGACTTTGTTTAAAAAAAAAATAGAAGAGTGAAAAAAAAAAAAAATTGTATTTCCAAAAAGGAAATCGAAAAAAAAAAGCATAGAAAAAGCCTCAAAAACAATGCAAACAACAAAGTATCGAGTACTCCTTTGAGATCATTGGGTGGCAAGTGCAATGTCATATGAAAGAGACGATCCATGTACGGGTACTAAGTGCCTATTGTACGGAAAAGTATGTGGGAATCAACTTAAACAATAATCAAGTCTGACTAAAGTACCTCGTATTCGAACGTCAATACACTTGCACATGAGCACCTAGATTACTTATGAGATCAAACTAATTTATTACAAAGGTTGCTTGAGAATAAAAGTTCAATAGCGTTCATAGCTTGCTAACCTAACAAAAATGTTTTTTGTGACTAACTTTTAAGTTTTATTTTTTAAAAAAAAAAGAAAAAAAGAAAATCGTTTTAGCCTATTATTAACTCTCATTAGTTTGGCTTCTTCTTTGGGAGATGGTAGAGTGGTACGACCCAAGTCGGTATTAAGTGATATTGAATGTTACTTTGATATTTTTCTTTGCTCGAGGACTAGCAAAGTTATAGTGTGGGGGAGTTGATAAGTGCGAATTATTATATATTATAACCTTCTTATTCCCTCTTAGTAGATCCTTATTAGTATTATAACTTATAAGTTGTGGGTTTTAATTGTTTTCATATTTTATTTAGAAATTACGTTTATATGGTGATTTATTAGTTTGACCTATGCTATATTTTATAGTATTAATAATATATCTAATGTTGGCAGGTACGTTATAATATTGGAGTCAAAGAAATGAAAACGGACATTAGCAATTGTAATAGGCCAAGCCCAATATTGTCACCAAACTTACGAAGTAACCAACAAGCAAATGGAAGCAAGAAGGAGAAATAAAAGAATAAAAGAAAAAAAATAAAAGTGAAAAGAGGAGGAAAATCTTGGCTGAAGATTACACGCACAAAGGAGGAGATATAAAGAGTGGTGGGCTTTGATAAAGAAAAAACCCATATACAACAATATAAAAGGAGGACGCTACAGAGAAGGCTAGGGGGAGACAGCAGCAATAAGACGGCAGTTCGACGAACGGAGGACGAAGCAGAGACGAACGAAGCTTGTCATCTGATTTTCAGCCATGGTTTCTCATAATTGGGTGATGTTCTCTTCAATTATGAGTGGCTAATTCTATTTTTCTAGGACTTAGATGAAACCCTTATAGTATGAATTGGTAGTTTAATTGTGTTTGAGAATTGATGTTGGTTTATGATTGCATAACTATCTAGATTATTGTTGGATTTATCATTATTTGCAATATAGATTGATAATTATTCTTGTAGAATGATTTATTAGTTTTTATTGTTATCAAATTTACATACTTTGTTCTTGTAGTTCAAAGTGTGATGTTATGCAATGGTGTTTGATGATTTGTGGTTAGAAGTTGAATAATTTATGCTTTGGTTAGATAAGTTATGTCACCTAATTAATCGCAATACAATTTTTATGAGTATTCCGGCTTGTAGTTTAGGGTACTTGATAAACCTATTAATTCTCGTTCCTATTAATCTATTAGTCACATTATTAGTGGTGGATTCGACTGTCCTAGATTCCGTATTATTATCTGTTCTCCAATTCACTTTTGTTATTGTCAAGTTTATTTAGTTTACTATATATATTTCAGTATTAGTTTAATTAGTTCAAAAACAATTCATTATATTTATATTTAGGATCAAACTAGTAGACATTAGATTTAATTTTAATCAACTGTTCCCTGTGGATACGATACCCTATTATTTATCACTTACTACTAAGTCTTGTACACTTGCAAGAATAGGGTTTTATAACTTGTTTAAAATCGCTATCACCATGGCATACTGAGCATGGTCAGCTGTGTCTGTCACGTCATGGACGAGCTTCTTATTCTACATCCTCAGCAATCTTAACCAGTCTTCAGTTATCATGCTGCGAGCAAAGAACTGAAAATGAAAAAAGACGAAGATATGTCAGGACGGTTGTATAAGCAGATAAAAAATTCTAAGTATAAAAGACAAGCGTCGAAAGAAGAAGGATGTACCTCGGCAGCAAGTTGAGACATGTAGCCTACCTGTCCTGATGATGCTCCCCTCAACCCCTTGATGTAAGGTTCAGGGAAGCATTTGAAAAGCTCCAGTTTGAGCTTCTCGCGGTCAGCCGATGACATCTTCCCAAAAGCAGTGGAAGATTCATCGTCCGAAAGGATGGGAGAGCCGTCAGGGGCTGGTCCTTTCCTTTTATCTGAAAGACGAGACTCGTCAATATTTCGCACCGGGATAACCACGGCTTGTTTGTTGGACGGACTCATCGGACGCCCGCCAACCCGCAGTGTTCTAACTATATTTGAGTAATAAGACTCACTAGAAGAACGGGAGGCCGTCCTAAAAGCCTCCGGCATCTGCCCTACCAGTTTGGCAACTTGTCCAGTAAAAGCAGAGCCGTCCAAAATCGTGTCCGGCTGAGAGGGTTTAACCTCGGATCCGTCCACTGGAGCAACCGTCTCAGGTTGCTCAGATTGATCGATAGGGCCGGTGTAGGTAACCAAAGCCCTCTCCTCGACGACTGGAGGATCATCCTCGGTCGGGATGACAATCTCGACTTTGGGAATCGGCCGAGAAGGTTTCTTCTTCTTGGCCGTGAAGCCTTTGGATTTTTTGGGTGGAGGAGCGTCGCCAGTTGCAGCTGGCCTCTTCTTAGACACCGTTTTTTCTGCCAACGCTTTCGACGTTGGAACATTTTTCTGAAACATGAACAAAGTTAATAATAAAAGAGGCAAGTTCAAGGAAATTGGCGAGGAAGCTCGTCCAAAAAGAATCGTAAGACGGTCTGCCTTTGGCAGAAGCAAACCGTCCAAAGTAAGTCTAGGACGCTCTGCTCCTTGAAGAAGGAGCTCGTCCTAAGACATCTAGGACGCTCTGCCTTTGGCAGAAGCAAATCGTCCAAAGAAAGTCTAGGACGCTCTGCCCCTTGAAGCAGCAGCTCGTCCTAAGGCATCTACGACGGTCTGCCTTAGGCAGAAGCAAACCGTCCATATAAAGTCTAAGACGCTCTGCTCCTTGAAGCAGCAGCTCGTCCTAAGGCATCTAAGATGGTCTGCCGTTGGCAGAAGGAAACCGTCCAAGGATAGCCTAGGACGCTCTGCTCCTTGAAGCGGGAATTCGTCCAAAGACACCTGAAGTTTTTCCTCTTGTAGAAGAAGACCGTCGTAGTATAACCTAGGACGCCCAACAACAACAAAAAAAAAAATGTACCAGCGTGTCTGCTCCTTTTTCAGCACCGGTCTTGCTGAAATCCTTCCAGAGGGAGTCTGTGAATTTGGACGCGCTCATATCTCCCTTCCAAGACTTTCTTAGTTTCGTCTTGGCCGAATCTGCATAATAAAAGAAAGCATGGTGAAAACCTCAAACATAGGACGAAGGGGTTTACTAAGAGTTTATTGAAGGGTATACCTCTATCCGCGGCTGGCCTCAAACCGGCCGCGACCAAGAAATCGTCGCTGTAAAACATCTCCGTGAAAGGGATCCAGTTGGACGGACCCTTGAAGGAGATGTCATTGATGAAATATTCCGAGACCTTAAAATATTCCATCAACTCCTCAGCCGAGCTGTTCTCCTACTCCAGAAAGGACGTTGTTCGTCTAGTGTTGGTAGCGCTCTGGCTAGTAAAGCGATACCGTCTGGCTACTGCCTCATTCGGAGCTTGGACGAACAAGAATTCGGCCTTCCAAGCATGCATCTTGGACGTCTTGTCCCAAGACGTCATGTAGCCTTGTCAATTGCAAACGCTAACCAACCCATTAACAGTTTTGGGAACCTTGGAGACATAGTGCATTTGTGAGAAAGCCGCCATGGAGGGTCGACGCCCTTAAACTCACAGACGGCTATGAAAGTTAGGATTTTTGCCATGAATTTGGGGCAAGTTGATTAAGTCCTATGTTGTAGTAATAAAGAAGTCGAGTGATAAAGGGATGAAGAGGAAAACGCAGTCCGGCATCTAAGGCCAGACGATAAACAGCGAAATGGCCAGCAGGAGCACTAAGTATAGTGTCCTCCCGGCCAGGAAGAACAAACCGATACCCCGGCATGGGTATGGCTGAAGAAAGGTGGTCAAGATGGCGACCTACTCGTCCTAGCCAGCCACTTTCGGCCAGGATATATCTAGGGTCAGACAAGGGGCTAAGGCGCCGCCTTATCTCAAAGAGGTGGTGGATGGCTCGTCTGAGTCGCTCGGGCAGAAGAGTTTCGGCCTCATTCGACTCATCTGAGGCCAGCCCTTGGATTTGACGGGTTAGGCTCTGGAGAGCCCTTGAACTTCAGATTCCTCCTGGACGAGTTCAGGAGACGGGCTTGGGTTGGCAGGACGAGCGCTCTGGACTTCTCGCTTTGGACTTCTCGCTCTCCATCAGCGGGAATCCGTCCAGTTGATGCCTCCCTTTCTCAGCTAGAGGCCGGCATGTTAACCCCTCTTCTGATACGAGTCGTCTGCTTGACGCGTCCCAGATTACCCTGCACAGGTAAAGACTGGGTCGTCTGACTATGCCGTCCATGGCTAAAGAAAAAGAATGCATGTCCGGCCGAGATAGGTCCAACTCTAGAAGATGTCGAGGAAGTCAGGCCCTCTGTTCTAGGGTTAGCACCAACCCTTGAGCGGCCGGGATTGTTCGATGAAGAGGACGAATCCATTTTCTTAAAATATGCTTGAAAATATAAAGGAAATGAATGAAGAAATACCTGTAGATGAAAGCTCGGACGAATGTCAAAGACGAGTTGAAATCTCGGACGAGCGGAGTAGCAGTTTGCAAGAGCTTGGAGGGAGAAATTCTCTCTCTAAAAGCTCAGTAAAAATTGCAGAGTCTCTCTCTCTAGAAAATTTCTCAGCAATGTTAAAATGATTCCAGAAACGACAAGGTCACATATTTATAGAGGGGTGAAAATGACCCCCTCATCCGGTAAAAATAACCGTTGCCTTAAGGGTTGACCTTGGAGACCGGCAAAATGGCGCCCTTTTTTGAAAAAGAAGATGGCAGTTCCTGGTCGGTTAAAAGAGGAAGATCAACCGTCTTGGCGCTTAATAAGTAACTCCCTCTTTTAAGGGGCAAATGTTGTAGCCTAAAAATCAACGGCTACCCTTATGACAGTGGCACTATTCTCAGCCCTACATGTGGCATTCTTATGTGAAGAAAAGTACAAAGGCCTGCAGGTTCTTTGGGCTAAAGTACACTTTTCTGAAGAAAAGGTGTACTAAAAGCTCCCTTGTGGCCCTGAAATTGTACTTAGGCCCAATAAAGTAAAGCCTGATTCAGCTAAAAGGTAAAATATATTGACCAATCAGCACTTGCCACGTGTCCTGATATTATTGCTCAGCCAATCAGATGCTCCCAAATTAGGGTGACGTCAAGGTACAACAGTCATTTCAAACAGTATAAATAGTCCTTGAAATTAGGGAAAGGTACGTTTTTCAGAGCACAGTACTGTTATTCTGCCATAAATTCTCTCTCTCTCTCTCTCTACATTCTCTCTCTAAAAGTTCCTTCAATCCCTGATATCTGACTTAAGCATCGGAGGGGGAAATACCAGCCAAGCCTCCAGGGTGGGTCCCTTTTTGCAGGTTGCTGATCGGAGTTCATAATCGGAATTCGAGCCCAATCATTGTTGCACAAGTCTCCAAATTAAGAACCTGAAGTTGGGAGTTGTTGTATTGCACAAGTCTCCAAATTAAGAACCTGATATCTGACTTAAGCATCGGAGGGGGAAATACCACCCAAGCCTCCAAGGTGGGTCCCTTTTTGCAGGTTGCTGATCGGAGTTCAGAATCGGGATTCGAGCCCAATCAGTGTTGCACAAGTCTCCAAATTAAGAACCTGAAGTTGGGAGTTGTTGTACTGCATTACTAGTTTCGTACTACATAACAATACTTACACAATCTAGATCAACAAAAGAAAGACCTAGATACCATGAAGGACTCTAAGGGTGGCCGACCAAAGAGAAAGAAAAGGAGAGGATTCCTAACCTAATTTGTTCCTATAATTAGGTGGGGAATTAGAAAATAATGTAGTCAGTATTCGCCATTATTTTCACTCTCCTCTTTTCTCTCTCTTCAAACGCTACATAGTACTGCTCCAAGAAATTGAAGAATCCCTCTTCTTTCCAACTAGCATTGGTGAAGTATTGATCTGGATTGGTGGACCTAGTAGAGGAATCTCAATTGCGGTTCTATCTCCGGATCTCGAAGAGCTTTGTGAAAATCACACTTCAAAGGTTAATTCTAAACTTTTATGTGATCCTTGAATGTATATGCACGTGATCTTGTTTAAGTGCTTATGAATATGATTCAGGAAATTTCGCTTATAATACTTATAATCCTACATAATTAAGAAACAGGTCTTTTAGAATAATTCACACCATAACTGAGAGAAGGTCATGTTATTCCACAAACTAATAGTTTATGGGCATAAGATTATAAGTGGATTGCTAGTAGGCCAAACTGCCACATGCTAATGCTATGGGTTAAAATAATCTGTGTTTGAGTTAAATTGATATTTTATAGGTTAAAATAATAGATGATATGGTTAAACTAATACATATTTGGGTTCAATTAATAGATATATCACATATGTAAACATGATAGCTGTCAGGTGTAAACTGATACATGTCGTAGTCATTAAATTTAGAGGATGTCACACAAGAATTTTTGTGAAAAAAGAATTATGTAAAGTTGTGCACCCTTCAAAACAACGCTCAATACATGTCGTAGTCACTGAATTTAGATGGTATCACAAAAGAATTTTTGTGAAAAAAGAACTGTGTAAAGTTATCCACCCATTGAAAGAGTTCTCATAGGCATCTATTCCACGAAATTCACTAAGAAGAACCAAAATGAAGACCAGAGCCCAATTAAAAGTTAAACAACGATGGGCCCAGCATAGGACGAGCCCAAAGAAATTTCCAAAACCAAGGGGGGGGGGGAGACAACTTTTTCTCAACATACTCGGACCTAAGCCCATGGGATTCGGATCGCTTGGATATCGACTCATGAGTCGAGTTCATGGGCCGACTCCATGGGCCAGTAATCTTCTCTTCACTTGTCTCCCACTAACCAGTTTGGAGCCATTAGGCGGAAATTTGCAAAGAAAAAGAATTATGGGGATAGGATAAAAAAAAAGGATTGTAAGGAGCACAGAGAAAGCAAAAAATGAAGTTGGGTTGGGTGGGTAATTCTTGGGCCAAACTAAAAGTGTCTAATTCAGTGTTCAAGAAGGGTAAAAACATTAAGACATGTGAAGCGCTTGACACCATTGAGGAAGAGTCGAAAAATTTTGTTCCGGTCAAAAAATGAAGCAAGATTTAAAGGTTCTACAATGGCAAGTTCAAACTCAAATTTGCACTAAGTGAAGGTGACATCTCATTCTCGAGCTCAGAGGATTTTGATTTGCTGAAGGGTGTGGCGGCTCCCAAAACAACCCCCAAAGGAGATATGAGAGCCTGCGCATGGAATTTTCGGGGTCTTAAATCTCCTAACACCCCAATTATTCCTTTTCGAAAAATGGATAGTTAGTAGTCATGCTTTAGATCTTATGTTTTTAGCTTAAACTAAAAGTTGAGTAAAGGAACTAGAACCTATAATTTCTAGTCTAGGTTCTAAAAATTGGAGTCGACATGATTTTGTAGGCCTCTCAGGAGGTCTGATTTTGTGCTAGCTACTACTCTTGACGTGTCCATTTTATTTGTTTCCTCGAACTATGTATGTTGTAATGTTATTAATGAATGCATTTTAGCTTATTATGTGGTGTGTGTGTGTGTATGGTGCCCAAACATTTGAAGAAAATAAAATGTTTCGGACACAATTAGATCTTTCCTCTGGTCTCACGCGGGGGAAACACATTGTTCTTGGAGATTTCAATTACTTGGAATTTGATAATGAAAAATTAGGTGGTAAATAAACCACAAAAGGAGCCTCAAATTTTAGTAAGTGAAAGTTAATTGCAGCTAATCAATATACCTTATCACGGTGTGCAACATACGCTAGTCGAAAAAACCTTATATGACACAAAAAACAGATGTGCTTCTCTAAAAACGGAATCAGTAAATTCACAATTTTTTTGGCGCAATTTTTTGGGCTAATAATCTGATGCGGTTTGCAAGAGAACCGCATCAGTTTTGTAAACTAATCTGGTTCTCTGCAAACCGCATCAGATTATCAGCCCCAAAAATTACAAGGCCCAGTCTCTCATAGCCCAGTCCATCATGGTCCAATTCCCCGTCCCCCTAAAAATACACACGCCCCTCCTTCCTAAAATTTATTAACCCTAAAATTTCCCAACACTCTCACCCTCCTCCCTCCTCCCTCCTCCTTCCTCTTCCTCCCTCCTCTTAAAATATCGCGACGAACAACACCATCTCCACAATTCTCTTCCCTTCTTTCTCCTCCCAACGACGAACAACGCATCGCCTGAAACACGCGCCACCAACGATGAACAGCGACGAACAACGATGACCAACACATCACTCTTCTCCGCCACTTCGAAAATTTCGCCCAACCATATCTGAAATCCTATTCGAAGATTGCGCTCAGCTATGAACTCTCTCTTCTCCGCCGCTTCGAAAATTGTGTTCAGATCTGATTCACTCTTCGCCGCTTCCAAAATTGCGCTTAACCATGAACTCCTCTTCTCCGCCTCTTCGACCTAGCGTTCGTTGTTGTACTTCTTTTTTCTAATTGCTTCCTTTTTGTAATACTCGTATATTTCCTGTTTAATTCCATTAGTTTTTGTTTCGTTTAATTGGTGATGTTGTTTGTAATAATTTTGGCATTTGGTTTGTATTTTTATTATTTTTTTTTTAATTATAATATAATTTAGCTATCATTTTCTGTTTTTTTGGTTTGGTGATTTTGTATATCCCTCTCACCTAATTTTTAGTTTCGTTATTTAGTGTTAATAATGGAATTTGCTATTAAGTCTGGCTAATTATGGCTCCAATTCCTTTCGTTTTTTGGTTTCGATTTATGGTGTGAATGTCACTGATATGTCATCTAAGTAATCAATGGTGCTTTCTGCAATATGTGGATGGCTTCCAGAAGAAAAAGAAGTTGAAGGGGATGTGATGTGGGGAAAAAGGTGGAGGATGATGGGAATCAAATAAGGCGGCAAATTCCACCAGGTTATGGATTAGAAGCTATTATGTGGGTGGACTTTTTTTTTACCTAAATTTTAAGAAGCTGTTGCGGTCTTGAGGTAAAAACCTCATCAGTTAATGTGATTAACTGATGCGGTTTTACCTTAAAACCGCATTAGTAAATAATTTACTGATCTGATTTTGGACAGGAATACAGGATAAGTGAATAAATGAGATATGTTGCGAGCCCACCTGATCTGATGCAGACCAAAACCACATCAGTAAGTCCGGTTTTGACTGCATCAGATGGGCTTTTTTCCACTAGTGATACTTGAAAAAATAATAGGCAAGGGCATTAGTGTATTTTTGAGAGACTAGATAGAGCCTGTTGCAATAATGAATGGATGAAAACTTTTCCAAATGTGATCTTGATCAACTATCCAATTTCCACCTCGGATCACGAACCTATAATTCTTGACTTGAAGCTGAATAAGGAAAGAAAAGGAGAACATACAAAATTGGAGCTTGGTGTTTTGAATATGAAGAAATCAATGAGGTAATTGAAAAACCTTGGGATACTAACATCACCGGATCTTCCCTCTTTCGAATTCAATGGAAATTGGATGAAATAAAAACGAGATTTAAGAATTGGTGCCTAAAATTCAAAATGGAAAACAAAATCCAATGGGATTAGATTAACCAATAACTAAATAACGTACAAGGGAATTTAAACACTCGTATGAGCATCAACAATGGACGCAACTCTCGTTCTAGTTTAAGAGCAGCCACCGATATAAAATTGGAATACTGGAGGCACCGTGTGCGCTTGAAAGGGATGAACCAACCAGCTATTTTTTCAAGACCATGAAAGCAAGGTAAGGGAGAAATGAGATTATGGCACTTCGAAACTCAAATGGAGAATGGATCTCAAAGACCAAACACATAAAAACAGAATTTGTGAAGTATTTATCACAACTTTTCAGCTACCATACCAACATTAAGACTTGAGGATCTGTTGAACATGGAAAACTTCCACTTTTTAGGCGCAAGAATCAATCAGAATTAACTTATCACGTTCAATGTAGGGCACTACTTGTACGAAAAATCAAACTTCATTATTTCCACATTTTAACGTTAGGGAGCTATAGAGCATGGAAAAAAACTACTTAGGCACATGAATAGTTTACAAATGTTTTTCGGCCTAAAAGATATGCCAAAAACACTTTTAAGCATCTTTATACGGCACAACTGGTACGAAAATCTGAATACATTGTTAACCCATTCGGATTTCAGGAATCTGTTGAGCATAATAAAAATGCCACTTTATGCGCAAAAATCAATTAGAAATCTTTTCCGAGATTAAAGTTATTGACAAAATACTCTTCACATTCAATGTAGGGCACGACGTGTACGGAAAATCCAACTTTATTTTTTCCACATTCTAACGTGATGCAGCTATACAGCATGGAAAAATACCACTTTGGGCACAACAATCGTTTAGAAATGCTTTTCGGGCTAAAAGTTATGCCAAGAACACTTTTCAACTTTTATGTAGAGCACAACTGGTACGAAAAATACGATTTTATTGTTCCAATTTGGACTTGAGGAATCTGTTGCGCATGACAAACTACCACTTTAGGCACAAGAATCAATCAGAAATTGTAACAACCCGAATTTTCCCGACCAGCTTACAAAGGATTAAGCACAGCGAAAGAGATTCTAGTCGAGATAACCCGAACTATTACCATCACACTCACCGAACTACATCGGAGAGTGTGGAACTCAATTCCCAACTCTATTCAAATTAATTAACTATTGCAACTACACTCTGATTCTCAGACTTTATTCCCATAAATTTCTACAGAAAGTTCGACAGAGTTCCTTTGAAAATAGGACAACGCTAAAGCGAAAAATAATATGAACCTGTTACAATTTCAATAATAAAATATTTCCAAATCCCAAAGCTAACAACCTCAACGCTTTCGCGGAGCAACAACCAACAGAGATCAGAAGCACTGCTTGGGTTCTTAAATGAAGAAAATATATTATAGAAAATAAACGATTTAACTATTACAAGTGGAGCGTTCTCACTTCAATAACAAATATAATACTGCACCATCTCGTATCCCCTTCAACTTGTAGAAAATTAACTCACGGCTTCAACCTGAAACATTTAAGATACTGCCACCCACCAAGTGACAGGCCACAGAAATGACAAAACAACATACACACATCAGCAAAGCTGAGTCCTAAACCCGTAAATAAGAGTAACATATGCTTTGGTGGCTTTTACTTGAAAACGACTCTCGCGCAATCAACATAAGCTCAACAATCATACCAATCATAGCATGCTTAGCAGCAATATTCTTATTGAACATACATATTACATTTTCCAATTTTACGTTTCATATTATATCATCAATCACATGGTAACAAACACGATAAGGTGACTCCCAACAATAACATGTTTCTATATTCTCATCTAGTCGACTTTTCAACTTACCATGATTCCACAATAGGAGTTTGAGGTCACCAACTTTGATATAAGCTATATACTTTATTTCCTTTAATTGATTTCTTATCAGAAATCCAAACTTATGTTTTCATACTCTATCAATCATTCTTCTATATCGTCCTACAAACCCTTATCAGGCAATAAATAACACAACTTCTTTCATCATAACGATTCCTTATCGGGAATCCAATAACGAGATACGATTCCTCATTGGGAATCCGCACAACAAAATACGATTCCTTATCGGGAATCTAACGTTAGTATCACTTACCATGATATGCCTCCTTATCAGGAAACTAATATCGATATTCATATTCATATACTGAATAAACATTCATTACTTACCTGATATGATTCCTTATCGGGAATCTAATATCGAAACAACTTACTACGATACGATTCCTTATCGGGAATCCCTTATCGATATAACTTTCCTACTTTGCGATAAAGTTCTTTTCAACCAGGGGGAAAGAGAACGCGGCGGAGGAGACAAAGCTTACACTCCGACAGTGGGTCGTCACCCAACCATTCGCTTTACTTTTGGCCAATAACCGCGACTAGTCCGGAGTACATTTTTCCGCTGATTTCATCAGCCATCCACAGGTTTCACATTACCTGATATAACGCCCGATTATCGCCCCGCAAAGCAATGGGCAAGTTTCCCTGTGGGGCCCCCAAGGTTCACAGTCCATGGGGCACTGTTCATGTCACCTCATCGGTCGACTCAGACGAGGCTACTTTCCCGTTTCAAATTCCTTTCGATTATTATTCATGACTCAATCAGATTATTCATATAGCTCATCCAATGGTTTAGTAATCCTTAATAACGATCTTTGAATACGAACCAAACCAAGTGGTTTCCCGTAGATAACCATAATCATTTAACATGAAACTCTTATATATACGTATTTCAAATCGATACCTATATGTTTTCAATTCCAATTCCCGTCATAAAGCTTGTGAGCCACAACTTATAGTAAATAATCATGTCGATAAAATATCCACAACAATATCACTAGGCCTCTCAGTTAGAATTAACTAATGAGAGTTACTATGCCAATTCTACACATTACACGCTTTTGCATATACATAGTTCATACTAATTTCCTTTTCATAATCATCAATCTATATTCATCTTATCAATGATATCAGTTATCAAGTCCCAACAACAATCACAATATGAAGGTCTCTCTCTTAGAATTAACTAAGGAGAGTTAACTTAAACTCCATAACTCGAGATTCACCCCTCAAAGGTTGGTTTAAGTGACCAAACATGATTCTATTATACCATTAGCAGAATTCTAATTAATGTAATCAACAATGAACCATCTAGGAACCATACTCACACCTACATTGATAAGTCCACACTCCTTTCTTAATTACAAAACAATTGAATCAAATAACTAAAACTCCTTTAAAGTAATCATTACCCTTGTATTCACTTATCTACAAAAAGTCACGTACTAATTCATTTATAGCACTCTATTTATAGTTATTAAACCAAATCCCGATCTAAAAACATCATCTTAATAGTCTAGTCCATAATTAGTTAAACTTACTTCAATATCCTCCTTATTAGCAATTATTAGTTAATTCCTTTTATAACTTTTTGTGAGAAAACTATCCAAGTTATTTACTTTCAAAGTCTGATTAAGAGATTCTTCTTAATAACACCATTTACGACTCCAATAAAATTATATACTCTATTTATTAGCCAATGCATTTAGTTTATGAACATTATACCGTAAACTTCCGTGTTATTAAACATCTTCTTAAAGTCATAACCAACAAGAAAAATCATTCTAGTTATAAATAAATCATTATCACAATAACAACAACCATAACACCCAAGAACCATTCCCCATTGAATTATAAGTAAACTAATTGAACTGACATTCTTATTACAATCTCCTTCATTACTATATTAACATGTACCTTCATAACTTCTTAATTATAATACTCTTCGCTTATAAGTAACAATGAATTCAAACTACAAGTCTATTTGATAACATGAATACGATTTTAAGTTTAACAACTTCCTATCAACATTAGAACCAAAGAAACTTAGATGGTCTCTTACTAACTCATAACATTTCAAATCCATAATTAGTAAATAATTAATTCAACACCACCACGAGAACACATGCCTCATAAACAATAGTACCACAACAACGACAACAACACACACCAACAATAACAAGACCACAATAGTACAACATCAACCACAACCTAACAATAAAGCAACAACCATCCAACATCAGTCGCACAGCAACACCACAACAACAATCCAACAACGACCACAATGTAATAACAACAATCTAACAGCCATCCCAAAAATCATAATACTAACAATAGAGAGGTAAAGTACTTTCTTTATATTTTGTTAGAAGAGCCACACATTCAATCAATTAAATAATATCCATAGCATCAACTAATATCATAATTTCACAATCAACATACTAATAATATTATTAAAACTTCAATTAGAATAAAACTCAATTCAAAGAGAGGTAAAGAGGGGTTAGTACCTCTGCTCACAAGAGCAGTGAAGAAGAGAGCCACGAGGGCTAGGGGGTTTCGAAGTTAGGGCGAGGTTGATTGAGGACGGCAGCGACTAAGCATCGACGAGGACGGCAGCGACGTGAGGGAGGTGGCGGAGTGACTCGACGGTGACTCGCGATGCAAACGCAACACCATATCAACAGGCGAACAGGGGAGATGCAATTCGTGAGAAGAGTGAACGGAAGAACAGTAGCGGCAACAGAGTTTCTGTGGTTCGACGCGGCTCCGACGACTCACCGACGACGGAGAAGCCAGCGAAGCTGAGCGAGAGAGATGGTGAGGAGGTGAGGGTTTTAGGTTTCACGGGTTTTGGGGTTGGGGTTCTCACGGGATTGGGGTTTCAATTTTTGGGGTTTGTGGTTTTACGGGGAAGAAGAAAATTGGGTTGGGGCTTTGTTTCATTAAACCGACAAGGGGGGGTTGTCTTGGTTTCATAAACAGATAAACATAACAAAAGGGTTGAGTGGTTCGAGCAGGAAACCAACCTTGATTTTCCAATTTGCGAAATACCGCTCAACTAAATGCACAAACCCAAAATATAAAATAATAATAATAATAATCTCATACAATAAAATAAATAAATAAATAAATAACCAACACGTCAATATAATTCAACTCTAACTCAAATAAAATAAGAGTATCCGAAACATAATTAACTTAATGATTATAATTAGCTTTTAAATAAACGCTCATAAAATTAGGGCTATTACAGAAATGCTTTCCGAGCTAAAAGTTATGGGCAAAATACTTTTCACGTTCAATGTAGGGCACTACTTGTACGAAAAATCCAACTTCATTTTTCACACATTCTAATTTTACGGAGCTATAGAGCATGGAATAAATCCACTTTAGGGACAAGAATCATTTAGAAATGTTTTCCGGGGTTAGATTTATACCAAAAACACTTTTGAGCTTATATGCATAGCACAACTGGTACGAAAAATCCAAATACATTGTTATCCCATTCCGACTTGAGAAACCTATTAAGCATAAAAAATGCCACGTTAGGCGCAACGATCAATTAGAATTTTCTTACGAGATAAAATTTAGGGTAAAATACTTTTCACGTTTGATGTATGGCACTACGTGTACGAAGAATACAACTTCATTTTTTTCATATTCTAACGTGACAGAGTTGTAGATCATGGAAAAAAAACCACTTTTGGCACAAGAATCCTTTAGAAAAGTTTTTCGGGCTAACAGTTATGCAAAAATACTTTTCAACTTCTATGTAGGGCATAACTGGTACGAAAAATCCAATTTAATTGTTTTCCCATTCGGACCTGATGAATCTGTTAAGCATAGAAAACTGCCATTTAGGCGCAAGAAGCAATCAGAAATCTTTTCCGAGATAAAGGTTATGGGAAAAATATCGTCAAATTCAATGTAGGGATCTACTTGCACGGAAATTTCAACTTTACTTTTTCCAAATTATAACGTGACAAAGTTGTACAACATGGGAAAAAATCACTTTAGGCAAACGAATCGTTTTGAAGTATTTTTGGGGCTAAGTGTCATGCCAAAAACACTTTCCATCTTCTATGTTGGGCACAACTAGTACAAAAAATCGGATTTCATTTTTTTCCCATTTAGACTTGAGGTATATGTGGAGCATAGAAAACTGCCATTTAGGCGCAAGCATAAAAAAAAAATCTTATCTGAGATAAAAGTTTTGTGGGGCACAACTGGTACGAAAAATTTCATTTCATTGTTCCTATTCGTACTTGAGGAATCTGTTGAACATGAAAAACTGCCACTTTTTAGACGCAAGAATCAATCAGAATCAACTTGTCACGTTCAATGTCGGGCACTACTTGTACGAAAAATCAAAATTCATTTTTTCCACATTTCAACGTTACGGAGCTGTAGAGCATGGAAAAACACCACTTTAGGCACACGGATCGTTTAGAAATGTTTTTCGGCCAACGAAGTATGCCAATAACACTTTTCAGCTTCTTTATATGGCACAACTGGTACGAAAAATCCAAATACATTGTTAACCCATTAAAATTTGAGGAATCTGTTGAGCATAAAAAAATGCCACTTTATGCGCAAGAACCAATTAGAAATCTTTTCCGAGATTAAAGTTATGAAGAAAATATTTTTCACGTTCAATGTAGGACACTACTTGTGCGAAAAACCAGTTTAGGCACAAGAATAGTTTAGAAATGTTTTCCAGGCAAAGAGTGATGCCAACAACACTTTTCACCTTCTATGTAGGGCACAACTGGTACGAATAATCGATTTCATTGTTTTCCCATTCGGACTTGAGGAATCTATTTGTCATATAAAAAATCACTAGTGGAAAAAAACGAAAGGGTTGCGGTTTAAACAACCCTAAGGGTTGCGTTTTTGGCCATCAACCCTTTCCGTAGCACCCCTTCACTAAAAGTGAAGGGCCGCAGTTGAGGCCCAACACCGCAGCCCTTCCAATATGGAAGGGCTGCGCTTTGGGCCTCAAACGCAGCCCTTCTTTGTACAAAGGGTTGCGGTTTTGACCATAATCGCAGCCCTTTTAACCTAAAAACATTTTTTTTTTTTTTTTGCATTTTTTAACTCCTAAATATATCTACTTCATGTTGATATTGTTTATTAAGATTAGTATCAAATCTTAACTCTTAGTTATACAGCATATTAATAAGCACAAAAAAAAATAGAATCATGGTTTCTGACAAAAAGAAAATAGTGGAAGTCATGCTTTCCATAGGTCACTCGAATGATACTCTTGCATTGCTGAGTGCCCCACTGTCTGATAAGAGTCAGATGCCAATTAACCTTACTGCCAACTTTCATCCCAGAAAAACAAAATCAAACAAATGATTCCAACTATGCATTAAATATTGATCAATGATATAATTGTAAGGCTTATGCTAAACAGAAAAGGTCTTGAAGTATATAGAACACAATTTTGGAACACACATTGCCCCACTATGAAAAGCTTATGCTAAATAGCATGATTAACTTTAATCCATACATGAAAATCATAAATCTGAGCAATTGAAACGCAAACCCTCATAACCGAAAGTCCCAATATCAAAACGAAAATGAAAGAAAAAACAAAAATATAAAAATCGAACGGAAATGAGAAAAAATGAACGAAAATGAACAAAAATGAAAAAAATGAACAAAGATGAAAAAAAATGAATGAAAATACAAAAGAGAAAAATCATAGATTTGAAATTACATAAACATTAATCAAAACAAAGATCAAGAAATTATAGATCTGAAAAACGAAAAATCATCACTTGTTGGTGTCGTTGCTTAAGCGGAGTTTGACGACGACGAAAAGATGGTCGGAGTTCGACTAACAGAGAAAAGGACGAACGACGAGCAACAGCGCGGCAAGGCGGCAAGGCAGCGTAGGTCTTGAACAACGAACCCTCATTGAAAGGAGAAGGAACAAATATTCGATGTCGTCGGAGGGTGAGAGAGAACGAATATTTGTTGTTGTGGAAGGAGGGTGAGAGAGAAGGGAGAAGGAAGGACGTGAGAGAGGAGAGAGAATGAGGGAGTAGAGAAGGAAGAAGAATGAACCCGCTTCATATGTTAAACCCGCGATTAATTCCTTTCAAAATTGTTTTTAAAAAGAGCCCATAAAGGGCTGCATTTTTTAAAAAAGGCAACCCTTTATTACTTATCAGGCAGCAGTTTTTAAAAACCGCAGCCCTTCACTAAAAGGCCTGCGGTTTTTGCATTGATAGCAGCCCTTCGTAAGTGAAGGGCTGCAGTTTTTGGGCTAACCGCAGGTTTTTCAAAAAACGCAGCCCTTGCAGCGTAGACCATCCGTTTTGTTTCAACTAGTGAATGCCACTTTAATCGCAAGAATTAATTTGAAAGTTTTTACGAGATAAAATTTAAGGGAAAAATACTTTTCAAGTTCAATGTAGGGCACTACGTGTACAAAAAAATTCAGCTTCATTTTTCCACATTATAACATGATGAAGTTGTATAGCATGAAAAAAACCAACTTTACACACAAGAATCATTTAGAAATTTTTTTTGGGATAAAAGTTATGCCAAAAACACTTTTCGTTTTCTATGTACGGCTCAACTAGTACGAAAAATCCGAATACATTGTTATCCCATTCGGACTTAACAAATATGTTGAGCATGGAGAACTGCCACTATAAGCGCAAGAGTCAATCTGAAAAGTGTATCGAGATAAAAGTTATGGGCAAAAAACTTTTTATGTTTAATGTAGGGTACTACTTGTACGAAAAATCCAACTTCACTTCTTCCACATTCCTGCATGACAGAGTTGAAGACCATGGAAAAAAACAACTTAAGGCACAAGAATAGTTTTAAAAATGTTTTTCGCGCTAAGTGTTATTCCAAAATCACTTTTGAGCTTCGAAGTAGAGCACAACCGGTACGAAAAATCCGAATACATTGTTATCCTATTTGTACTTGAGGAATCTGTTGAGCATAAAAAAAATGCCACATTATGCGCAAGATTCAATTAGAAATCTTTTCCGAGATAAAAGTTATGGGCAAAATACTTTTCACGTTCAATGTAAGGCACTACTAGTACGAAAAATCCAACTTCATTTTTCTACATTATACCGTCACGCAGTTGTACAGCATACAAAAAAAACAACTTTAGGCGTAAGAATTGTTTAGAAATGTTTTTCGGGCTAAAAGATATGCGAAAACACATTTTTAGCTTCTATTTAGGACTTAACTGGTACGAAAAATCCGATTTTGTTGTTTTTCCATTAGAACTTGAGGAATATATTGAGCATAGAAAACTGCCACTTAGGTGCAAGAATCAATCATAAATCTTTTCCGAGACAAAAGTTATGGGTAAAATACTTTTCAAGTTTCATGTAGGTAACTACTTGTAGGAAAAATCAAACTTTATTTGTTCCACATTCTAACGTGACGAACATGTACAACATGGAAGAAAATCACTTTAGGCACAAAAATCATTTAGAAGTGTTTTTTGGGCTAAGTGTTATGCCAAAAACACTTTCCAACTACAATGTAGGGCACAACGGGTACGAAAAATCTGATTTCATTATTTTTCCATTCGAACTTGAGGAATCTCTTGAGCATAAAAAAAATGTCACTTTATGCGCAAGAATGAACTCGAAATCTTTTCCGAGATAAAAGTTATGGGCAAAATACTTTTGACGTTCAATATAGGACACTACGTGTACGAAAAATCCAACATCATATTTTCCAGATTCTAACGTGATGCAGTTGTACAGCTAGCATGGAAAAAAATCACTTTAGGCACAAGAATTGTTTAGAAATATTTTTCGGGTTAAGAGTTATGCCAAAAACACTTCTTAGCTTTTATGTAAGGCACAACTGGTACGAAATATCCGATTTCATTGTTCTCCCATTCGTAGCTGAAGAATTTGTTGAACATAATAAAAATGCCACTTTATGCGCAAGAATCACTTAGAAATCTTTTCCGACATAAAAGTTATGGGAAAAAATGTTCACGTTCATTGTATACTTGGACGAATAATCCAACTTCATTTTTTTCAACATTTTAACGTTACGGCGCTGTAGCGCATGGAAAAGAAAACACTTTAGGCACAAAAAACGTTTAGAAGTATTTTCCGGGCTAAGTGTTATACCAAAAACACTTTCCAGCTTCTACGTAAAGCACAACTGGTATGAAAAATCCGATTTCATTGTTTTCCTATTCTGAATTGAGAAATCTGTTGAAAATAAAAACAATGCCACTTCATGCGCAAGAATCAATTAGAAATCTTTTCTGAGAGAAAAGTTATGGGCAAAATACTTTTCACGTTTAATGTAGGACACTACTTATACGAAAAATTCAGCTTCATTTTTTCCATATTGTAACGTTACGGACCTGTTGAGCATCGAAAAAAACCACTTTAGGCACACAAATTGTTTAAAAATGTTTTTTGGGCTAAGAGTTATGCTAAAAACACTTTTCCACTTGTTTATAGGGCATAACAGGTAAGAAAAATCCGAATACATTGTTAACCGATTCAGAGTTGAGGAATTTGTTGCGCTTAAAAAATGCCAATTAATACGCAAGAATTAGTAAAAAATATTTGTCGAGATTAAATTATGGGGAAAATACTTTTCAATTTCAATGTAGGGCACTACTTGTACGAAAAATCCAACTTGATTTTTTCCAGATTATAAATCACGGAGCAGTAGAGCATTGAAAAAAATCACTTTAGGCACAAGAATCGATAGAAATATTTTTCGGATTAAGAGTTATGCCAAAAAAAAGTTTTCATCTTCTATATAGGGCACAACTTGTACGAATAATCCGATTTCATTGTTTTCTCCTTCGGAATCTATTTAGCATATAAAAAATGCCACTTTAGGTGCAAGAATTAATTCGAAATGTTTTACGAGATAAAAGTTAAGGTTAAAATACTTTTCAAATTCAATGTAACACCCCGATAATTCTCTCTTTTCCAAAATACCTTTTCAATATAAACTTAGAGAATCATCAAAGCATTATTGCCCGTGTGATAACGTATCGGCTTATTCAGAATTTTGCAGCGGAAAACATATAACTGAACTTTAGAATTGAAATATAATAAATAACGAAATAACTTTAAAACCAAACAACATTTTTAACTTTAACGTCAAACCAAATTGAAATGTAAATGTATCTACTAAAATAATAAATAGATCAATATGTCACACAAGCTCTCTATTCCCAAAACCTCATGATGCATCATCTACACACCTGTAAATGTTAATGCACTAAAGAATCTGCTAACGAAAAATGGGTCATCACAGGATCAATAAGGCAAAGCCATGATCAATACATACCAACAAGGAGACAAAGCACGTAGTCAGTAAAGCTGGGTACTACATAATAATAAATAAACATTTCTAAGATGATACTCATATATGTAAGTAGGGATAAAGAACAACATAACAATCTGTAGATAACTGTTACTGAACTAAACGTTAACAATCTTTTATTAGTTTAATGGAATAGTTATTGGACCAAGTTATCTCATCTAAAAACCAGATTTCACCTAGGGGGACGAAATGCGGGTGCAATTCCATAATTCATAATAATTTACGATATCAAGGAACCTTTTTAATACAAATAGGAACGATGATGAATCAAATTTCCAGAAAAAGTCGTGGCACGACCACCGTGTACCCCAACTCCTGATTGTCGAACTTCAGACGTGCACCAGTCTAATGTGTCTCACTATCCAAGTTCCACTTTATATGATTTACCAATTAATACTTGTTATGACACACAAGCAACACAGATAAAATATAATCAAACATTCATAATTTTATGTCTTTTATATTAGGATTAAATAAGTGATCATACAATTTACAACCCAAAATTAATTCCTTCTTTATTCCAATCCTTCTTATTTGTTGAACATAGCCAACAACCAACTTATCATTCAAATGTATAAATTTTCAACTTGCCAAATAAGGCCCACAATCCTCATAAAGTAATGAAAATAATAATATAAGGGCACACATGATTCAATCATGATCCAACTTAATAAATATATCAATTCCCCCATGTGAATTAATAAACAAAGTTCCCAACCAACATGCTTACATCAATATTCCATACAAACATGATATAAATATCACACTCAACATGTTCAGACACGTGCATAAAACATGTAAAATCCAATCATAATACCAATCATATATAAACTCACATAGTTCCTATATATGATACTACATAACTTTTCCTTCATAAACTTATGATACTGCATCAAACAACACATAGGTATGTATGTACCTTGTGTAGACAAATTGATAGGCCACTTTTAACAACTTATAATTTATTAAAACTCCCTTTAAATATACTTAAACATGCTACTATGATTTTCCAATCTTTAACACCCTGAAAATCCATTCTTTGATAATTCAAATCCCGATTTAAACATAATAATCAAATCTGAATTTTTATTCTTTAAATACATAATTTATATAATTATAGATTCATCATTAAAATAGTAAATTAAACCTTCTTATCATAAGTAGTACTGAAATAAAACATAAAAACATAATCTTTAATCAAAACTTGAGGAAGAAGAAAAGTAATCAAACCAATACAAGAAGGACAAAGAAAGGACGTCGGCTAGGAAAACAGTGGCGCCGACAGCTCGGTGATGGTGGTCGCGGTGAATGGTGGCGATAATGGTGTGAAGAAGAAAGTGTTTCTTGAAAGAGAAGAAAAGAAAGTAGAAGAAAGAAAAACGTGGAAGTAGAGGAAATAAAAGCTGGCCGGTTTTCTTGTGGGAGGGATGAGAAAGAATTTGTGTGGGTAAAATATTTGGATTTAATTTATAAGCATGTTATCCTTTCGGGCATAGGAAAAGGCAATTGGGTTTTAAGTAGGATTGAATGATAATGAATAGGATTGGTGAATAAACTCTCAACATTAGTAGAAGTTCCTTTTCCTAGTCCAATGAGTATTTGGATTCCTCAAGCCCATTCAAAATCCTTTTTCAAATCCAAATTGTATTTTAAATATTTTTCAAAGCATCACTAGTAGAAAAAGGAAGATTTGCGTCCCCCCAAGTGCGTCGCATGAAAGGCAAAACGACGCAAAAAGATAATTTGCGTCGCATGCAATAAAGAGTGCGACAGCACAACATGGGAACATAACCAACACATAAGAGCTATATGTGTCGTACCTTGTTGATGTTGCAAAACACTAATTTGCGTCGGACCCCTTGGCCCATCCGACGCAGATTGGTTCATCCTGGATACAAAAATTGTAACACTATCTGAGTCGCACTTGCCTTAGGTGCGTTGCAAAAACGGTATTTGCGTCAGACCCTTAAGCCCATCCGATGCAAATTACCCTTTACCCCCAATAGAATTTTCTCCCCAGCAATACTCCCCCAACGACATTATTTGGAATAGGAGCCCTAAGTTACATGCAAAAAACTGAACTCATTCTCTCTTCACTCTCACCTGCAAATGACCCTTCGCCCTCACACTCTCGCCGGCGCTCCCTCACCCTCGTCGGCGACGTTGCTTCTCTAGCGAACTCAGGCATCACAAGCAAAATAAGTATTCTACATGGTTGACACTGCCGATTCAAAATGGTTTGTTGGCATCGATGGAAAAAATAGAACGCTTGGAATTGATGATGTACACGATGAAGAAGAATACGATACACAATTCAATGAAATCATTGCTTTGTCAGTAGTCATTCCAAGTACATTAGGGGAAGATCTAGACACAAATTACATTCGTCGAGACCATAATGAGGGATTTTACGTTGTCAAAGAAAAAACTGATTAATAGGTAAATTATGTAATATTGACTCAACTAATAATGTTTATAATCTTTAATTATATATTTTGTGCTTTGTTAGAATAATTTTGAACTACTTTATTGATGAATCTAACATGTATTTGGTTTTAGGTGTAGTGATGGAAGATGAGATAATGCATTATGCATCTGAGCCCGAGATTACTGATGAAGCTGCTATGAAGAAAAAAGTGAGCAGGCCAAGAGGTCCTACAAAAGGGATACATTCCAAACCCGGGGTCCAAAGAGTATTTCAGTGGGATGAGTTTATACGTCCGATTGGGGAATATGATGGTGCGTACAAGACACATTGCGGCGAAATCAGTAGAAGCAAAGTGTCTATCTTGTACGACAGTTGGGATGAATTTCCAGAAGGCATAAAAACGACTTTATGGGAAGATGTTAAAATAAGTAACCTTATTCTTTTAATATAATTGAGATCGTATTTATTAATTATTATACTAATCGTGTATTAGTGGTTTATTTTTGTATATTGAAGAGAGAGTTTGGAATAGAAGAGGATGTGAAGAAGAGACGAGATGTCCTGACTACTTGTGTTAAGCGGTGGAGATATTTCAAGTTAAGATAGGTGACTAGATGGATCACAAAAACGAGGAAGGGGCCTAACAATGATACGCCACCGTACGTGCTCTATCTTTCCATCATGCAAGAGATTTGGGACCAGTTTGTGAAAAATGTAGCTCTAAGGAGTTTAAGGTATGTAATATATACATTACAATCATATGAAATTAGGAAAATTGGATTTTAATAAACCAACCATTAGGCTGTCTTCTTAAAACAGTCCCACTTATAAGTTATTTTTGAATAATCCAACCTTTTGGTAATATCTTCTCATAATGATCCCAGTGACTTGTGACCTGAACATCAGGTAATTTTTACCCCCTCCTCCTACTCATTTCTCTCTCTTCCCCCTTCACCTCCTTGGTTCAGTTTGACCCCTCCCATCTCTTCCACCGGCCGCCCTTTCTCTCTTCGTCGCCGCTTTTCTGTTTCTCTCTTCGTCGCCGGGAAGGGGTGACATGATGGAAAAATACGAAGGAAAATCGGGTGGGAATCGGGTTTGTTACGGGGGTGGGAATCGGGTGGAGAGATCGCGCGGTTTGCAGGGGTTTGCTCGGGCTACCGGCGATGTGTGGGGGATTACGGGGTTTGTTAGGGGGTGGGAATCGGGTGGAGAGATCGGGTGGGGTGGAGTTTAGGGTTTGCAACGAGCTGGAATTAGGCCGCAGCAGGCTTGGTGGTGGGGTGGGTAGGGGTGGGTTGGGCTGCATCGAACTGGGGTGAGGTTTGTAGCGGATTGGGGGTGGGATGGGGCTGCAACGAATTAGGGTGTGTGTCGGACTGCAGGGGCTTGGTTGCAGTGGGCTGGGGTGGGTGGGGCTGCAAGGCGTTTCGGTTGGGGTAGGTTGCAGTGGGATGGGATAGGGTGGGGTGGGGTGGTGCTGCAAGGCGCGGTAGGTGGTGGTAATGGTGGTGGTTGTGTAGAAAAGAAGTAGAGGAGGGAGAAAATGTTCTGATCAGAGAGGGTGACATGTGTCACATTTGACCTATTATGCCGGTGACAACAGGTTAAGGACCATTATGAGAAGATATTACCAAAAGGTTGGATTATTCAAAAATAACTTATAAGTGGGACTGTTTTAAGAAGACTGCCTAAAGGTTGGATTATTAAAATCCAATTTTCCTATGAAATTATATAATGATTTGGTTTTCCAATATTGACTATAAATCTTATATTAGGCTAAAAGTGAAAAAGCAAGAATCTCTCAGGCTACTAACAAGCATCCTCATTTTTTGGGTCAAAAGTCATCTGCGGTGATGATTCCCCTTTGTAAACGCGAAGGGTATATCCCTTCATCCTCTACAGCATCATTTGTTGACTCCTCTACATCATCAGTGGTTTCCTCCTTGTCGGATCGAACATTGCCATAGCTTCTCGCGAGATCGAAAAAAGATAAGGTTAGAAATTTTCCTTCCCTAATGAAGAAACATAAAATATAAAAGAGTCCATTGTAATCATTCTTAAAATTTTATAATATTTCTTGTCTAATTAATAGTATTCTACTAATCATACGCGTTTTTCTAATTGGGCGCAGGATGATTGGAAAAGGAAAGAAAATGAAGGAGAGTTTGTTCCAGGTCGGATGGATGATGCTCTATCACGTGCTCTGCAGAGGAAAGCCCGTCCTGGGCGTGTGTTAACAGTTGGGCGTAGCATTGGGATCACATCTTTTTCGGGAGATCCTAATCGGAAGCAATATTGTTCGTAAGGGTAGGGGCATGGATGATAAGGAGATGCAGGCGTTAGAGGCTAGAGTGAGCCAAAGAGTTAGAGAACAGACGTTGGAAGAGATGAACTCGAAGATAGATGCATTAGTAAAAAGAAAGCTTCATGGCTTTTGCGGTGCAATTACGTATTCAAGTACCAAATCAAATAAGGGAAGATCCTCACACTCTAGTTGCTCCTAGTAGCTGTCATTCGGGGGGCAATGATCCATTTGTTAATTTGCAGATATATATTTATTTTATATCTTCTAAGATTATGATATTATACTTCTTGAATACTTAATGATATTATGCTTCTTGAACAATTAATTGATGACATTGTGCTCTCATTGGATGTTAAGAGTCAAGTTCCATGTTATTTGGTATTAGCGGAAACCTCAGGACCGATCATTGTAGCTGAGGGTACCAGTCATCCACGAAAAGAGTCATCATCACATCCTACCATCGTGAAAGTGAGTGTTGATGATTTTCTTATGAAATATGCAGATTCTCTAGTTCCACTACCTATTCCATTCATCATGAAACTCAGTCAAGCTAAGCTGAGGGTTCATTGATAGAATGGCCGAAATAATTATTCCATTTAAGTGACACAAGTTGGTTTAAGTTTAGTTCAGTAAAAGTTGTCTACAGATTATTATATACTTATATTATTATTTATTCCTGCATGTTATTTTATAGTATCATGTTTAGGATCATTTATGTCTGGTATGTAGTACTCAGCTTTGCTGATTACGTGCTTGTTGTGTGTGTGATCATGGCTTTGCCTATTGATCCTGTGGTGATCCTTCGGGGGAGCAGAGTCAAGACAGCATTGACATTACAGGTTCGCAGATGCATCTCATTGGGAATCTGGAATGGAGAGACTCTTGTGTTACTAGTATCATTTAAGTTGTTTTCGTAGGAACTTATGTTTTCAGACAATAGTTAAGGTGTGTTTTTAGTTCTGACATTGTTTAGTTCGAAAGTTTTAATAAAGTTGTTTTAGAAGTTTTTTCCGCTGCAAAATTCTGGTAAGCCGAAAACGTTATCACACGGCGATAATGCCTGGTAATTCTCTAAGGTTTATTATAAAAGTATTTTCTAGAAAAAGAATTATCGGGGTTTACAAGTGGTATCTGGGAGCTTTAGGTTAGTTTAAGACTTATAGGCGCCTAACTAACTAGCTAGCTACGTAGCTTACTAAGTGATTTAGCTTATTAGTTATTTGAAGGAAACCTTAGAATTGCTCCTACGTATTTATTTCGAAAAGTCGGACATAGAATATTTTTTTAAAAACCGGAATTTTTTTTTATATACCGAAAAAAAAAAATCGGAAATTTTAGAACTCGATTTTTTTTTTGGTCCGAAAATTTTTCTCTTTATTATTTCTAAACATGTTTTTTCTTTCAGAGTTCGAAATTTTTTTTTTTAATAATATAAGTTCCGAAATTTTTTTTTCTTTCGAATATATATTAGTTCGAAATTTTCTTATATATTCGAAACTTTTCTTTGGCACTTAAGTAATATTTTATAAAAGTGTCTGCATTATTTATTCATGCCTTTAAAGTTTATAGTATTGCATTGTGAGAATGGGTAGTATAGGATGGGCATATAGGATAGAAATATTATATGCCTGCATCAGAAGTTAGTTCAGCATCATTATTATTTTTCTTCCCTGCAAATATGCATTATTATCATTTCTTTCTGTAATGATGCACTATATTATTATACTTTCCTGCTAATGATACATGAATATTTTTCTTCCCTGCTAACTGTTATATCTTTCTTGCCTGCTAAGGTGTTATATTTTTCATGCCTTTGTTTTTGTTTACCCTTTATTATTTTGTGGGAAACGTTAGAGAGAGTGCTAAACCATTATGGTTTATTTGTTGTAGATCCCTAACCATGTCTGCCAGACAAGTTAATAGAATTGTCAGGCAAGTTAATAGAGTAGGAAGCCATCATAACCCAATTATATTGAGTGATGATGAGAATGTTCGATGTCATGAGCCTTGAAGTTATAGTTACCCTAGCTTAAAGAGCATTATGCATTATGTGTTAAAAGTAGGTATCCCTGTTAGCGATATATGAAGTAATTCAAAAGTTTGATTGTACTAGAGTGCAAACCTGAAAGGACATCTACAATATTATTGGAGACATATTTGAGCGATGTAAGTGCTTTAGAGATGGATGAAAATGGACATCAATCCAAAAGGATTTGAAGATCTATTAGATCTAGGAGTTCAGATTATTGTTATTAATATTATTATAGTGAAGACTTTGGAGACTTTGCAGATGAAATGTTTACTCCATAAAAGTATAAAGATAAGGATGAGAATGATGGTGTAATTCCATAGAGTATTTATTTATGCTTTAAGATTAGTTGTTGGAAGTAGTCAAGCTACAATGGTTTAAATTTCTTTCTCTAGCATCTTTATATTATTGAGGAATAAGTTGGTTATTTTGGATTGGGAGAATATTCTTATTATCGGTTGAGGAATGAAGTTATTATTTATTTATATGAGTGAGTAAGAATTTATTCTGGCACGTGATGGGAATATTTTTTATTTTATTATTCTTTTCATCATGTGATTATATTCTTGCTTGCTTGTTTCTACTTGCACGTTGATGTGAATATATTTTACATGGATGATTAGTGATTATTAGAGAACATTCATGTTGAACTTGAACTAGTGAAATTGTTTGTTGATGCGATCTTTATGATCAAATCAAATGTTGCCTTCGTGGAATGGCAAGTAGTCTGAATCGAAACCAAAGTAGAGTTACGTTAAATTTCAGTTGCGAAGTAGAGTGTCAAACAATAATGATGCCTTAGCTTCTGTTATTCGGCTATTGGCCGAGAATTTGACTCGAAAGTGTTGAGTGTCCCGATTCTGCTAAGACATGTTTAAGAGACTAGCTAAGATTAAACCGTCGTACCTTAAGGGGTAAGCTGACCCTATCCTCTTAGAGAGTCGAATTGGGGCGTTTGAAAAGATTTTTGGGGCTGTGAATTGTCCTGAGAGTATGGAAGTAGGTCAAGTCATACCGTATCTGAAAGATGAGACTGACTTATAGTAGAAAGAGAATGAGACTAGACTCAGTATTATGAAAGAGTTTATTTGGGAATCCTTTATTGCTGCTTTAAGAGAAAAGTTTTACCCTGCTTTTATGAGGAAACTAAAGATCTAAGAGTTTATCAACTTAGGATGAGAAGTATGACTATCTCTAAGTATTATAGCAAGTTCATAGCATTGTCTAGATTTGCACTTGAAGTAATAGCCATTGAGGAGTTAAAGGCTCATGATTTGAGCAAGATTTGACTAAGGAAATTCAATTGGGTTTAGTAGATTTTGAAGTGTTGATTTGCCTATTAACATTCCTATTGGAGAAATCATAAGGTATACCGAGTTGTTTAGAAATTTCCTTTAAAGATAGGAGACTTTGTATTTCCGTCTGACTTAATAGAATTCAATTTGGGAGATGTGATTCTTGGGATGAATGGTTGAACTTTACAAGGCAACATTGATTTGAGTTCAAAAGGTAGTGTTGAGAAACCCTTGGGAAAATTGACCTCTATAGACGATTTGGGAAACCTAAGAATTTGGAGTGATCTCTGCTATGCAAGTGCAGAAGTTGATGAGAAAGGGGTGTGAGCTATTTTTCTGTAGCGTGCAAGATGTAGTAAGGAAGCTGAGTTAAACTTGAGGATGTTCCAATAGTGAAGAGTTTATGGAGTATTTCCGAGTGAAATTTCAGGTATGCCGCCTGCAAGAGCTGTTGAGTTTACCATAGACTTAGTTCCTGGAACTGCACCTATATCTAAGGCACCTTATAGAATGGCACCTCCTGAGATGAGTGAGTTAAAGACGCAATTGCAAGAACTTTTGGATAAGGGTTATATCAGACCTAGTGCATCGCCTTGGGGAGCTCCTGTATTTTTTCGTGAAGAAAAAGGATGGGAGTATGAGGTTATGTATCGACTATAGGGAGTTGAAAATGTTACCATCAAGAACAAGTACCCTTTGCCTAGAATAGATGACCTATTCGATCAATTGAATGGAGCGAGTGTGTTCTCGAAGATTGACTTACGTTCAGGATATCATCAATTGAGGGTAGCCAATAAGGATGTACCTAAGACTGCCTTTAGAACGCGTTATGGTCACTACGAGTTCACTGTAATGCCATTTGGGTTAACAATGCTCCTGCTATATTTATGGACTTGATGAATAGATCTTTCATGAGTTTTTGGATAAGTTCGTAGTGGTTTTCATTGATGACATTTTATATATTCGAGGAATGAAACCGAGCATGATGAACATTTAGGATTATTTTGGAGACTTGAGAAAAACCAATTATATGCCAAGTTCTCTAAGTGTGAGTTTCGTTTGGAGAAAGTAGCATTTTGGGTCATTTTGTGTCTAAGGAAGGAGTCTCAGTAGATCCTGCTAAGATTCAAGCTGTGAGTGAGTGGCCAACTCCAAAGAGTGTGTCGACATTAGGATTTCTTGGGTTTAGCTGGCTATTATAGGAGATTTGTGGAGATTTCTCGAAGATAGCAAGACCTATGACTAATTTGATGAAAAAGGAGTCCAAGTTTGAGTGGAATGAGAAGTGTGAGGAAGCTTTCAGATCTTGAAGGATCGTTTAACCACTGCACCTGTTTAACCCTACCTGATGGAATGAGGGATTTGAGGTCTATAGTGATGCTTCGAAAAATGGTTTGGGTTGTGTGTTGCAACAGAATGGTAAGGTAATAGCTTATGCTCGCGTCAATTGAAACCTTATGAGGCTAATTACCCTACCCATGATCTAGAGTTAGCTGCCATAGTGTTTGCATTGAAATTTGGAGACATTATCTTTATGGAGCAACTTGCAAGATATTTACAGACCATAAGAGTTGAAGTACATCTTTACTCAAAAGGACTTGAATATGAGGCAAAGAAGATGGCTAGAGTTGATTAAGGATTATGATCTAGACATCCAGTACCATGAAGGGAAAGCCAATGTGGTGGCTGACGCCTTGAGTAGGAAATCGAGTCATAGCTTGAGTGTTGATAGTCCCTGAGGAGTTGTGTGAGATATGCAAAGGTTGAACCTAGAAATTTTAAATCCTGGGGAAAGTGAGGCTAGACTCAGTAATCTTTCTTTGGGAGTGAGTTTTCGATGAGATTATTGAGGGTCAAGTTGGGGATGAGCACTAGACAAGATAAAGAGAAAATGAAGCAAGGTAAGGAAGTAGACTTCAAGATTCATGATGATGGGAGTCTAAGGTTTAAAGGGAGGTGGTGTGTACCACAAAAGTGCAATGACCTTAAGAGACGTCTTATGGATGAGGGGCATAATACTCCAATTCTGTGCACCCTGGGGGTGACAAGTTGTATAAGGACTTAAGGTGTATCTATTGGTGGCCAACATGAAGCGAGAGGTAGCTGAGTATGTGTCTAAGTGTCTAACCTGTCAGAAAGTGAAGATAGACCATAAGAGACCCATGGGGAAATTCAATCGTAGAGGTTCCTGGATGGAAGTGGGATTCTATTTCTATGGACTTTGTGACTGCCTTACCCAAGTCGAGGAGTGGAAATGATACCATTTGGGTTATTATGGATAGACTGACCAAGTCCGCTGTTTCATACCTATTAAGGAGACATGGAAGAAGAAGCAACTCGCTAAACCTATATCAAGCATGTAGTGAGATTGCATGGAGTTCCAAAGGACATTATTTGACGTGACTCTAGATTTCTATCTAAGTTTTGGAAAAAGGTCCAATAAACCTTGGGACAACATTAAAATGAGTACCGCCTTTCACCCTGCGACCGATGGTCAGACTGAGAGGACTAACAAACTATGGAGGATATGTTGAGCTTGTGCAAGATTTTCAAGGAAGTTGGGAGGACCAATTAGATTTGATTGAGTTTTCTTACAACAATAGTTACCATGCGAGTATAAAGATGGCACCTTTTGAGGCTTATATGGACGGAAGTGTAGAAGTCCCATTTGCTGGAATGACTTTAGTGAGAATATAGTTTGGGGACTGAATTATTGAGGAGACCGTCAAGAATGTAGATTGATTCAGGCTCGAATTCAAGCTGCGCAAGATAGGCAGAAAGTTATGCAGATTAAAACGCGCGAAGATGAGTTGCTGTAGGTGATAAAGTATTCCTGAAAGTATCACCCACAAAGGCGTTATGAGATTTGGGAAAAAGGGCAAGCTAGTGCTAAATATGTAGGCCCATATGAGATTTTGGAGCGCATTGGGAAAGTAACTTATAGACTGGCATTGCCAATGGAGTTTGAAAAGATGTTAATGTATTCCACATCTCCCAACTTAAGCGCTATATCCCTGATGAGCGTCATGTGTTAGAGCCTGAAAGAGTGCAGATAGATAGTAGCCTCACATATGAGGAAAGACCTGTCAAGATTCTCGATAGGAAAGTGCGTAGTACGCGCAACAAAGATGTTCATATTGTCAAAGTTCTTTGGTCTAACCACGAGTCAGAAGAGGCAACGTGGGAAGCCGAAGATGATATGAGGAAAAAGTATCCAGATCTATTCCTTGAGGTGAGTTACGAGGGCGTAACTCGTTTTCTTTAAGGGGGGTAGAATGCGGTAAATTTTGCGCTTTTGTCTATTTTTATGAGATTTAATGCATATGTATGCCTATGTTGGGCAATTTGCACATGTTAGTGCAAAAGAAGTAGAGTCTCCGCATAAGAAAGAGTGTTCATAAGTAACACAAGTGTTTTAAAAAAATTGGGAAAAGTGCACAAGAGGCACTACCCTTCTTCGAAAACTTTCGAAATGGTGGTTTCAACTTTTGAAAGTACGAGGATTTTGCGTCAAGTTTCGGGACGAAACTTCTTTTAAGGGGGGTAGACTGTAATCCCCCACAATTTTAAAGAATTTTAATATATTTAAGTATTTATATAGTTATAGTTAAATCCAAATGAGTTTGGAAAATGATTTGACTATTTAAAAAGGGTTTACTATTTTAAAAGTCAAATGAAATTATTTTTCATAGCTTAATAAAATTAGAAATATTGTATCCATCATGGATCACTCTCCTATCAAACATCCAAGGTCTTCCAAACAGTACATGGCACGCATCCATGAGTATTACATCACACCAAATCTCCTCTTCATATGTTCTACCAATGCTAAAGTTAAGTAATACACGACTGGATACATGTATTCCTTTTCCTTGATTTAACCATTGAATGACATAAGGGTTAGGGTGTGGGGTTGTGTTTAGATTAAGCTTGGTTATGAGGGTTTGAGAGGCAACATTAGTACAACTTCCACCATCAATTATTAAAGTACATACCTTTCCTCCAATAGTACAACGTGTATGAAAGATGGACTCCCTTTGTAGTTGCTCCTCTTGGACAGCCATTCCACTAAGGGTCCTTCGAACAACCAAACATTCTCCTTCATCTGGACCGAGCACTTTTTCCTCCTCCACTTCTTCTTCTTCATACTCCTCCATCTCATGTTCTTCTGCTAAAGTTTCATACTCCATCAGGGTCACTACTTTTGTGTTTGGACACTCAGATGCGAAGTGACCTAGTCCTTGGCACCTAAAACATCTCCTAGGAGCCTTGGTTTGTATGGGGCTGCTCTCGGGCTTTTTGAAGGGTGGTTTAAAATTGTTGGTAGGGTTAGGCTTAGGGGTGAATGTGTTTGGCTTAGTATAGGGCGTGGTTTTAGCAAAGGGTCGAGGTGACTCTCATTTGCCTTTGGTCTTTTGTTGTTTCTCCACCTTATGCGCCAAGATGACAAGTTCTTTGAGGGTTGAGTAATGGTGAAGCTCCACTACATTAGCAACCTTTGAATCCAGGCCTCCTAAGAACCTAACAAGGGTTTGAGGCTCATCCTCGTGCAACTCACATTTCATCAAGAAAGACTCAAATTCTCTTGCATACTCTTCAACACTCCTCGAGCCTTGTTGAATATTATGAAGCTTAGAAAAGTTCTCTTGCACATAATAGGTTGGCAAGAACTTCTGCTTAAGTAGTTTCTTCATTTTCTCCAAGTACGCACCTTCTCTTTTCCATCTCTCTCCCTTTTGGCACATACACTAGCCCACCAAGTAGAGGCATATTTCCTCAACTTAAGAGCCACTAACTTCACTCGTTTGTCCTCGGGTATTTGTTTGTAATCAAACACCCTCTCTACAGTTCTCATCCATTCAATGAATTCATCAGCATCCAACTTACCATCATAATCAGGGATATCAACTCTAATGTCATTGTTGCGTTGGTTGTGCTGTGGGGGCCTTCTAAAAGCTAGGAATGTCTCGTCACTCTCTTGATCAGATAGGTTATCTTCGTCTCTATCTCCTCTTTGAGTTTGCAACCTTAACGTTAATTGCCTTACTTGATCTTGTAAAAGTTGCATTCTGGCTTCATTCTCCTTTCTTTCATCTACCAATAACTTCATGGTCTCTCTTCAATTACTTGGTGGATTAGAAAGCTCACCAGACTCCATAATTAACAGTTTTTGATGTACGGTTTTGGGGGTGGGTTGTAGATTGTCTTTGGGGGTACGTGGTTGGGGTTTGAGGATTGGTTAAAGGTATCTTCTTCAACCTCCAGCTCTGATACCAAGATGTTGTAGACTTGGAGTAACACTCGAAGTTTACAAGTTCAAATTTGCGGATAATAAATCAAACATAAAATGATACTGGTTTGCACAGAAGATGGCACTGTGCCTTAATGATGCTTCGTGGATAAATTAGCTATCTTTAATCTTCTAAGGATACAGTCACACCACCTTACTTAATTAAAGTTCCCTAAGATCACAAATTAGTCTAGCTAGGACTAATTAAGCAAAGGATAAATCACTCTAAGTTTCCAAATCCAAGAAACAAGAATAATTCGAAAGTTGAGATAAACTCGGTTTTTAGGCATAAAATCTTGATTGATTTTCATTGATAATTCCGTAAACATTTATACAAGAATTCATGTCCTAATTTTCTGATTTTCTAGAAAATAAAATAAAATAAAATAAAAACAAATTAATCCACTAAGTGTTCATCATGAACAACAGGGCTTGACAACCTCTTTGGACAAAGGAAGTGGCGTTGAGGAATGGCGCACACCTTCAGCAAGTCACCCTTGAATTGTGGAACCAACTTTCACGTTCTTTGGTGGCTGATCATGGATTTGAATATCCACCACATAACTTCTATTTCCATGCACCACTTTCTCCAACAACCTCAGCCTTGCAATGGCCATAATCTCCACATGACTCGCACATGATTTACACTTACACAATTAAACACTAAGACTTATACGCGTTCGCTTGCACTTGCAATGGCACAGTGAATGGCATGGTTCTAAGGACACTAAAAACTCCTTGTACGAAACTAAGTTTATTACAACTCAATGACACTTAGTAATACAAGTTTAGGGAATTGAAATTACAACTCAAAACAAACCTAACACAAGATTTAAGCTAACTAAATGAATCAAAGGAATAACACATTCGACTTAATTAGAAACCATACTAACAATAGTATCTAACTCCTTCGAACAGTTCATGGACATAGACTTGTACTCAAACATAGCTTCACTAACCATTACAATGAGTGCTTGAGCTTTGTTAATGAGCAATAATGGAGCTGCATTGCCATCATCAGATTTTGTAGACTTGGAGTAACACTCGAAGTTTACAAGTTCAAATTTGTGGATAACAAATCAAATATAAAATGATACTGGTTTGTACAGAGGATGGCACTGTGCCTTAATGATGATTCGTGGATAAATTAGCTATCTTTAATCTTCTAAGGATACAGTCACACCACCTTAGTTAATAAAAGTTCCCTAAGATCAGAAATTAGTCTAGCTAGGACTAATTAAGCAAAGGATAAATCACTCTAAGTTTCCAAATCCAAGAAACAAGAATAATTCGAAAGTTGAGATAAACTCGGTTTTTAGGCATAAAATCTTGATTGATTTTCATTGATAATTCCGTAAACATTTATACAAGAATTCATGTCCTAATTTTCTGATTTTCTAGAAAATAAAATAAAATAAAATAAAAACAAATTAATCCACTAAGTGTTCATCATGGACAACATGGCTTGACAACTTCTTTGGACAAAGGAAGTGGGTTGAGGAATGGCGACACCTTCAGCAAGTCACCCTTGAATTGTGGAACCAACTCCCACGTTCTTTGGTGGCTGATCATGGATTTGAATATCCACCACATAACTCCTATTTCCATGCACCACTTTCTCAAACAACCTCAGCCTTGCAATGGGCATAATCTCCACATGACTCGCACATGATTTACACTTACACAATTAAACACTAAGACTTGTACGCGTTCGCTTGCACTTGCAATGGCACAGTGAATGGCACATTTCTAAGGACACTAAAAACTCCTTGTACGAAACTAAGTTCATTACAACTCAATGACACTTAGTAATACAAGTTTAGGGAATTGAAATTATAACTTAAAACAAACCTAACACAAGATTTAAGCTTAGTAATGGAATCAAAGGAATAACACATTCGACGTAATTAGAAACCATACTAACAATAGTATCTAACTCCTTCGAACAGTTCATGGACATAGACTTGTACTCAAACATAGCTTCACTAACCATTCCAATGAGTGCATGAGCTTTGTTAATGAGCAATAATGGAACTGCATTGCCATCATCAGATGTTGTAGACTTGGAGTAACACTCGAAGTATGCAAGTTCAAATTTGTGGATAACAAATCAAATATAAAATGATACTGGTTTGTACAGAGGATGGCACTGTGTCTTAATGATGATTCGTGGATAAATTAGTTATCTTTAATCTTCTAAGGATACATTCACCCAACCTTAGTTAATTAAAGTTCCCTAAGATCAGAAATTAGTCTAGCTAGGACTAATTAAGCAAAGGATAAATCACTCTAAGTTTCCAAATCAAAGAAAAAAGAATAATTCAAAAGTTGAGATAAACTCGGTTGTTAGGCATAAAATCTTGATTGATTTTCATTGATAATTTCGTAAACATTTATACAAGAATTCATGTCCTAATTTTCTGATTTTCTAGAAAATAAAATAAAAGAAAATAAAAACAAATTAATCCACTAAGTGTTCATCATGGACAACATGGCTTGACAACTTCTTTGGACAAAGGAAGTGGCGTTGAGGAATGGCGCACACCTTCAGCGAGTCACCCTTGAATTGTGGAACCAACTCCCACGTTCTTTGGTGGCTGATCATGGATTTGAATATCCACCACATAACTCCTATTTCCATGCACCACTTTCTCAAACAATCTCAGCCTTGCAATGGCCATAATCTCCACATGACTCGCACATGATTTACACTTACACAATTAAACACTAAGACTTGTACGTGTTCGCTTGCACTTGCAATGGCACAGTTAATGGCACAGTTCTAAGGACACTAAAAACTCCTTGTACGAAACTAAGTTCATTACAACTCAATGACACTTAGTAATACAAGTTTAGGTAATTGAAATTACAACTCAAAACAAACCTAACACAAGATTTAAGCTAAGTAAATGAATCAAAGGAATAACACATTCGACTTAATTCGAAACCATACTAACAATAGTATCTAACTCCTTCGAACAGTTCATGGACATAGACTTGTACTCAAACATAGCTTCACTAACCATTCCAATGAGTGCATGAGCTTTGTTAATGAGCAATAATGGAGCTGCATTGCCATCATCAGATGTTGTACACTTGGAGTAACACTCGAAGTTTACAAGTTCAAATTTATGGATAACAAATCAAATATAAAATGATATTGGTTTGTACAGAGGATGGCACTGTGCCTTAATGATGATTCGTGGATAAATTAGCTATCTTTAATCTTCTAAGGATACAGTCACACCACCTTAGTTAAATAAAGTTCCCTAAGATTACAAATTAGTCTAGCTAGGACTAATTAAGCAAAGGATAAATCACTCTAAGTTTCCAAATCAAAGAAAAAAGAATAATTCGAAAGTTGAGATAAACTCGGTTGTTAGGCATAAAATCTTGATTGATTTTCATTGATAATTCCGTAAACATTTATACAAGAATTCATGTCCTAATTTTCTGATTTTCTGAAAATAAAATAAAAGAAATAAAATTAAATTAATCCACTAAGTGTTCATCATGGACAACATGGCTTGACAACTTCTTTGGACAAAAGAAGTGGCGTTGAGGAATGGCGCACACCTTCAGCAAGTCACCCTTGAATTGTGGAACCAACACCCACGTTCTTTGGTGGCTGATCATGGATTTGAATATCCACCACATAACTTCTATTTCCATGCACCACTTTCTCAAACAACTTCAGCCTTGCAATGGCCATAATCTCCACATGACTCGCACATGATTTACACTTACACAATTAAAAACTAAGACTTGTACGCGTTCGCTGGCACTTGCAATGGCACAGTGAATGGCACAGTTCTAAGGACACTAAAAACTCCTTGTACGAAGCTAAGTTCATTACAACTCAATGACACTTAGTAATACAAGTTTAGAGAATTGAAATTACAACTCAAAACAAACCTAACACAAGATTTAAGCTAAGTAAATGAATCAAAGGAATAACACATTTGACTTAATTAGAAACCATACTAATAATAGTATCTAACTCCTTCGAACAGTTCATGGATATAGACTTGTACTCAAACATAGCTTCACTAACCATTGCAATGAGTGCACGAGCTTTGTTAATGAGCAATAATGGAGCTGCATTGCCATCATCAAAACTTTCGAAATGGTAATTTCAACTTTTGAAAGTACGAGGATTTTGCGTCAAGTTTCGGGACGAAACTTCTTTTAAGGGGGGTAGACTGTAATCCCCCACAATTTTAAAGAATTTTATAAATATATTTAAGTATTTATATAGTTATATTTAAATCCAAATGAGTTTGGAAAATGATTTGACTATTTAAAAAGGGTTGACAATTTTAAAAGTCAAATGAAATTATTTTTCATAGCTTAATAAAATTAGAATTATTTTAATTAAGCATGTTTTAATAAGAGTTTTAAATACTAAAAGTATATTGAAAAGGTAGTTAATGGAATCGAAAGCCCAAAAGTGATAAAAAGGGAAAGAGTAATTTGATGACTAAAGTTTTAGATAGCCCATCTTATTAGTCATCAAGTTTCTTAATTAAAATCTCTTTTCCTAAGCCACAAGTACAAGCCTTTATATAAATATCCTAAAAACCCAATTATTTTACCCTCACACTTTATTTTCTCCCCTTCTCACGTGATTCCTCTCTCTCACTCGGCATTCACTCTCTCTCCTCCTTGTGCGTCGTTTTTTCAGTTTTCCTCAAAAGTTTGTTTCTTCTTCTTCAAGTAACGTTTCTTGTTGAACAAGAAACGTCACAAATCTTTCAAAGCCGAAGTATTGCTGCGCCGGTCCCTTCTTCGCTGCCACTGCTGTCCGGCGCCCTTCCTTCATCATTGTTGTGGTTGTTTTTCCTCTCTTCCTCTCTAAGATTCCATTAAAGTACTAGTTTTATGTTATTTTATTAATAATTAGCATGTTTATGATTTAAATTATTGTTTTATATGCATATATATATTTCGGTTATTATGTTTATTATCATAACAAATTTCAGATTTAATATGTTAAGTTTATTTTAGTTTTTATCATGAAATTTATAGTTTTTAGGGTTTTTAACACTAGAAACTATATATTAAAGTATAAATCATGAGATTTTTAGTACATAATTTTATATGTATTGAATATATTTTCAGAAGATTTATTAAATTTATAAATGCTATAATTTCAGAAAATAAGTATTTTAAGAGTTTTAAATGATTTTTAATCACTAAAATAGTTGTACTATACTAGGGATTAAAAATAACGAAAGTTTGGTACGTAAAAACGATTTTAAAACACGTTTAAGGGGGTTTTGATCGTTTTAAAGTTGTTGTAATTTTAGTTTGAGATATACATTTTCATTACTTTATTTTCTAGGCGGAGATTTCGTAGTAGGAGACTTTTAGCGAGTAAAAGTGGCCTACCGATTTGTTTATACAAGGTACGTACATCGTCTACGTGCTATGTGATTTAGAAGCATGCTCTAAGAGTATTTATTTATTAGTATCATGTATAGGACTCTATTTGTTCATATATATGATTACTGGAATTGTTTTACATGTTATTTGCCTGTGTGCTACATGTAAACTAGAAGTGTTTATGATTATAAATGTTTGTATGGAAGATTGATGCAAGCAGGATAAGTCAAGTTTATTTATTAATTCGTGAGTGAATTAATATAAGTAGAGTGAATCATGCTTTACATGGATTCTTGAGTATTGTTATTATCTTATAAGGACCGTGGATCTTATTTGGTAAGTGACAAGTTATACCTATATAAAGGTAAAGTTTATTGTTGACTAGGTTCAACAAGTAAGTTGGTAAAGGTTAAAAAGGAAGTTAAAGGAGTCTTGATTGATAAGTTGTGAACATTTAATAATCTGAAGATAAAAAGAGATTCTGTTATGATTGTTTGATTTTAGTTATGTGTTGCGTGTTTGTTGTGTCAACACAAGTAATAAAATATATTCAACGTAAAGTGAAACGAGAATAGGTTATAGACTTTAGACTGGTGCACGTCTGGAGTTGGACATAAGGGTTGGGTTATGGTGAGCGTGCCACTTTTCTAGGAATGGATTGATCACCATCCCTCTTTATTTAAAGGTTCCTCGATATCGCAGGTCACTCTGAAATGCGGAGTGTGCCCCGCATTTCATCTATTTAGTAGCAAGACAACTCGTCCCAATAATTATTCCATTTAAGTGATACAAGTTGGTTTAAGTTTAGTTCAGTAAAAGTTGTCTGCAGATTATTATATACTTATGTTATTTTTTTATTCCTGCATGTTATTTTGTAGTATCATGTTTAGGATTATTTATGTCTGATATGTGGTACTCAGCTTTGTTGATTACGTGCTTGTTGTGTGTGTGATCATGGCTTTGCCTATTGATCCTGTGGTGATCCTTCGGGGGAGCAGAGTCAAGACAGCATTGACATTACAGGTTCGCAAATGCATCTCATTGGGAATCTGGAATGGAGAGACTCTTGTATTACTAGTATCATTTAAGTTGTTTTCGTAGGAACTTATGTTTTCAGACATTAGTTTTAAGTTGGTGTGTTTTAGTTTCAAACATTGTTATTGGTTTCATAAGTTTTAATAAAGTTGTTTTTAGTAAGTTGTTTTCCGCTGCAAAATTCTGAGTAAGCCGAAACGTTATCACACGGGCGATAATGCCTGGGTAATTCTCTAAGGTTTATTATAAAAGTATTTTCTAGAAAAAGAGAATTATCGGGGTGTTACAATTATTATTATTATTATTATTATTATTATTATTATTATTATTATTATTATTATTATTATTATTATTACTACTATTATTATTATTATTCTCATTATCATCATAGCTATTTACAAACTTATATATCAATTATAATGCTTATAATAATAAATCATTTATATAAACCTTGGAATTGATCATCTACTCATTATTATTGTTGTTGGTTATTATATATAATATTAGAACATATGAAGAGTCGTTCTATTCCTTCACTCGTTAGAGTGGTTTTACACAATTGATTAGTCGAAATAAGAGTTGACTAAGAGAATACACTAAATATCACGGTAAATAATATAATGTTTTTATTAGTTTTTTGTTATCATCCATATATTTATCGAATACTTAATAATATGATTCGTTTACAAAATCCATAACAAAATCAAAATGACTCGACAAGGAGTCGACCGAAGTTGAATTAACGTTCAATAGCGAATGGACCCGATGCTTCACAATGATCGAACTAAGGTCATTAGTGATTCAGCCCGAGTACAATTGACTCAACCCAAGCGTAAATGAAAACCGAATACAACTTGCACAAACCTGGTTAAAAATTGTCCAAAAGCGATCAAGACCGATAATGGATCGACTTGTAAATGGAATGTTCAGACATGTTCAACACCTGACAATCCCATGATTCAAATGTGATCGACCTAGTTGAACAAAACCTGACCAATCATGATCTGGAACATTCACTAACAGAATCCTAACCTATCCGGGTCTGACCTGGTTCACCCTGGGTATACCCAGAACCTGTTTGAGAATCTGTTTTAACACCACTACTTGTATGAGGGGTGTTGGATTGACCAATGGTATTATGCTCATGTGGTGTGACATGGAGGTGGAGGCTACAATCACCGGATCCGTCCTAGGAGAGAACTCAAGACATCATACAACTATTCGGATATGTAAAATTTAATTTCTTATGTATTTCCTAAATTTGATTATTACATTTGAATTCATTACTAACATTTCTTTTGTTATGTACCCCGTTGTCTAATATAAAAATCTAGTTGTGGAAGGAGATGTGTGCAACATCATGGATTAATATCATTAATTTGCAAATACGAAATGCAAGTGTAATTTTTCCTACGTCACTTAACATTACGACGATTGCACATGTATATGATTAGTAAGAACAGTTTGTTATGATATGTATAATTTAGGTTTAATTTGCAGTGTTCTAAGAATTTCATAGGTGGTTCTACTAATAGTTTGAATGTATAATATTTGTTTTTTCTTGTTCTCACATCTAAATTCCAATGCATGATATTAGTGCCTATTAGTGCACTCTGCTATATGGAAATGAATGATTAAATTTATTGGTATTCCTCAACCACATATATGAATATTAAATTTATTTAATAAAACGCGGGATTTAAAGGTTTAAGGTTCGAAACCTCAAACACCCTTTTTTTTAAACCTTCTCTTTTCTTTTATCTAAAATTTAAACATTAACTAAGCCCCACATTCTCATTTCTCCCTCAACTGAACAGAACACAGCCAACCTTTTTCCCCCAAAGGCAAAAACCCTAACTCCCTAGCAATGAGCCAACGAAGAACTGACGTCTGACCAGCGACGGCGCACGACCACCGTCTACTTCCGTCTTCCCCTCCGAGACGGCGAACCAGCGAGGCAGCGACATTTCCGGTGAGGTGGCGACCGCATCAGCGCATCTATCATTCTAATTCAACTGTTTGAAAGGTAAAGCCCAATTCTTCAATTTTAAATATGAATTTCACTATTTCAGATTTTAGTCTTTTAGACATTAGATGATTAAAATATGTAATTGTAGTTATGTAATTTTGTTAATCATTTAAATGTTGAATACTTGAATGAATGAATAAAGAATTATGGATAGTGGAATTGTTATTTGTTAGTTGTTAGTGTTACTTAATACTCAATTACTCATAGAATGAATTTGTTGTTTTATGAATTTCAGATTTAAATGTTGAATGAATGAATGTTGAATAAATGAATGTGGATTTTGGACTTTAGATTGTGATTTGTGAATGTTGACTAAATGTTGAATGAATGAATGTGCATTGCTTATATGTATATCTTGCTTGAATCCCATCAATTCATTTGAGGCATTTGATACACAAAAGTTGCTTAGGCTTGCCGAGTTTTATCCAAAAGAGTTCCCATGTAATGATATGACAACACTCCGACATGAACTTGAATATTTTTATGATGACATGAAGAAAGATGCAAGATTTGGAGGAGTGAAGGATATTAATGAACTTTATATGATGCTTGTTGAAACAAAAAAGCATAATTCTTATAAATTAGTTTACTTGCTCATAAAACTAGTATTAATTGTTCTATTTGCAACGGCAAGTGTGGAACGAGTCTTCTCTTCAATGACTTATGTGAAGAACAAGTTGCGGAATAGTATAGGTGATCAACTATTAAATGATAGCTTATTCACATTTATTTAGAGGGATCTTTTTGTTCAAATTAGTGATGATGATGTATTAAAATGTTTTCAAAGTATGAAAACTCGTAGGATGCTTTTGTAATTTTTTTGTTGATGTAATGTAATGAATTAACATTCTACTTAGCTATTGTAGTTTGATATTTGGATTAATGTATTGAACTTTGAGTGAATGAATGTACTTTTTTTTTTACCGGCTCCGAACCCATAGGGTTGGAATCCTGGATATGCCATTGGGTGGTGGGAGGGTTAGGGGTTAGAATTTAGGGTTAATTAAGTTTTTTAAGAGTCATATTTAATGGAAAGATGACGGTAGGATCACGTCTGATGATTTTTCAAAACCGCAGGGGTACTTGGTGAATTTTGGAAAATGCGAGGATACCAGGTGAATATTAAGAAACCTCAGGGGTACCTGGTGAAAAAATTGAAAGAACAATCATATAATGTTTTCAACACCCTAAAATATTTAGTCTAAGTTAGTTAAGGAAACACATTAAAAAAAATTAATTTTAGTGATATGTTATTATGCAATCAATATTACACAGAACCTAGCAGGTTGTCCAAATTAATCTGATTAATGTTAGAATTGTTCTTTAGGTCTTTATTAACAAAAATAACATGTGGGGTGATAAAAATCATGCATGACAATCATATAATATTCGTATAATGACCAGGCAAGCATTATATGATATACAAATTAAAGGCATGAATAATATGAACATAAACTAAATTATAGAAGAAAGGTTAGAATATATATAGTAGAGCGATTGTATATTTAAGATCTACACCATGAAAGAAAACTGTTAATAACTCAATATAGAAAAAATAAGAATTTAAGTATCATCGGGAATTATACATATGCGATTTAGATTGAAGAGTACAACGATCTTTAGGCGGAGCAATCGTGGAACAAATAACGCAGTGTGATCAAGAATAGAAGACTGATTGAAGTATTGAAAGTATTTGTCAGTTTGAGTGTTTTCATAGTCGAAGTGTATTTGTAAGTATTTGTAAGGATTTTTGTATTCGTAAAAAAAAAAACTGAAAAAGCCGTGTTTGATTCGGGAAATCAAGAATATTTATAGGCAGAACAAAACTGCACCTCACGCAGCTACAACATGCCTAGTAAAAAGCGTACACGTGGCACGTGTTTTGAAAAAGATAAGAAAGAAATTTCGCGTCTCAAGCAGAGACCTGCGCTTGACGCAGGATTCTGAATAAGTCAGAAATCCATATGTTAGGTGCAGATGAGTGCACCTAGCACAACTGGACAGTGCTTCGCTTGACACACAACCGTGCATCAGGTGCAAGACCCTGGCGCACCATCCTAGCTCATGACGTGCCTTTGCCAGCTTTAAAATGCGTTTAAAAGATTTCTTTTATTCTGTAATTAGGGATATCTGATTTTACGGGATAAATTCTGATTTTAACTATGTAAAAAATATATTTTGGAAATATTTATTTATAAACAATAAATTAATTATAATTAATTGGATTTTTCAAAGAATTGGGCTCAAATACAATTAATTATCATGAATAATTAATTAGGATTTAGAATATCATTTCGAACACAATTGTGTAGTGGTTCTATAGATTGCTCTTCCATTGGGTCATGCCAACTAATACCGTGGTATGTTTCATCATTGGATCCTTAAATTGGACGACACGATTATGTGTCTACAGAAGCCCCCACTTTGACTGAGGTTCAGGAAACTAAAAGTCAAAGTATACGGTGTCGGACGGAGAACGATTCTAAACGCTCTGCAGTTTATAACTGATCTATATATGTCGGTCTTTGCAAAACAAATTTATTATGCAGGACAATAACTACAAGCAATCTGATTGCCTGCAAAAAAAAAAGATGTTAGCAGATAGGTGCAAACAACTCATACAAGCACATAATGATGCAAAGAGGCAAGCTTAGACTCTCTAAGGATGCATGAGACGCAATGCAAGGATTAAGGTTATGCAAAGCTAAGGGATGACACGTCATGCAAGGTCAGGATTATTCGAGATAACAATGTAAGCTCATGGTTTTGCAAGGCTAGAAGATGTGAATATGTAGAGTGACAGAATGATCAGGATCGAATAGAATGATTTTCGAAAATCATTTTTAGTGAACAATCGGCGTCCGCAAATGAGGTCCGCGGATTACAACTTTTAAGGAGTTTGATTTGACTTGGAGGCACCACCACAATTATAGGACGCCCCCACTTTGGGTGAGCTTGCCTTGAATTAGGCTTGAGCCTTAATTGAAATGTAGTTAATCTATAGTTGAATCGTTGAAAGTTATTGGTGGGGATTCTTCTTTAGGAAGTTGATATAGGCAAAGTCAAATATCACTAGAAACCATGAAATTATCTGAGAGTCATTCAGGGACAAGGAGAGCTTGGATTGAAAAATAAAAAGGTTTAAATTTGTGACTTAAATGAACATGTGGAAAAGGCTTTGACGAGGCTAGGTGCAGACTCGAATTAATGTCGGGATCTAGAAAGAGATTATGCTCCTGAACTCTAGCAAAATCAAATCATTAGAACTTGATTTATTTTATTTTGTTCAAGTGATCGGACCTCGAGATGAGGATTCCTACGTATCCTTGCGGAATCGGATCATTCGTAATTGTGGATCTATTTTTTTGTGCCCTAACTTTTGCCTAGGCTGCCTTTTCGGGTTTTCAGCCTAGCGGGCTTGGACATATCTTGAAGGAGTTAGGGTTGATGAAAGGTTGAAAGTTTTAAGGCTTGAGGCTTAGATGAAGGTTTAGTTGATTTGACGAATGGAGGATCATAGATTTGGATTTGAAGGACTTGAATGAGGGGTGAACATGTGTGCAAGCCCACTAGCTTGACTATTTATTTATTTTTGTCATTTTTTTTTGCTTTGTGCATTTTTTGCTTTTTTGTTTTTTGTCATTCTTTCGCACTTGAATTTTTCACTTTTTTCTTTTGCCTGACATTGATCTATTTTGATGTAGTAAGACTTGCACACAAGTTATTGGTTTATGGTATTGGAAGGCTTGAAGGCTATTTGTGGAGCTTTGATAAGTGTGTTTCAAAGGTACTTTATGGACTCTTTTTAGCTCATTTTGATCCTCTTTCTCCCCTTTCTTCCATCTTTATTCTCCCTTTCCCCTTCTATTTCATTCACTTGATCATACTTGATCATAGTGATATTTTGCTAGATTTTTAGTCATTTTTGACCGAATTTCTAGTACATTTGCTTTCACCTTATTTTGCCATGTTCTTGATATAGGTGAAACTACTAAGATGGCTACGATTTGTAAATTTGGAAAAGGTAGCAATGAAAACAAAGCACACATTGATAAATGGTGCGCTTGCACCATTCTCCATGTCCGCTCGCACAAAGGAGCACATTGCACAATGAAATCTTGAACGGAGAACTTCAAATGGATATAACTTTCAAACTACAAATCGGATGAAGGTAATTCCAGTTGGAGGTGAAAGCACGTTTCGATATCTTTCTAACGACTGGTCATAAGCTTGATTTGGATATAAAACAAAGAAGTTATGCTCGTTTTAAGTTGAACTGTCCAGTTTGAGGCAGAAGGGTGAGGTGCGCCCGCACCTCTGTTTGGTGCGCCTGCACCAGTCGTTTCTGGAAAATGGAGCTCGTGGCTTCATTTAACGAGTTTTTGTTTTATTTCAAAGACGGACGCTTTATTCTAGCTTTTTACACAACATTCTAGGGTTTTGTATTAGAGAGAAAACACTTTAGTTTTCATTGGTAATTGAGATTAGTGATCATAGTTTGTGATTCCATTGATATTGAAGGTACTTTTCGTTCATCTTAATTCAAAGTTTCAGTTTTTAATTCATTCTTTTGGTGTTCGTTTTTGTTCTTAGATTATTTTAAATCTTCATTCTCTTAGTTTATTAATTGCGATTTCCATTAGTTTAATCATTATTTAATCATGTTTAGCCTTAGATTAGTCATAGATTTATTGTTTAATTGCTTTAACTCCATGATTAGTGAGTAGTTTCATAATCTAGGGTTAGGGTGAAAGTATGAATTAGGGTTTTAAATATGTTGTTGATGTGATTGTGATGCTTAGAGAAGTTCATGCATTGATCTTGGTGTTTTGAAACCTTAGGATAGATATTGATCACATTTATACTTTGGTATTTTGATTTCAAATGTTCTTAAATCGAATTTTGAACTCTTTTATCATCCCTAAGAATCAACTTAATTTCTAGGCCAAGATATTGGGTAGAAATTAAGGGGATCCTTTATTAGGGGTTTTCCGAACTTATTAAATCTCTTAATCAATTGACTAAAGACCATTCGAGAGAGGATTTAGTTGATTGATTAAGTGATTATTCTTGAGGACCATTCGAGCGAGGACTCAAGTAACTTAGAGGGAAACTAAACCTTGCATAATCATCTCCGTACATCACAATCGCATCAGCAATCATTGGCTATTCTTATTCATACTAGTAATCTTAACTCTAGTGTCTTTTATCTGATATTTGAACTCGTGTTATTTGCTTGTTTGTGCTATTAGTTAGACTTAATCGATACCAAAATTCTTTCAAACCTCCAAATACCCTTCAATTAGGTAGTTTAGACTTGATAGACTTTAACCAATCCCTGTTTAACTGTGGATCGACCCTTGACTTGCCCTTACTATTCTCTTAGTAATTGCTTGTTAGGACTATAAATATTGTTTGGAAAGCGGTTCTTAGTGCCTTAACGACACACTAAAAACATCTTCTGAATAAGCTAGCTGAGCAATTTTTGTATAAGAGAGGGTCTTTCCAATAGTAGTGCTTAGCATCATGACAAAACTTCTTGCTTTGGTGGTAAGTCAAATCAGGAGGATGAGAACCACCAACACAATAGTTAGCATAATCTGCATACCTTGGGGATTGAGTAGACATAACAAAGAGATGATCATCAGGAAAAGAATCATCTATGGGCCATCAACGCTTGACTCAAATCTCAATCTAGAGAGATGATCTGAAACTATATTCTCAGCACCCTTCTTATCGCGGATCTCCAAATCAAACTCTTGTAATAAGAGTATCCATCGAATAAGTCGCGTCTTGGCTTCCTTCTTAGCCATAGATACTCCAGTGCAGCATGGTCAGTGTGGACAATCACTTTCGAACCTATGCAGTAGGTCTGAAACTTGTCAAGAGCATAGACAATGGTCAATAACTCTTTTTCTATAGTAGCATAGTTGATCTACGCTTCATCCAATGTCTTGCTTGCTTAGTAGATAGCATGAAGGACTTTGTTCTTCCGTTGGTCAAGCACATCATCAACTGCATAATCACTGGATCACACATAATCTCGAATGGAAGACTCTAATCTCGAGGTTGTATGATAGGAGCAGTCATGAATGTTTCCTTAATCCTGTCAAAAGACTCTACACAAGCATCAATAAAATCAAAAGTGGAATCCTTGAGCAACAATTGAGTAAGAGGTTTCGCAATTTGTGAAAAATCTTTTATAAATCTGCGATAGAACCTCGCATGACCTAGAAAACTCCTCACTCCCTTGACATTCACAAGAGGAGGAAGTTTCTCAATCACCTCAATTTTTGTTCTATGCACCTGGATATGAGGTGTCCAAGCACCACTCCTTCATTCACCATGAAGTGACACTTTTCCTAATTAAGACCCAAACTAACCTCATAGCAGCGTTTCAAACACACATCAAGTTAGAACTATAAACACTAAAATCATCCATATATACCTCCCTCTTATTCTTGATGAAATCAGAGAAATTGACCATCATACGTCTTTGAAATGTAGCAGCGGGTTGCACAAACCAAATGGCATTCTGCAATATGCAAAAGTGTCGTACGGAAAGGTGAACGTCATCTTATCCTGATCTTCTAGGTGAATGGGAATCTAAAAGAAACCTAAATATCCATCCAAATAACAGAAAAGGCTATGTTTTGCTAAATCTTTCTAGTGTCTGATCAATAAAAGGGAGGGGGAAGTGATCTTTTAATGTGGTTGTGTTTAATCTGCGGTAGTCAATACACATTTGCCAACCTATAATAGTACGAGTAGAAATTATTGTAACACCTGACCCATCTGGAGTCGATTTTATCGTCACCAATGCGCATCCATGGCCTACAACTATCCTCAATAACCAACACAAGTTCTTCCGACGCATTTTGTCCTCAATCATGCCTTGACTACTCCCAGCCAAGCACGCTTATTGTGGAGTAACTAAGGGATAAGCTCTCTAAAAGAAAGATGCATTTTGTTGAAATGAGTAGCCTGCTAAATTCCTTTTAAAGCAATCATGAGGAATAATACATACACCCTCACTTGAGAACAACAACTCCCTCGTTGCGCCTGAGGACTCCACATATTCGGCATACGACATGTGGGTCCCCCCAGCCTAGAAACTGATCGTCGGAGACTCTAGATATTTAGCCTAACGATCTCTGGGTCCCTCCTTATGACAATGTAGCCCCAGAATTTTCCCCCACTAGGCCCCAGGACTCCTAATATTCGGCCTGACGACCTTAAAGTCATCCCAACACGTGGTCGCAGGATTGCTCTGATACCAGTTGTAACACCCGACCCATCAGAAGTCGAGTATATCATCACCAATGCGCATCCAGGGCAAACAATTTTCCTCAATAACAAAAATAAGTTCTTCCAGTGCATTTTGTCCTTACTCATGTGCACCTTGAGAAACTTCCTAGGAGGTTACCCATCTCTGGACTACTCCCAATAAAGCACGCTTAACCATGGAGTAACTAAGAATGAGCTCTCTAAAATAAAGATGCATCTTGTTGGAATGAGTAGCCTGCTAAATCCCTTTTAAAGCAATCATGAGGGGTATTACAATTAGTTCATCCCTATCATTCTTAACAATAGTAGTCCCCCCCCCCACTTTTTAGGAACAACTTGAACCGGACATACCCACTTAGAATCTGAGATGGGGTAGATAATACTCGCATCAAGTAGTTTCATTATTTCCTTCTTCACCACCTCTTGCATATTAGGATTCAAATGCCTTTGGGATTGTATGCAATGGTGGTGATCCTCTTCCAAATTCATTCTATGCATACAAAAATCAGGACTAATACCCTTTAGATCATCAATATTATACCCAATAGCCTTTTTGTGCATGCGAAGCACTGTAAAAAGCTGTGAAAGCTAGCTATATGTGAGTTTAGTACTGGAAACCATAGGGAATTCCTCATTATCATCAAGAAATGCATATTTAAGGTAAGGAGGTAAGAGATTAAGTGCTAACTTCTTTACATGTGGCTCGAAAGTAGATTAAATAGTCTCCATTACCTTACAGTCTGCTACCTCATCAGTTTCAAGGCCATCTAAATCAAGAGTGTTCTTAAATAGATCATCTGGTAGAATTTGTTGAAAAGCACCTCCAAAAATCTCTTTTAGTACATCAATCCTGCAACATGTGTGCTCAAGCATAGGAGACTTATAACATTAGTTAGCAAAAGTCACAGTATCATCACCAACACTTAAAGTCAGAGAGCTAGATTTAACATCAATAACATCCCCTGATGTACATAAGAAATGTATACCCAAAATAATGGGAATCTTACTATCTTCTTGCATATCAAGTACGACAAAATCCACAGGAATGTAGAATAATCCAACCTTGACAGGTCCATCCTCTAAAATACCTAGAGATATTTAATTGAGTGATCTACCATCTGAAAGTAATTTGTTTGCACTTTAAAGCTCCCAGGTTCAGTTTATTACAGATGAATAAAGGCACAACAGATACACTAGCACCTAAATCACATAAAGCCTTATCTATAAATAATGCATCTACATGACAAGGGATGGGGAAAACTACCAAGATCTTTCAGTTAGAGCAACTCTATCTATGCCACTAAAATATTTCTTCTTAGTAATCATAAATTTCAAAAACTTGGCATACACAGGTACTTGAGAAATTAAATCGGTGAAAGGAAGTCTTACCTCAAGGTTCTAGACCATAGACATGAATTTACCAAGTTATTGATCGACCTTTGATTTTTTCATCTTTTGGGGGAAAGGTAGTGGTGGTGTAGGAGAATCAGTAACCTTCTTCTCGTGCTTTTCTGCTTCATCTGCTTTCCCATGCTCAATTTTAGTTTTTAAGCTATCTTTACCTACATTATCATCCACTACAACATTCTTTTCTGGAGATGGTGAATCATTAGTAGGCATCGGTGCAGCATCATACTGTGTACCGCTACGAAGAGTGACGACATTAGCAGTTTCTTTGAGAATTTGTTGCCCTAGTAGATGACCTCGTTGTCTCTGTGCATTATTTCTGCCTACCTGAGCAAGTTGAGTCTCCAAATGTTTAGTAGTGTTATTCAACTCCTTGATGCTCTCATCATGAGTTTGTTTCATAGAAACCATCATCATCTTCATCAGATTAGATATAGTGGGTTCTTTTGAGCTGGCATTCTGAGAAGGTTGTTACTGGTAGCCTTGGTCTGGAGGTCTATTGAAACCAGGAGGAGAATTATGAGGATCCCCGGGGTAGTATTGTTGTCTAGCAGGGGTTTAGTTGGTGGTTGGTAGGAAGTTTGTGGCATAGGTTGAGGGTTCTGAACATTGTTGCTTTTGTAGGAAAAGTTGGGATGATCCCTCTAACTTGGGTTGAATGTGTTAGAGGATTGTGTGGTCTCTGTTTAAAAGCGTTTGCATGCTCCATCTGATTTGGGTCAAGTTGATTGTGGGAAGAATCATGACCAAAGTGGCATTGAATACCACACACCTCACAGTAGGAAGATGTAATAGGTGCCATGAAAGACATTGCATTAATACTCATAGGATGAGTACTAGACTGCGAAGATTTTAGTGCATCCATGTTCATGCTCAAATAGGCTACTTGTGAGGATAATAGTGCATATGCACCAGAATCCAACTTTCTCTTCGTAATAGTCCTGGAAGAACTATGATCATTTGCTGCTAAGTTGGCCAGAAAATCGTACCCTTCATCCACCTTCTTATCTAGGAAAACACCCCTTGCAGATGAATAATTGTACTCTTAATATGTGGTTGTAGACCATTATAGAATGCTTGGGTCGGTAATGAACCACTTATCAAGGTTGTGGTGTAGTCACTCTCTTTGTAGGTCTTCGAACCTATTCCATGCTTCCTTCAATGTCTCATCAAGTTTTTGTTAGAAGGTAACAAGTTTATGTCTGATTTCTGCAGTTTTGGTAGGAGGGTAGTACTCTATCAGGAATGCTTGAAAAATAGGAGTACTCCATTCAGTTTAGTGACATTGTTCAACCATTTTTGCGCTTTGTCTTTCAAAGGAAACTCAAATACCACGACCTTCAACTAATAAGGAGTGACCCCTTGATGCTTAACGGTACGACAAAGTTGTTAAAACCGTTGTAAATGATTTGCAAGGTCTTCAAATGGATGCCCTCCAAACTGGTTCTATTGGATCATATTCATGAGGGCAGGCTTGATCTCAAAGTTGGTCGCTTGTCTGTTATGCATAGTAGGGCATGTGGGAACATTATCAGGGAAAGTTACCCCATAAGACTTCAATGACTTAGGAGGCATGATTGGTTCTGAACGACCTTCCGTGGATTTTTCCTAAATAGGAGACTGCTTTTTCTTCTTTTGTTGCTTTTTGAGTTGGCGGATGGTTTTCTCAAGATCAAGATCAGTTGGAACTGGAGTACCTATTCTTTTTAGACCTCGACATAAAAGAAAGAAAGAAAAATGTGCAGTGAGATTACCTCATTTGGAACTTGAAGTTCCAATGAGACGGTAGAAATAGTTCAAATAATTAGTCAAAAAGCTATAGAAACTAGCCGTCTCCCTGGTAACGGCGCCAAAAACTTCATGAGTTATAAAATATATACCGCAAGTGCATGACGTCTGGTGTTAGCAGAAACTGGCAAATACGGGTTGATCCACAGGGAGAGGATTTCTATGGATTAGTGTTCATTTATTTTACTACTTCATGAGAGAAATTGGTTGAAAGATTAATAGCTAAACTAAAACACAGATGGATGAAAGTTTATCAAATAATTAAAAACGTAGCACATTTGATCGGTCCACCATCCTTATACCAATTTAATGACTACAATACAATTTATAAATACTTGGATTGAGGTTCGAGTAATTAGAGTATATTTTTAATCTTACAGTCGGGTCTTAACACTCTTAGATCAACAAATGCTAGTGCAGTCGCTCAACATAATCAGATCTACCCATTATAATAAGCCTCTAATGAATATGATCTTTCTGTTTTAACTCCTATTAGCTAAACATAACTAATGATATTGCGCAAATTACATGAATGAAGCAATTATAATAAATCAATAGAAATTATTCTATTTCAATACAAATATCGAAGAACTTTAAATCACAATCAAATAGGTACATACATGGCTTCCCTCACTATGCCTTAGAAAAAGACTACTCACTCATGATAATGAATGACACAATAAACATAATGAAAATAGAAGAATTCATCAAAGTAAACAAAGTTAGAAAGAATACTGAATGATTAAAGAGTAATGGAAACAAAATCCACAATCTTTATAATCTTCAAAGCAAAGAGTTAATACATAGGTAGACAGAAAAAAAAACTAAGTGTTTTAAACCTAAAATGAAGAATAAAAGATGACTAATTGAAAATACTAATAACCTATTTGTAATCTTTACAAAACAGGCTAAAAAAGGCAAAAATTAAGACTCCTGAAAAACCGCCCTGTCGGGCGACGGTGTTCAACTTTTAGGTAAGCATATGTTCTTAGGTAAGCATCCTTCCTATGACACTCTTGAACATAAAATTTAGCTTCTTGGTTGAAGAACTCAATACATGCCACAACTTGGCAACAGGGCACACCTAAATGGTCCTACATTTTGCAGGTACAAGATCTTTCTTCTAGGTTTACTATCAGTTGTTCTAGATAGTATTTTACATTAAAATAATATTTGTTGAGGGGATAACATCACACATGACAGTTTTGTCCTTTTCCTTATCTAGGATTGCTTGTATCCTAAGGCATAATATTGAACTCATTTTCTCCATTTGTTGTCTTTGAGTCACTAATCTCTACATCAAAGCTACTCCAATATCCTCCACCATGTAAATCAATGTTTGGTCCTAGCATTCACTATGTAACCATTAAAAGTTTCTGCCATGTTATTTGTAATGACATCTGACTTAATGGTATCGTTCATGAAAGCTATGCATATACATGCAGGATTATATGCCCTAAAAGAAGCTGCAACATTAGCATTTAGCTGCTCTAGCTCATATAATGATTCAATATAATCAGCTATGTTGTAGGCTTTGGTTATTTCCCAATATTTTCATCTCCCTTAAAATTATTATGCTAATGAGCAAAAACTAGCAAGGGTTCTAACACATGTATAATCTAGTGAATTAAAAAAAAAACTTAAATTTAAGAAATTTTTGTTAATTAAACACGTACCTTTGATTTGAAAAAATAATGACTCATTTATGTAACGCTTTAGGTTTATTATATATTGTAATTTAATTTTCACAAATCTACTTGAACTATTATTGGCAATCAATATTGCAGCAGATGTAATACAATAATATTAAGTTCACAAATCTCAATTAATTTTCTCAAGAAAAATCCATTCAATTGAAATATTGTTGACAATCAATATTGCGACACATTTAATACAACAACATTAAATTCGCAAACCTTATATTCACAAACCTCAACAAATGTTCACCCACATTATATATCAAACAAAACCACCACTGCATTTTCTGATTTGTCAAGGATGTTGTTGTCACCACAACTCTCCAGATCCATTAAACCTCTAGACTTATCTAAATTTTAGTTTAAATGAAAATTTTCGAACCAACCCAATTACTAACTTCACCACAACGACAATGGTGTCACTTTAATTACAATGGTCTTCACTTCTTCCATCTTCACTTTCTTATCGTTATTCTATTCTTCCTTTTCTCCCTTTACCTTATATTCCCTTTATCTAAGTACAAGGACCCACAAAGGAGACAATGTTTTATGTTTTATGCATATAATATAGGAAAATTTGCAAAAAAACAAAAACCTTTTAGACGTTCAATTTTGCAAGAAAAAACCTTTTAAAGCACTTTTGATGTGATTTCGCGGATGCTTTGAACCAAAACGATGCAACTAATACTAAAGATCGAAACTTTGAATGGATAGATATATGTTCCCTCGAGAACTAGAGGATCTCTTCCTAACCTCGATTAGGAGATGCACATAAACCACGATTTATGTGTTCTTGGTACGACGACCAAAATCAATGCAAACATGCACTTGACAATCTTTAATCAAAAGCAAAACAACAACTGATTTTTATTAATGAGGCTCGTGCACTTATAAATACACGCCCAACACATTTTAAATCCTATCAACACCAATAACTAATAAGATAAACATAAACTAATAAGATAAACCATAAAACTCAATCACACGCGTAAGATAAAAACCTAGCCACACCTAGGATAAGAATTACCATATCCTAGCTCATTAAGACTCTTAACAAGACTCAATGACAAAGGAATTAGACTCTTAAATATAATAGGATTCCTTCATCACTCAAACACCTAAAATAAAGACTGATAAAGCAATTAAAATACAAAGTCTCCTAACAGAACTAGGACACCTCATAAGAATCCTAACAGAATTAAGATTGTGCCTTTTTTATGCTCCCCACATGTATCATCCTCTCCCCCTTAGAATCCAACTTGCCTCAAGTTGCGTCCAAGCATGGAACCAAGTCACTTGATTGCAATGTGGCGCAAATCCCATGCCCTAACAACACCTTGTGTGTATCACAGCCAATTTCTTCACCACCTTGAATGGCCCTTCATCCATAGGCTCGCCATGCTTATGGTTGATGTGCACCTTTTCTGCATCTAAAGACAGCCACGCATAGTCCCCCTCATCCAATGTCGAGCCTTGACGTAATTGTAGCACTTTGGCACACCTTTCCTTCTTGCTACTCAACACCTCCAAAACTTCCTCCCTACACGAATTCAAGCACACATGAGGCGTATCAACAGAAGCCCTACTCGAAGCTTCACTCGTCACCCTTATAGGAGGCAAAGTTTCAAGGCAACCCTCTCCCCATGCTTCAAAACCGAGTAGATGTTGTCCCTTCCATGATGAATAACACTCCTATCTGACTGCCATGGACGTCCCAACAACAATGAACAAGCAGTCATAGGCACCAAGTCACACCATAGTTGATCCATGTAACCACCAATGCGAAAAGAAACGAGTGCTTGTTTCTTCACCCACATGTCACTCTTCTCATCCAACCAACTTAGCTTATAAGGCCTTGGATAGATGTTCTTGTGTAGCTAGTTGCGCCTCTTCAACCATAGACAATGCACACACATTAGCACAAGAACCGCTATCAACAATCACAGAAAACAACTTACCACCAACAAGGCATCTAGTTTGAAACAAATGCTCCCTTTGTTCATGCTCGTGGGTTTGATGTGGTGTAGCCATCAAAGCCTTGCGTAAAATCAAGTTCTTAGGGACATCCTCAGCTTCAAACAATGGAGTTCCTTGCGAAAATCCCTCGTCCAGAACATCCTCCAACTTGTGCTCTTCCCTTTCAAACCCAACAACAGCCATGAGGTCTTGGTGATCCTTGATAGAAACTAAGACTCTATTAGGGAACTCTCTTTGCAAATAATGACCAAAACCCCTACATTTGAAACACATCTTCTCCTTCATAGTTTGATGCCCTTGTATCAAAGTTGGAGCCTTCTTTATGCCTTGAGTGCCAAAGTTAGATACAGCAAGATCCTCACTACTAACCCTAGATGCAACATTCCCCGCCTTTGTGCTCTCCACCCTTGGCGCCACTACTCCACTTCCTTCCCTAGACTTAGGTTCTTGTTGCCTTTCAACCTTCTTGGCCAACAAGCACAAGTCATCAAAAGTGTCATATGGATGGAGTTCCACTAAATCAGAACCTTCTTCTTGAGACTAATGAGGAACTAAGCAGATTTTTGCTCATCCTCATCCTTGCAATCACACGCAAGCCCATAGCCTTTCAAACTCCGAAATATAGGACTCCACACTCAACTGATTTTGCTGTAAAGAGTTCAACTTGATGAAGAGTTCTTGCTTATATGTCTGAGGTACAAAACGCTTCCTCATCTTTGCACGCAAATCTGTCCAAGTGGCTAACTCCTCCTTCCCTTCTCTCATACGCCTATTTTGATAACTATCAAGCCAATCACTAGCATATTCCGTCAACCTCAAGATAGCATGATCAAAACGCTTGTAATCACCCATGTTCTTATGATCAAATAGATGAGTCATACCCCTCTCCCAATTCAAAAACGAATTTGGACCTTTTAGGCCATTAAACTCGGGAAGATATCCAAGCTTGATGTCGTCCTCTCTTGGTGAACGTGGCTCATCCCCTTTCTTCTTCTTAAACACCTCTAATGTCAATTGAGAGAGCATGTCTTGCAAGGTTTCGTTCTATTTGGCAAGGGCTTCCAACATAGCATCCCTTCGTTGATCCACTGTCTCCCATGATAACGTCCGATTGTTTGGCTCGCTGCAACTTCGTTACTTATCGGAATGGGCTGAAATTTTGATAAAAAGTAGCCCTGTATATTAGCTATCCACATAACCAAAAAAAATCCAAAATCCGATGTCACACGCGCCGTCACAGTGACCCTTGCTCTGGTACCACCTGATGTGATTCCACGGATGCTTCGAACCAAAACGATGCAACTAATACTAAAGATCGAAACTTTGAATGGATAAACTTTATATGTTCCCTCGAGAACTAGAAGATCTCTTCCTAACCTCGATTAGGAGATGCACATAAACCATGATTTATGTGTTCTTGGTACGACGACCAAAATCAATGCAAACATGCACTTGACAATCTTTTTTTAGTTTGTGCTTTCACTTGACAATCTTTAATCAAAAGCAAAACAGCAACTGGTTTTTATTAATGAGGCTCGTGCAATTATAAATACACGCCTCACACACTTTAAATCCTATAAACACCAACAACTAATAAGATAAACACAAACTAAAAAGATAAACCATAAAACTCAATTACACGCCTAAGATAAAACCTAGCCACACCTAGGATAAGAATTACCATATCCTAGCTCATTTAGACTCCTAACAAAACTCAATGACAAAGAAATTAGACTCCTAAATATAATAGGATTCCTTCATCACTCAAACACCTAAAGTAAAGACTTATAAAACAACTAAATTACAAAGTTTCCTAACAGAACTAGAACACCTCATAAGAATCCTAACATAACTAGGATTGTGATGCTCCCACATGTATCAATTTTTTACCGAAAAAACCACAAACTTAATTTTTCTTGCAAAATAAAACCTATTCTCATTTTTCGGTGTGGTTTTTGAGATACATAGGAGTAGTGTTGCAAATAGAGGGTTAAAGAAAGATAAAAGAGTCATTGTCAGAATTTAGAAAAAACACACCGGAAAATGGAAATTGGTTTCTTCTTGCAAGAAATATTAAGTTTGTGTTTTCTTTTTGCAAATTATGCTTTAAAAGGTTTTTTTTCGCAAAATTGAACTTCTAAAAAGTTTCCTTGGCAAATTTTTCTATAATACATGATATTTGTACTTTGGCCTTTCTACAATAATACTTTTCAAATTGTTTATTCATGTTAGCAGCAAGTTGGCCTATTCCTGTTCTGGTTGTATCTTTTCACTAATGTATAATACTTTTAGACCATGAACAATGCTGAATTGACTTCACTAATCTGCAACAAAACTTTCCTTCCCTGCTACCTAGTGAGAATATCCTTGCATTTTCAAAGTCATATGAAGTATAATATTATATTATCTTATGCTAAAAAAGAAGAAAACAATACGAAAATGCTTCGTCTCATAAAATGTTTTGTACAAAATTAACACTGACGGTGAAATAGGGCTACTAATAATCTTTTTCATTGATTGGCAAAACTGTTGCTAATCCCTCATGTGACTGCTATGGACATTTATCGAGACTTGATGAGCTGCTGCATCTTGTAAGTCGTAATATATCCATAAGCATAATTCATGATCAATAATTCACATGTATGGTATGATATCAGCTTCCGCAGCGTCGATGCTTATAGTATTGCATATTTAAGGTACTTCACCTTTCCACAACAAAACTTCATTCAGTTTGTTACTCCAAAAAGACTTGTATCCTATCGCCAAGTGTGTCATTAAAATCTAAGAGTGTCCCTTGCATCCCTTCAGCCGCATTGTTCAAAAGCTGCTTGAGATTTACACCTACTAAGGCTGTTCAATACACAACATTTCAATTTCCGTTACGCGAAGTGTGAAGACCTGTAAGAATATTAGAAGTAATACTATAGAAAATTCTATTAGTATCTATTTACACCATATTTAAATTTTATAAATAAAATTAATAATAACAAAAACTATACTATACACTTTTGTTAGTATCTATTTCCACCATATTTAAATCTTACAGAAAGTAATAATGATAGCCTTACCGACCACATACAATCAACAAGTCATTTAGATTGTTCATCAAAACAGGTAATATAATCTTGACCTTTGTTACTATCATTTTTGGATGTCAAGTATCATTTATTGTGTTAAATTGAATCGAAACTCAAAAGGTATAATTTGTGGTCTAATATAAGGGCCCAATAGAATTATATAGCTCATTAAGCGAAGTCAACAAAGGTCAAAGTCAACAAAATTTAGAGGAAGGTCATCAAGACTATCAATAGATGCAAGTCAAAGAATAGCAATCAAAAGAAGATAATCAGAGTACGTTCAACATGGAAACAAACGTGCATTAGAGAGCAACAGTTATTCAGTGTCGGAAAACAGTCAAGGTTTGAATCAAATATGATTAAAACATTTTCCCTTCCCAAACATGCATGGAAGTTACATGTTACGATTTTGTACAAATAGAGAAACTATTGTCAAGAAAGGGGCACAAATAATCTATCAAACTCTAGCATTTCTTAATTCTCTAGCGTAGCTTAGCACTCGCACAACCCAACCCCCTTCTGAGGTCATAGTTTAATTTCTTAAATTTAGCTTAAGCATCCGGACATGTTATGGCACCATCAGACAAGATCTCAAATTCTCCAATTGCATGGAGGTAACAGCCTTCTTGTCTCCTCTTTAAGTTGTCCAGCTTGGCTTATCTCTTGTGTGTTGTAAAATTCATCTCTAAGTTTGTGGCGTGTATGAGAATTTCATACTTTAATTAAAAGATTAATTACTATTTGCTCTATTTATTGCTTTTTGCCTGAATTTAATTTATGTTATAGTTTAATCATTAATTAAATTACAACAGAGTATATTAGCAAGTATTTATCTAATTGAAACTGGTAACCCCCACAGACTAAGTCTTCGAAGGCATTCACTACCAAACTATTGGGTGTCCTTTGACTTGTTTGCAAGGTCAACGAACTGATTTTGCACCAATAAGTTTTTTGGCGAATACGGTGGGTGAAGAAGATTTTAGACAGATTGTGCAAATTCTTCTTCACATTTTCGAAATTTAACCGTAAAAATTGGTTAATTTGTTTTTATTAAAATGCCAGAAATACGTTCAAAGAATAATAAAGAAGTTGCTCACGGTAAATCAAATTTCTACAACATGAAAACTAGTTCTTTTGTCCCTCCAGAGACAAGGGTGCATGGTAACAACGGTGAACCAATTCACCATGGTCATGAGGAGTCGGTTGGAGAGATATCATCAAGGGATGGCTCATTTCCAAGTAATACTGGTCGTGGACTTATACACCAAATGTATAGAAAATTTTGTGGAGGTAGTAAAGAATTTACTATTAGAAGCCAGAGATAGTCAATACAACAATTTGACTCTAACTAAAGAACTCTAGCCCATGAGTTTGTCAGAGTCTTTATGGATATCCTTCAAATGATAATTGAAGAGAATAAAAATATTAACTCTAGGTAAATTGATAGGATCCTTGTGGATATCAATGATACTATCAGTGCAATTTTCACAGTTATGTCTAAGTCTCTTGCCATTGAATTAGATAATCGCATATAACCATTAGTCAAAAAACACTATCAGTTAAATAAGAAACTAGTTAAAGCCTTAGAAGAGTTTCCTTTGGATAGAGCAAGGAGAAGTTATGGCATAGCGCCAGACGTTCCTCCAATAGGTTACCCTCAAAAGGTACTTTTCTCCCATCTTGAAACTAGGGATCCAATTATTCTAAGCGATCCATAAACTTCCTCTCATGTGCATCAAATAAGGGCAATACTCATGAGTCATGGAGAGGGTAATCATGAAAATCTTAAAAGTGATGGAATGGCAGCGGACATGGAGTTAGACTGGCACCACCAACCTGGATCATCACAAGGAGGACAGAGACAATATAGTTTTGTTGCAAATAACAATAGTGCACCATATGCCTATCTACCTACTAGCCAACCAACTATAGTTGATACTCATCCCTTGGAGATATCTGAAAAAGCTCTTTGTCAAAGGAACTAAAAATATTGTTAATGTCTCCAGAATGGTAGATGGATCATCATCAAGAGTCATAATACAATACAAATGTGCATGTCAGATTTGGTATGATCTCATGACCTACGATGTAAATCCTTGTTAGTTATCACCATATAGCCTTGCAAGTGTGAATCTTGAAGAAACTTTCTTAATAGATTTCACAACAGCCAGAAAGAGAGGTGAAAAAGTTTATGTTTCCCAACTACTTTTAGTCATCAAAAGAGCATTTATTGATCACATGAAGTCACATTCAGGTGACTACTTGATAACATTGACTATAACCATTGGAAACATTGACTATAACCATTGGAAATCCCTTTCTGCTTATAATTTGTGTAATGATAAGTGCATCACTCTACAAATCAAGGGGATAATTTGTTACTACCATTTTCGGATGTCAAGTAACATTTATTGTATTACATTGAATCGAACCTCAAAAAATTTAATTTGTGCTTTAACATAAGGGTCCAAATAAAGTATATTAAGCGAAATCAACAGAGGTTGAATTCAACAAAATCTAAAGGAAGGTCATCAAGATTATCAATAGATGAAAGTCAAAGATTACCAATAAAAAAAAGGTAATAAGAGGATGGTTCAACATGAAAACAAATATGCATTAGAGAGCAACAGTTATTCAGCGCCCGAAAAACGGCTAAAATATGATTCAAACAATTTCTGTCCCAAGCATACATGGAAGTTACATGTTACGATTCTCCATAAATAGAGAAACTATTATCAAGAAAGGGACACAAACAATCCATCAAACTCTAGCATTTCTTAATTCCCTAGCGTGGCTTAGCACTAGCATAGCTCAACCCCTTCCTGGGGTTGTATTTTAGTTCCTTCGATTTAGCTTAGGCATCCGAGCATTAATTGGCGCCATTAGGCAAGATCTCATATTCACTAATAGAAGCAAGAAACCAAGGTAACTGCCTTCGTGTCTCCTCTTTAAGTTGTCCAACCTAACTTATCCCTTGTGTGTTGTGAAATCTATCTCTAAGTTTGTGACATGTAGGAAAATTTTATACTTTAATTAAAAGATTGATTATTGTTTGCTTTATTTATTGCCTTTTGCCTGAATTTAATGTATGTTGTAGTTTAATCATTAATTAAATTGCAACAGAGTACGTTAGTAAGGTTTTATCTAATTAAAACCGATAACCTCCAGTGACTATGTCTCCCAAGGCATTCAGTACCAAACTATTGGGTGTCCATTGATTTGTTTACAAGGTCAACAAATTGATTTTGCACCAACCACTCTCTACCATATATTACAGTTGATAAAAAAAAATAATTAGATGCATCAATGAATTGAGTACATGATTTTTAAGGCATGAAACTTTGATGTGTTAGTATAGCATCAAAGTAAGCTAGGGCTCAAATTGACATTGGAAAAAGACGAAAGACATGCATCTAATATGGGAGTTTTCTAAGATGTAGCATTTCCAGTAAACTGCAGGTATAACCGCATAAGCCATGGGATCTTAAAGGACTTCGTGGAGTAAGTGGCTTCCAACTATTGTGCACATTGTATGTCTACTGATAGGTAAAGAACTTTCAATATAGAACAAACGAAAGAAAGGGATGATAACTACCTTACTTTATCTAGAAAGCTATATTTGATGAAAGGTTCCGATTCATGACCTATATTACACATCTTATCCTTTGATCTTTCTTCTTTTCTACTTAGCTAGAGCCTAGAAGTAGGTATAACTTAAGACAAAATCAGATTACATGCAGGCTCCGTTTGGTTGGGCGTAAAACATTTTCAGTGTAAAATGATTTTTATGGAAAACAATTCACAATGGAAAACACAATTCCAAAATTAGTTTTCTGTTGTTTGGTTCCATATAAGAAAAATAATAAAAAGAGAGGAAGATGAAAGGGAAAGTAAGGAGATAGTTTGAGGGTGTACAAGAAAGAGAAGGAAAATAATTTTCCCTTCATTTTGAAAGGAAATAATGGTTTCCCATCATTGAGAGACTAATTTTACTCCAAGGAAAAATGGTTTTACACTCCTTTGCAAACCAAACAATGTAAAATTGAAAATAGAAGAAAACAATTCGTCTAGGAAAATGTTTTACGCCCTACCAAACGGAGCCGTAATATCTCCGTCTTTTCGAGATATGTACATTTGTAATGAGTTTCCTTTTCAACGAAATCTACTTTTATTATATTTGTTGGAGAATAATTGGCAACTGAATTATTGTCTTGTATCCAATTTCGTCATTTATACCAAGAGTACCAGAAGCATCAAATCTTAGATGCACAAGGTAAAGTGCAAGGTACGACTTCACTAATTACGCCAAAAAAGAAAAAGTTGCAACATTAAGCAATAGAACATTGAAAGTCATTACCTGGAACTATATTTGTGATACCATCCAAGAATCCAGCCTGCAGGGGTAGCGAATAAATTAAGGACAATCTCCCTTTAGGTAAATATTTAAACCAAGTTAGACAATATATTAACCCTCGCCCACCTCACCCCATCCCTCAATAGTCCCTAGCAAAACAAAAGTAGAAATCACATGCTACGTCTATTAGAGGTGAAATGCGGGATAAGGAGCCATACAGAATGCACAAACATCAAAAGAATATTGGAATTTTGCCATGGAGAAAACTCAATTTTTTATCATATTCTTCAGTCTTTAATTGTCAGAGAATTTATCCTGCACTTGCCAAAATAATAAAATCAATACTTACTCTTCTAGTTAATAAATTTGCCTACCTTTTCCCCTCAAACAAAAAAAACAATACTTGCCCTCACAACAGACATGTTTTTGCCTCTTACATCAATAACATATATTAGCACTGCAATATTACTCGGGTAACAGGCATATGCAATGTCACTCAAAGCTTACAACTTACAAGAGATTGCATAAGACTTTTACGCGTGTATGGAACTATGGATAGGGAAATTTGGAGAGAAAGGGAATGAATCACTTTCCCTTGTTTGAATATAACATGGGAGAAAGGAGATGGGATTAGAAGGATTTGTTTTCATTTCCCTCTTAACAAACCAAATCTATCCAATGCTGAAAAGAATTGGAAGGAAAAATGCAAGCTCATTCTTCCCTTTCATCCCCCTTCCCACTCCTACTGGCTCCTCAGCTTCCTCCCCTGTACCTTTCCCTCTTTGATTTCCATCCAAACAAAGTGGTAAAGGAAACAAACATATCAAGGAAGCCGGCCAATCCAAGTATCAGCTAGAAGGATTAATGATCTACCTGTAAACAATCTGATAACAGGATTCCTACAAGGCTCCATGACGAGGATATACAACCTCAAATATACAACATCTAATCAATTTCAATGCCAAAATTTCTAAAGATGCCAAATGGCAAGGTTGATTGTAATGCTTTATAGGATAGTAAGATGGTCACTGTTACTACTTTACCAGTTCATTACCCAACCTCAACACTCCGCACACCCCCAAACCTCGTCTCATAAGAATTATAGAATAAATTCAATAAAGGATATACATCTACTCTATCATCACAAACAAGTGCTCCTACATTGGTATTGGTTATTCTTTTCACATTGTTGTGCATGTGTCCAAGTTTTTGTGAGAAGAACAAAATAATTTCATGGAAGAAAATGGAAGATGATTTTGAGCAAGCATTACTGCTCCTTCGAAAGAGCACTAGGAATAGGAGCGTCAAAAAATTTATAAGTTTTACTGGGTAAGTCAATTTTGGTTATTACTATTCTATACCCCAATCCTTGTCATTATCATCTTGCCAATTACACTAATGGAACCGAGATTGGAATGGATGAGATGCATGAGCCCTCATTTTTTATATTTTCTGCAGTTTGAAAAGACTATCAGCTCAAATGTGATCGTGACCAAGACAAAATGCAGGAGGCAACAGATGCTGGAACCCAAAAGTTCAGGTTAACAGTTGCACACACTAACACGAACATACACTCACGAGGACCAGTCACCAGGAGACAACAAAGCGCAGCAAGAGATCAATGTCTGGGTCACATATGTTGTTTGCGTACACAAAACAAACCTCATAGGTATGTATATTCAAATCTCCCGTCACTTATACACTCTGGATTATAAATGCTATGTTTCTCTTCTTTAAATGCATGAAGTTTCTAATTGTTTCATTAAATGCAAAAAGAAACTGATTTTGCTAGGGAAAAGGCCCTGAGATAATCTAATTAGCTTGTCCAATACACAATTATATTAAACACACTGCAAGTACCAATATAGCCTAGTTTTTATGCCTAGTTTCTCTTCGCTTTATATTATTGAAAACAGTATAGGCTGATAATCAGACTATAGTTTTGGGGCTAGACCCCATAGTCACTGTTCAAAAGCAAAATCCTATAAAATGAGCTGTCATTTAGAAAGTGAAGAGAGAAGAAAATTGAAGAAAAAGCAAGTTGCCTCTCACAGCCCCACAGCTGAAAGAGCAGTCTGATCTATTGAATTCTAAATACTAGCTTTATCACTTAAAATATTTTTTTTCTATTGTTTTTTTATATGCACACCAAGAGTACTAGATTTGCACCTACCGGTAAATTCATATGCTGATGGAACACAAATTAGTACGTGCACGTTGGAACACAGTATAAACGAGGGTGAAGAATTTGGTAACTCTAGATAGAATAAACAAAAAATTCATGTGACTCACAGGAATCCTGACGTCGAGCTTATTAGAACCATCATTTCCTGTAACTTTGATTCTCAATGTTCGAGACCATATACTGCCAAAAGCTTCCCTTGAAGCATCTGCACCATAATTAGTATAAACTTCAGGAATTACCACTTCAACTGGGGGATCTTGCACAGATTGTCCATTCTCATTCAAGCTATCTTGATCACTTTGTATGAGATTGTAACCACTCTCAACAGCTGACATGTAGCCAACATTTATAAGTATCAAGAAGGAGAAAACTATGTAGTGTTACAGCACAAGAGAACAAGAATGTAGGAAAACATATCCAACATTTAAGAGCATGTATATAATAGAAACAAGGAAACTATAAGTTGTTACCAAAAGAACATTTAAAGAGCAAATTTTTCTTTGGTTAGAATAACAGAATATTTCCATTTCCCTTTATATTGGTATTCCTACTTTACATACTTCAAGTTCGTAAAGTGGTTGCATATTCAGTAATGAGTACTTCCACCAAGAACTACTTGTTTTAGATAGTTGACATGGACTTGAACAACATTGTCGAGCTAGGTGAATTTAGAATGGGTTAAAACTTGAAAAAAAATGAAGACTTTGATCTAATGGGCCATCTGTATCAAAAATTAAAATAAAAATGTAATCAAATTGCTTTAATTGCTAGGAATTAGCCTATGATTGCCGATACATACGAACTTTGCCACATAAGTGGAGAGAAATGTTTTCACAATAGTAACCGATTTTTTAAAAAAATCTAAGAAATCATTCTTGCTAAGTTTATAAAAAACAAAAATCATTATATATAAAACAAAGGACATTAGTATTTACAAACCTATTTCTCAAGAAAAATCACAAGATATTTGAGAAGTAATGAGATAATTTTGGATGATGAATTCATTTACTACAAAGCATAAACAGGAACAAATATCGATCCAGTTCGACGCCTTTACTTATGCAAGGAAACAAGAAATTTTGTCTTTTGCTTTGGGTGCAAGATATTGAGGGTTCGTTAGCTTGGTGGGAAATTCAAACAAAGAGAGAGGGTACATATTTGAGGTGGAATATCTTTAATTTCTTTTTTTTGAATTAGAAACTTAGCCCAAATTAGTAGATATACACGTCTGTAGGATGAAAATCAAACGCATGATGAGCATGAAGGACTAGATTATGAACACAAAGATCAATACCAATGAACCAACAGAGATGTACCATATGTTCATTTAGCTTGTTATCCATGTACATTTGGCTTGTTATCCATGTACATGTGCGCATCATGATCTATGTACTAACGTGTGAACCATAGTTTGAAAATACGATTTCGGTCACGATTGCAGTAAGATGATGCGGTTGTCGTACCACTGAATATCGGCTTAAACCATAAAATATCCCTGAAACCCCCCTAAAATGCGGTTTTTTTACACCTTTACGATGCGGGTAATATCGGTTCGGCAGATTTGAAAACCTTTACGACACGGGCGATACGATACGATGCGACCTTGTTTTGACACCATGGTGTGAACCATCTAAGCTTTGGAGACTTAGAGTCACTAACTTATTTCCCCATAAAATAATTATTTACAAAAAAAATTTCCATATGATACAATCATTAACATCATCAAAGCCCATTTCCAAGTCGGCATTCTGTTGTAGGAAAAAGCCACAATTTAGTGAAGTACCAAAAATGATACCAATTTATTAATTTTTGGCACCTCAAAAGGTAGGACCCGAGATAGATGTCACCAATATAGTATAATTTTGTGAAACTTTCCTATAGAAAATTAAGTGCAACATTTGCAAGCCTACAACTTAGAAATAAGGTGAATTACGCCAATAACAAAGTTGGCATCATTTTGTTGAGTTCATAGAAAGTTTTAAGTAGAGGATAATTGGAAACGTAATTTTGGCTCCGATCGTAAAACATTCCCCAATACTCTTTGAGTACACGCCCCCTAAATAATCCTTTGAATATGAGATCATCAACCGCCATAATCAGCCTGAATGCTTAGTCCAACGAAATTGATTTTGGAATTTATAAACATATCTATCATAGGAATTATTGGAATCCCAAACACTTCAACTTCTATTTTTGTTACCTCTTATATTTAAAACCTCAAAACCTTCAAAAAACAATGATATTTAGTTTCATATTTCCAATTTCCACACCTATTTCTTCTAAATGTCTCTCCTAAAATTATTTGAACCAATAACTTGCACTCCTAAAAAATTTAATTGATAATCTAACCTGAGTTGATACGTTTTTCTTACAATTTATGTTTTGAAATAAAAACATCATTTGAATTATAAGTAATGTCTAAACTACATGAAATGAAATAATTTAAGTTCATAGATATATGAAGTGCATAAGATAATATATGTGAAACTAAATAATGTGGCCAAAATTTCAAGGTGTCTAAAGTAGGTTTGAGACGTAAGTGTACGAGCAAGTCAAAATCCAAGTTTCAAGAATAAAAGTGGGTTGAGAACTGTTGTGGCCATTGGCAATATCTAGAGTCTAAAGTGTTAAGTGACAAACTTACCTTTAGGACCACAAGGTTTGATCAAGCATGTTAGAGTCATCATATCAATGATGCAAGCTTATGGCATTCTAGAGCATCATTATAATTAAATATGCCTCCAGGCAAACTAAGCTTCACTCTGATATAATTATCTTTGATGTCACCAAAGGGTTAAATCTGGCCAACACTTAATTTATCTGTAAAGCAGTAGTAGAAACAAAGAGCATATTATTTCCTTCTGTGATGTTTTAGTTCTCCAAAATACCGTTTTACAATTTTAGACAACAATTATAGATTAAACTTTTGATCATAGCTATGCCATCTTTTCCTTCAAGGCAGATTTCTCTACTTGACAAAAAACCCTTTCCATCAACTACCAAGATCAATCACAAATCAAAGTTCACTTTAGCAATGTTAAAATACACATTGAGCAAAAGGCTGAACTAACAAATTATGTGCCGCTCACACCTAAAGCGAATGCTCAGCAGCTCAAGCAACAACATAACATTTACAACAGGGAGCCTAGACTAACCAAATAAAAACGCAGATTTATATATAAAGATGTTTCTTTGAATGCAGGGCAGACATTCACTAACCTCTAGGGGAAGGTTGAGGCATCAGGGTTGAGGCATACAGCTTCTCCTCTTCATAATAATCATTGAAGCCTAAAATATTTTTGACCTCCTCAAATGAAGGCATACTGCCTGGAGAAGGAATATGGCCTCTTCTAATGGCATTTAGAGCATCCTGCAACAGTTAACAACACGGTTTGTAAGTGTATCCTATACCCAAAACCATCTATATTTTTAGAATTTTCATTCAGCATTGCTACCATCTACTGGTCAAAGGATGCATAGAGTTGTTATAAGCTATCCAGGACACTAATAAGGATTTAAGCGACCCAAATGGGCTTCAGTTTAACATAGTGTTGCAAATTACAGAGTGTATATCAGCCACAGGTCCACAAGTTGCTCAGCTGGGCAATTTTGGATACTAACTTTCTCTTGGTATGACCAAGCTGTAGATTGTGGCAGGAATACCCTCAGACTCTTTCTAATATCTAATAGACAGATGCAGTGGGCGGTAAAGCTAGCCATGTCAAATGGAGTCAAAGGTCACCATACCTTGGCTTATAGATTGTGATGGACTAAATTCGAATGGCTCATCAAACTAACTGCATCCGGAAATATATAGTTCATGCAATAAAAATAGATTTTTCAAGTAAATAGGGAGCTGCTGCAGCAGCTTTTAAACCAGGATACTTTGCTGCCGGATGTCCTATCAAACTATTCAAGCACCTCAACTTGGCCAAAACATCATTGTACAGTTATAACAACAAAGAACGTGAAAACTTTGATGCTTACATCAAGGTTAGAATGCAGAGTAAACAACTCGGAAATAGAGGGGAATAGTTTTGTGCACTAACTCATCTGTATATTTTCTATTACACCCACTGGCTACATATATAGGCAAGGAAAGAGAGAGAAAAAGAGGTTAAGCCTCCACTACAAGCTGCAGAGCACAGCTGTCCTGATCAGCACATGATCCTATGATATGATTCCGGAAACGGAATCTGCTTAGCTTCGAATATCTTCACTCAGTTAAACTCCACTAAGGGTTCTAATTCACTTTTAGGGCTTCACTCACCTTAAATATGAGTTAGGAAAGGATTTGAGATTGGTTTATTAGCTTCACTCACTAACTCACGCAGATCTTACTTAGTTTGAGGTTTCACTCGCCTAAATCTAAGGTTCTTGTGTTTAGGTTCACTCCCTAAAACAATAAGAAATCTAGAACATACGTCCAAATCCAATATTAAACTCACGTTTAACTTTAAGCAAAACCAACTACTTTATTATTATGGCCGAAATCCCATAGTATTACATAGAATCCTAAACCAATTAGAACTAGTAAAGCCTAAAGGATAAACAAAAACAACAAACTAAACTAATCCCTAACACACGACTACATAATTAAAAGTCCTAATGCAAATGAACTCTAAACCAGCAAGACTCTATGATTAAGGGAATTAGACTCCTAAACATAAAAGGATCCCTTCATCATTCACACGCCCAAAATAAAGACTTATAAAGCAATGAAACTACATAGTTTCTCAACAGAACATGGAACTACATATGAACTACATAGAGAGTCCTAATAGAACTAGGACTTCTTGGCAACTCTTCTTTCCTAAGAGAGACTAAGCACTTCCAAGCCACATCATCCTAGGAGCAGTTGTACAAAAAGACAAATAAAACAGCTATTGGTACAAGGACCATTTATTACATAACAGAAAAAAAGCATAAAGATCCTAGAGGTGTAGTGGGCATCAATAATAACCAAAAGAAGGGTGGAGATCCTCCTTTTCATCACTCCTCCTCAAGCTGAGAGGGATTGGAAAGAGCTCTAAGCTTGGATTGAAAATGATTGTGTTAAGAGATAGTGAGGGGATTAGTAAACACATCAAGTGCTTGTTCATTGGTGGGAACATAGTTGGTGCTGATGCTGCCATATGTGATTTTGTCCCTGATGAAGTGACAGTCTAGCTCTACATGTTTTGTTCTGTCATGATGAACAGGGTTAGTTGCTATTGCTAGGGCTGCCTTGTTGTCGCAGTTCAGGATAGTATGGGGAAGTGTTTGAGGCCAAGTTCCTTGAGGAGTTGAGACAGGCTGTGAGGACCTGGCAACATGTTGCTTCTTGGATTTCTAAGAGAGAGGAGATGAGCCTAATAAGATGCAAAAGCCAGTTGTTGATCTTGTGGCAGCCAGCTCACTATCACAGTATACTGTGAGGTGAGCACTAGATTGGCCTAAGGAGTTATTGATGTACCTTAGCATCCTCTTAGCTGCATGCATATGCACGGTAGAGGGTTTGTGCATAAATTGACTGAGAATGTGAACATCATAAGTGATGTCTGGTCTAGTAATAGTGAGATAGACAAGTCTGCCTATCAATCTTTGATATTCAGTGATGGATAAGAGAGGGTTACCCATGTCTGCTGTAAGTTTGAGATTAGCTTCTAAAATAATCTCACTGACTTAGCTTTGTGCATGCCATACTCTTTCACACTAGCATATTTCCTTTGGGAGAGAAAGAAACCTTGACTAGATCTGTCCACTTCAATACGCAAGAAGTACCTAAGGGCTCCAAGTCTTTCATGTGAAAGTTAGAGGAGAGATACTATTTGAAAAGAGCAATCTCATGAGTGTCATTACGTGCAACCAGTAGGTCATCTACATAGACCAATATTACCACAAATGATGTTTGAGTGAGCTTGGTGAATAGAGAATAGTCGGTTTTGGACTGATGGAACCCATAATCCTTTAGAGCGCCTGGGTGCTTGCTTAAGGCCATATAGGGATTTTTTTTAGTTTGCACACTCTAGAGTTGATGTGTTTGGAGAGGAGGTACAGGTGGGGTCAAGGGTAATTCTGTTGTAATCTGAGTAGCGGGGGGGAAGTTGCATGTATTCGTTTTCTAGCAATTCCCCATGAAAAAAGGCATTCTTGACATCCATTTGGATGACATGCCATGTTTCAATTGTGCCACAGCTAGTAGAGCTTGGCAACAAGAGCAAAGTTCTCATAGTAGTCTATGTCATACTCGTGTTTGCACACCATAACTATCAGCCTGCCTTTGTGCCTTTCAATGCTTGTGTTTGGTTTCAAATAGCCATTTGCATCCTATGACTTTTTTCCCGGGTGAGAGCATGGTAATGTCCAGTGTCTGTAGCTCCTCATTCATAGCATGGACCCAATGTTTATGTTTGACGGCATCTTTAAAGTGAATAGGGTCATGTATGTTGGGTGTTTGGGCTAGGAAAGCAGCAAATTTGGGTTGTATGTGAGTGGTGACCAGGTTGGCTATGTGAGTAACAGGTTGAGATGTTGGGTGTGTTTTGTGAGATGGATCACCGACATAATCAGCTAGCCTGGTTCTTTGTGAAGTCTAGAAGATCTTCTAGGCTGAATGGGTGAGTTTGCAGGTATTTTTGGGCTTTTAGGTGGGGTTGGTTGAGTGATTGCAGGTGGTGTATGAGCTGATTGATGTGAGGGTGACCTGCTAGGTGAAGTAGGTGACCTGCTAGGTGGAGTGCTGCTAGGTGAAGTAGAGTCAAGGTGAGGTTCTTCCTCCTGCTCTTCACTGTCAACATCACAATGAGCACTGGAGTTAGGCATTTCAACAGGAAGAGGGTGTTAATAAGGGGATTTGGTTAGGTGTTGTAGGGAAAAATTTCTTCATGGACTTTAACATCCCTCGACACAAATTTCTGCTTTGTCAACAGATTCAGGAGAATTTATCCCTTTTTGTGCATAGGATTCCTATAAACACACAGGGAACACCCCTGGCTTTAAATTTATATTTGTGAAACACAAGGTTGTAAGCACGAGCAAGGCAGCCAAAGGATTTCATCAAGCTGTAGTCTGGTTTCCTGTCAAACACCAATTTTGCAGGGTGTTTTATTGTTTACAGAAACAGGTGGTAATCTGTTTGTAATATAGGTGGCAGTCATTACACACTCACCCCAATAGCTCAAAGGTAATCCTGCCTGGAACCTTAGGGCCCTTGCCATCTCCAATATATTTCTATGTTTCCTCTCACATCTCCCATTTTGTTGAGGACGATCTACACATGTTGTTTGATGTATTATACCCAAATCTCCAAAGAATTTCTTACAATTTTCATCATCAAATTCGAGGGCATTATCTGACCTCACAATTTTCACCTTGGCTTGAAACTGACATAGGCTTCAAATTTCAGTTTCAGGAGATGAACCCAGGTTGCTCTAGAAAGATAATCCACTATGGTAAGGAAATACATATAGGATTCCCTAGTACTGACCTTGTAAGGTCCTCAAATATCAATGTGTATAAGTTCAAATTTAGACTTTGCACATGACTTGCTAGCAGAGTAAGGAAGTTTAGTAAACTTTGCAAGTGCACAAGTTAAGCAAACATTGTGTCTATCATTGCAAAATTTGGAAATATAACCAATTTTGAGAAATTTGTCCATGGTATGCCACAAGTTACACTCATTCAAATTAGCTAAATTACACTTAGCACTCTTCATGAGCACTACATTGTTAGCTAACTAAGAGCAAACTTGAGTGCCTTGTTTCATCCCTGTGTCATTGACACTTTTCTTGACTTCATTACTTCTTCTTCCTGTGATGTATTTAATCTACTAAGAGACTAAATTACAAGTGCGGAAGCTAACAAAATTAAAGGATAGTACTTAGTTGATCTCCGATAAAGAATTTAATCACCACAAATATCAAACTAACGGTTGGATAGGCTTTTATGTCAATTCTATAAAGAATTTGATCACCAAGAATAACATAAAAGGTTCAAATTGTTTGATTAGCATAAAGGCAAAGCCACCAACGAAACAAAACAAAACTGGATAGTACTTAGTTTATTCAATGATAAAGGCAAAGCCACCACAAGGAATAAAACTAAGGGTTTTGAATGCACAAAGGCAGAGCCACCAACATTCAAGAGGATTTGGGTAAACACTCAAATTCACGAAATTATTATTATTCACCACCTAAAATTCGAACTACCTAGACCCTATTTATACTAGTTTAATTATGCTAATCCTAGTAGGAAAGAAATAACCTAATGCTAATAGGAAAACATAATAAACTATAACCCTAATAGGCTTAGGACAAGTCCCTAAGTCCTATACTCTCTAGACTCTTTGAATCATGTAAAATCCATCGTTTTAAGAACGTAGGCAAAACCATGATTCCTAATACAAGTAGAACAAGGAAAGCAATAAAGATATGAGTTCTAACATAACTAGAACTCTACACAATTCTATTTGACATCATGACTCAAGAGTATCCAAGAACAAGTATCCACATCATCTCATGCATCATCCTGTCTCAACCAAGTAAAACAGAGTCTAGATCATACACAAGGGTGAAAATTCACTCTACAATCATTATCTTGCATCAATTTGCTAACAAACAACAGGTTATGGTGAAATTCAGGGATATATAACACATTCTTCAACTTTAGATTGTTTCTCAGACTCACACTTCCAATATGAGATATTTCAAGGGTTTTCCCATTTGGTAAGTGAATTTTTGGTTTGCCGTGAGTAGGTATAGGGTTTTCAAGTTTATGTATATCACCTGTCATGTGGTCATTGGCCCCAGAATCAATTATCCATCCATTTTGGCCACTAGAAGCAATATTACAAGAGATCAAAGTTGTGATCTAACTCCTCCCGGGTCTCATACCCAGACTTGGAAGACTTTGATCCTCATGGAACCAGCTTCAAGGGTTGCTCTAGTTGAGCACCAGTTGTGGACACACTATCTTCTTGAGATTGTGCATTAGCTGCTACCTTGTAGCCTTGGCTTGATTTGTTCCATCTTGCAGCACTCACTCCTTGTTTTTCTGTTGCTTCTTGTATTGGGGATGAGTTTTAGGAAAGCCCAGTAGGCTCCAATATTCTTCAGGAGCATGATTCCTCCTTCCACACACAGTGCACCCAGAATGAATCATGGTTTCTCTTCTAAGGCTTGGAATCTCCTCCTTTGCTGTATATTGCAGAAATTTCAAGTTCATCTACACGTTTTTCAGTATTTCCCTCTGTGCTTGTTCTTGAACCAATGAGCCACAAGCTACCTCAACACTAGGAAGAGGGGATTGCACTAGAATGTGGCTCCTGTGAGCTGCATAACCCTCATCAAGGCCCTTCAGAAATTGGAACATTTTTTTTTCTGAAGAACTCATTAACTTCAGTAGTCAACTCAGTGAGAGTAGGAAGAAGATTCAAGCCGTCTATTTCTTCCCATAGAGCACACATTTAAGTGTAACTCATTTATGGGTCTTTCATTTGCTTAAGTTCATAAACTTCTCTTCTAAGTTTATATTTCCTGGCACCATTTGTTTGTGAGAACCTTACCTACAGCTGCTTGCATACCTCTCTAGTTATTCTTAGGAACAAGCATGGTGTAAAAACAAGGCCGCATCGTATCGTATAGCCCGTTTCGTAAAGGTTTTCAAATCTACCGAACCGATATTGCCTGCATCGTAAAGGTGTAAAAAACCGCATTTTAGGCGGGTTTCATGGATATTTCAAGGTTTAAGCCGATATTCAGCGGTACGACAACCGCATCATCCCCGTTCCCACATCACCGTGACCGTTACCACAACCGTGACCGAAACCCTATTTTCAAACTACGGGAACAAGGTAGACCTCTTGATTGTCTCACTCATTAATCCCATCACCCAAGCTATCACCATACTATTGCATGTTTCCCTCTGTTGAGCTTTGACTGGGTCACTAGCCTCTCTCTTTATCACTGCAGTTACAAACCCTAACTTTCTCTTGGAAGCTAGGACAATCTCCATTGATCTTCTCCACTCTCTATAGTTTCACTAGCTTCTCTACTGTGACAGAACTTTGTCCATCTGATGGATGTAGGTATAGGGGGTTTTGAATGTCAAATAGTTTTGTCATTTCAGTGAGGCACGGAAGGAATCAGAGAATTTATGAAGGAAGAAATGGGATTTTTGTTTCAAGGAATGACATGAGATGTAGGAAGGAAGAAAAGAGGGGTTGAAGGAATGGTTACGTAACCAGGCTCTGATACCATGAAAACTTTGATACTTAAACGTTAGAATGCAAAACTCAGAAATAGAGGGGAATAGTTTTATGTATTAACTCATCTGTATATCTTCTATTACACCCACTGGATATATATAGGCAAGGAAAGAGAGAGAAAAAGAGGTAAAGCCTCCACTACAAGCTGCAGAGCACACCTCTCCTAATCAGCACATGATCCTAGGAGTTGATGTAAAAAAGACAAATAATACAGCTACCTGGTACAAGGACCATTTATTAACAAAAAGCATAAAGATCCTAGAGGTGTAGTTGACATCAGTAATAACCAAAAGAAGGGTGGAGATCCTCCTTTTCATCAGAACGTAATCAACTAAGCCAACTGAATTACTTATTAACAATTAAGATCTTCTACTTAGGAAACAAGGCCATGCAAATAGTTTAGCATAATTCGATATCTATATTAACTTTTGTTACAGGAAATAAGAAAATATGTATGCATGTGACTTATTAATTTTAGGCTCTCTCACTTGTGTACAGTCTCTAAAAAAAATATCCAAAGTGGAAACAGAAAAAACGTGAAAGGTTTACAGTACAAATAAAAAGCCTATACCACAATAGTTCTGTAGAACAGCCCATTAGATACATTGCTAATCCCACAAGCTAGAATTTATATCTATTGCCTAAATAGAACTAAAGCCATCATAAATATAGGATAGGCTACATGAAAAACATGAGAGGAGGGAGGTGTGGGAGAGTTAAAAAAAACCTATACAAAAAGATTGGAGATTGACTTTAGGGGGGGGGGGGGGAAGGAAAAACCTTCTAGCAGCTACTGCATGCCAATACGGTATTATGTAAAGGCCGTTATGTGAAGTGTATTTACACAGCAACAGCGATTTTAGACAGTTATGCTGTCATATTAGCCGTTATAATTAGTTATCAAAACTTTCAAGTGTATTGTTATAGCTGAAGAATTCACGAATTAGATAAAACTCATATTGTAGTAACTATGGTGCTTATAACCTTTTATTTCTATTGGGGTTCTAAAAGGTTCATTCTAAGCTATCATCTTCTAGAAAAATTCCAAAACCTCTTAGGTTACTATGTTAAGATGGATCTTTTACGCAATTAATCAATCCAAGTGGCAATGGTCGTGAAGCGTGTCATAACACTTGCAAGATGTTTCTTCCGATACACTATATGAACATGACATTGACAGTGCAATTAATTTAGTAAATACATATGATAAAACATTTCTATCTTCTCCATTTGGCTTTAATAATACATGATATCACCAAAACTGTAAAAATAGTAGCAAAGACTTAGTTTCAATTTTGAAGTTGAGACTAGTTACCTGCATTGCGTGAATTGAGACCCCTATCAGCGAAAGTGGGTAAGCAACAATTTTGTACCCAATGTCTTCAAGTTCAATAGGAGTGAGAATAGGTGTTTTTCCTCCTCCTTCAAGCATGTTTGCCTTCAAAAAGGAACAGTACTTCAAATTGTAACTAGGTCTCGACTAACAGTAGCAACCATCTTTACAACAGAAGTCTCTATTCTATAGAAGGGGAAAACAAAAGGTCAAACAGTGGATCATGGTAAGATAAGTAGTTTACATGCATTCACAAGCAGAAGGACTAAGAACCAAAGACACCACCAGGAACTCTAGAGTACCATCGTACATCCTACTTCTATGAGGAAATTTTGACCATCTCACCTATGCCCTACCTTTACCTTTCAGAAGTAGCTACAACAACATTAAGTATTAAGAAGGCATTTAAAGTAATAGATATCAAAATCACTAACTGATTCAGGCTAATTTGACTTCTTTAAGGTTTTTAGCTATTACCTGATAGCTAATAACATTGTAGTAGCTGATTTGACTTGCTGAATTTGTTTGCTAATTTTCAGCAAATAATAGCAATAAGGAATGTATGAAAGAGTGTAGTCAAAATAACTGTTAGCTAAGTTTGGCTGATGGTGCTGCAAAAGTATAAAGGACACGGATAACTTTAATCACTTATTATCACCCTACTTCACATAGATATTTTACGCTAATAATAAGAAAGTGACATTTACTATGTTCAAAGCCGTCAAGCTTTATATGTTATATAGTGATTAGATTCCAAACTTCAAAAGTATTTTCAGAACTTATAAATGTGCAAAGTGAAGTATGGAATATGAAGTACACTTAATTATAAAATAAGAAAACATATTTCAATTTTTTTACAGGCTGGATTAAGTTTTTGATTTATTAATTCAATAGTTAGCCCATATATTTGTTTTTAGGAAAAATTGACATGAATAATCCCAACTTTCATCGGTCTTCTCAAAATAATCCCAACTTTATATTATTTTAGAATAATCCCAACTTTAGGGTGTAGCTTCTCAAAATAATCTGAACTATTAATTTTCAACGTATTATAGACCTAAAATGGATTAGTGCGGGAAAGGAAATAGATAGTTTGGCTTATTTTGAGAAGGTCCTCTCAAAAGTTGGGATTATTTTGGAATAATCTAAAGTTGGGATTATTTTGATTAGACGGGTGAAAGTTGGGATTATTCAAGTGCATTTTTCCTTGTTTTTATCAAGAGTCAAGAGTCAAGACCCTCACCACTCTCCTAATCTATAAGTCTCTTAGTGTTATACTCCCTTTCCTACCACCCTCTCAACTATGTCTCACTCCTATCTATAGTGTCGATTCATCTTGTAAGAATAAGAGATATGAATGAAAGCGGGTAAGGGCTTGGCTTAACCCTGTGTTCTCTCCTAATCAGGTCGTTCTCTCCTAATCAGGTCGGGGGCGGAGACCAGCTTTTTCTTGAGCTTAACCACCATTTCTCTCCACCAAGTTCAGCAAAAGGACGAAAAGCTCTCACTGGAATTTAAACTTTGAAACCTCTTTGCACTCATTCCAACATTGCCATAATATTAGCTCCAGGATATCATCTTCAGCAAGGCATCTCCAACAGACGGCCTTAGGTGACAGCAATGAACCCAGCACATGTGTTTTTTTTTTTAGTTTAGCTCATTTTGGAGGGAATAAGTTCTATACTCCACTCTCCAGTGAAACATAACAAGCAATTTACAGCAGCGCTGAAAAGCAATTATTCCTGATAATGATAAACTATTTCTCCCTCTTCTTTGCATTCCAATCATCATATTGGTTGGTGATGTAGTAAATTCATTTCCATTCAATGTGCTAGATGCTCAAAAAATTTCACGTTAACCATGTATGTCTTTTTGCAAAAGGAATAAAAGAATGTATAATCATCTCTTTCAAATGTTGGGGTTCGGCGCGTTTTCTCAAGTCCCTGATCCAATTCACTTGCTAACCAAATGGGAGATTTATCATTTTGACCAACAAACTTCTGATGGGATAAAGCGACTAAACACTATCAAAAAAGGCCTTAAATAAATTTAACTAACGCTAATTAAATAGGGCTATTGAAGAGACTACCTCGGACTATTAATGATCGATCATAAAGCAACGATGTTTGCGACTTTTCATAATTAATATGCATAAATGGTTACCATTACAATATAGTTAGTAGTATGCATGAATCAAAAAACTGCAATAAAGTGAGCTTAAGAATCTTTGGATAAAAAGCTCACTAAAGATTTATCAGATACCCATTGAAAATCAAAGATGTTTTCGTCAAGCAAAAAAGTAAAAAAAAGAAAGTAAAAACCATTATTCGAACTAACTATACATCACTATCCTTTATGAAAGCCAAAATACTTAGTGTGTTTTCAGCAAAAATCCGGAGCTGTTTCATGTTAGAAGAACACTATCAAAATTTGGTAGCTTGTTCCTAAAGAGAGGACTTTGATCTCATTGAGCCTTTAACAACTTTTTCTAATTCGGAACCATTCTATACATTTTTTGTTTATATCATCAGGAAAAGTAGTATATCTATTAAAAAGAGTAGTAAATTTAATCAATAAATAAGTACTACCCCTGTTTCTTTTAATCTACACCATTTGACTTTCACGCTAGTCAATGTAGTACTTTGACCATTAATAGCTCTCATTCCAACCAAGCTAAAGTTATAAAAAGTTGATATCATAAAACTTTATGTTGAAACAAATGTAACAAGATCCTACATGACTATGTTTTCCCTTAAGTATCAATTACAAATGATAGTCAGAAAGAAGTATGTGAATAATACCAATTGCCAAAGTACAAAGTTAGTAGATTAGTAAGAAACGGAGGTAGTATACTAGAACCAAAAACATTAGTGAACTAAAATACCAATAATTAGGTCAGATGTTGGGTTTTTATGTACTACATTCTTTCTATAAACATACAACTTTTTGTAATAAATTTACTACTTTTTTTTTTGCTTAATATAAAAGCAAAAAAAATTCTGAACAAAAATTGTTCATAACAATTATGATTTAGGCATTTCTTACCAGTATAGTTACCAAGACAATTCAATTCAAGAGAAACTATGGTAACTCACCATTTTAGGAACTGAAGGTGAAATTTCACAGAAGGCCTGCATCTCCTGTCTTGTCGCTAGTGCATCTATAAACAAAACATCAGCTCCAGCATCAGCAAAGGCCTGTGATCTCCGTAATGATTCTTCAAAAGACACTGCTTGACGAGAATCAGTCCTTGCCACAATGACAATATCTGAACCACTATCTCTTCTAGCATCTATAGCTGCTTTTATCCGCATTACTGCTTCGTCTATGGAGGTGACTTTCCTGCCTTGTGTGTGACCGCAAGCTTTAGGAGATACCTAGTCATTATTGAAAATTATACGCCAGAGGAGTCATCATAATTGGTGCCTAGAATAAATCTTGGAGCAAGTTACATATATATGTGCAAACTTCTAGTTCTCACCATTTAAGGGAACATACAAGTCTCTATGTTCACAAAGAAAAAAATGATATATTGCCTCTGTTCTTTTCCTATTGCAACAATTACCACTTTGAGTAGTTTCACATATATTGCAACAATTCCACTTTTGATATAAAAAAACAACTTTAGTTCACATTATTACCCTTACTTTCTCTTATTAAAACCATCACTAATATTCACCACCCCACCTTTTATTGTTATAAAGGGGTACTTGTTTATTAAGTGTTCATTTCTCTCTACTAGTCTAGTAAATTAAAGGGTACATTCATGCTTAATTACCCACCTTTTTCACTTCCTTAAAAAATGTGCCCAACATGGAATTAAAACTCGGCCATTCCGCTACGTAACAGCCGTTTTATAATGGTTTTGGATGTTGTCGTTCCGAGAAATCCCGTTATAGGACGCAACAACAAAATCACGCCATTCTTGCCGAGTCGTCCATCATGTAACGGTGACTCAACGCGTTAAGAGCGTTCTTTTGACAGAATTGATGAAAGAAAAAAGCATAAATAGTAAGAAAATCAACATGCACATACTCAAGAAGGGAGAATAAATTAGAGGGGCTATTTAAGTTTGGATGTATATGAGTTGTTTCATATACTATGACAAAGAAATACTTCTTAAACTATATATTGACGCCGCCCTAGCTGCAATTCGTTCCATACATCCGATACAAACCACTTCCTAACGCGACCGTTACCGCGATCGCGAACGCATCCCTAATTTTTTATGGTCCCCAAGCCTATTGTTGCAATAGAGAAAGAACGGAGGAAGTAAAAACCAAGTTGTAGCTAAACACGTCAAGCAAAAATTTGTTTCACAACTAAAACCTATAAAAGGAGACATTTAGTAGGGATGATAAGGGAAAAAAAGAACACGTTTTCTGCAAAGAAAGAATGGTCAAAAACTAAAAGGGTACTTTAATACAAGGATGCAAAAATTGATTCAGAAACCAAAGCTGCAATACGAACTTGGTCTTCCAGAATGATTCCTGCAAAGCCAGCTTTGATGTATCCTTTCACAGTTCTCTTCACATTCATTGCATTGCCATATCCATTATCACCATCCCCTATTACAGGTATGGACACAGCATCCGTGATTTTCTGCCCTTGATCCACCATTTCCCCATAGGATATAAGACCAACATCAGGTAACCCCAACCTAGCAGCTGAAATTGAAAAGCCTAGAAAACCAGGGAGGTAAGTGAATATTAGCAGGACATGACAGTGATAAGTCAAAATCTGATTATGCTTATGGGTGAGATGAATTTCAGGCGATGGATTATGTTGAATTATGATTATAGCCCACAAGCCAGCAGAATGAGTCCATCTAACAGACATAATTTGACAGTGAGTTTATAGTTTCTACCATATGCCATGTATTAGTTAGACGTCATATAAGCAAAGAGTATTGAGTCTTTGAAACAACTCGCTGAATTTGAGACGAATTCTACAGCAAGAACAAGAGAATAAGACCAGTTTCACATGACACACAGCACTAGCAAGTCCCATAATACATGTACCCTCGTCTCATAACAACTCTAAGACGAATAACCAATACAGATATGAGCATATCATTCACCATAAATTGTGTACGTGCAGCTTTCTAAATATAGTCTCGTTTCCATATAAAGACAACATTAGAACCATATACTCAAGGAATTATATCAAAGGCATGTAACATATTTAACCAAAATCATCATCTTCCCTATGTCTCAGTGAAATGCATTGAGCACTGTATTTCCTCTAACCCAAGTGCCTCGACTTTTATATGTCATCCCCTTAAACAATGCTCAATTACTCACTACCGTCTCCCTCTTATTTTTCTGCTTCCCTTCGGCATATTTCTGCATTCCTAGCAACACCTTTCATTGCTTATCCTTCAATACAATCAAACAGCCTCTTATCATTATTCAAACTTTCCTAGAATTCTGCAGAAAATTAGAATGAAGCTGAAGAAATCATACCATTTCTCATTTCCAATTTTGAGATACTAATAAATCATGGGATTAAATAAAAACCCAAAAGTGAAAGTATTAATAACACGAATCCAATGAGCTTTACCCAATCCATCCACGGGAGGAACATAAGATTGTTCATACCATACCACGGCCAAACATAAACCATTTTTGTATACAACATTTACCATTTAATATGCAACATTAATAGTTTTGTGTACACCCTTTGACATTTATTATACAACAATCCTATTTCTGAGATACAGCATAAAATCTTATTTCTCTTTATCTTCTCTTTAAAAAAATCATTATTTGCAAAATGTCATCATTAATCTACAGAAATGCAATATCTTATACGTTCCCACGAATGATTTAGGCATTTCTCCGAATCGATGCGTGATTTTGTCATAAATTCCGAAAACAGAAGCATCAAACAATAAAGTTAAAAAAAATTTACCACTAGTGAAACAAAAATCGAAACCAGCATTCTTCACTAGCTTAGCGCTGAGAGCATCGAAGCAAGCAGGACCTTGGTGGATGCCAGGGGAATCAAGCAGACGTCGGAGTGCCTTGGCGGGCGAGTCGAAGCTCATTCTCTCTCCTCCAGACGACGTCGTAGTGGTAGAGGAAGTAATTGGTGTGAGTCTTCTGGCACATTTTCCAGTTGCTGCCCTTTTTCTGGTGCTGAAGAAGTTGGAGCTGATCAGATTGTTTCTATGAAGATATATTGCAGCTACGGAAGTAGCGGTTGTGATTGGTGGGAACAGCAGGGGTTGGACGTTGTAGTCCTTTGCGATTGCGAGATGCTCCATGTCTCGAGGTCTCGGTGGTGCGCGACTAGTAGTCTGTAGACTGTAGTAGGGGTAGGGGGGGGGGACTATAGGACCAAATTTTGAGGTGAGCGTGGGAGTTTAGGGAGTTTATGATACTCTTGGGAGCTCAGACTTTCAGACCATGTTTCGCAAACACCAAGTTGGGGCCTTGGGAGATTCTTGTTTATTGACATCGATAAAATTTGCGGGATGGCAAAAATAGAAACTTAGGATCTACTAATGCTAGCGAGAGGTGTCAATCTGGGTCACTGGCTGGGTTTGGATTGACCCAAGCTGGGTCGGAATGATTTGGGTCGGAATAATCTGGGTGACACTGTGTCATGGGGGTGAAACTGGGTGAGGGGATCTCGGAACTGGGTCGGAATTGGGTCGTGTGAGACTGGGTCGGCCGGTATCTGGGTTGGGTGAATTTGGGTCGGAATGGAATAAGGTGAAGTCGGTCCAAATCGGCTTTCGGAATGACTTGGGTCGGAAGAAATCGGCTTTCGGAATAAGTTGGGTCGGAAGAAATTGGGTTTCGGAATGACTTGGGTCGAAAGAAATCGGGTTTCGGAATGACTTGGGTCGGATGAAATCGGCTTTCAGGTTACTTGGGTCGGAAGAAATCGATATATCGGGATAACTTGGGTCGGAAGAAATCGGGTTTCGGAATGACTTGGGTCGTAAGAAATCGGTTTTCGGGTTACTTGGGTCGGAATTGATATCGGAATAACTTGGATCGGAATAATTCGGCTTTCGGAATTACTAAGGTCAGAAGAAATCGGCTTTCGGGTTACTTGGGTTAGAAGAAATCGATATCGGAATAAGTTGGGTCGGAATAATTCGGCTTTCGGAATTACTAAGGTCGGAAGAAATCAGCTTTCGGGTTACTTGGGTCAGAAGAAATCGATATCGGAATAACTTGGGTCGGAATAATTCGGCTTCGGGATTACTTGGGTCGGAAGAAATAGGCTTTCGGGTTACTTGGGTCGGAAGAAATCGATATCGGAATAACTTGGGCAGGAATAATGCGGCTTTCGGAATTACTTGGGTCGGAAGACATCGGCTTCGGGTTACTTGGGTCGAAAGAAATCAATACCGGAATAACTTGGGTCAGAATAATCCGGCTTCCGGAATTACTTGGGTCGGAAGAAATCGATATGGGAATGAATTGGGTCAGAATAAATCGACCTTCAGAATTAATTGAGTGTTCAAGAAATCGACTATCGGAATGACTTGGGACTTGGGTCAGAATAAATCGGATTTCGACTTGGGTCGGCATAAATCGGATCTCGGTAGGACTTGGTTCTTGGAACGACTAAATATCGAACCGGCGGCTCCGTGGCGTATTGTGATATTGTGGTTTAGATTATAGTCATTATACTTTATACTTATAGTGGTATATTATAGTAATCTGTAATTATACCGATATTGTGAATTGTGATTGGGTCATTGTTAATTTTTTAATAATACATTGAATCATTAATAGTTTGATACTTATATTACTAATTTGAAATGTTACTAAAGTAAGACTTATAAATTATACTTATATTATTGGGTCATTCACCATTATTGGCTATTGGTAATTGGCCTAGTGCCTAAGTTACTAAGTATCGCTCATTAGTTATTCAGTTATTTAGTTATTCTTATTCATGATTGCATATGTATTCAAGTAACAACTAACATATAACAAGTAACAACTAACAACTAACAACAAACAACCATAAGGATTATTGATTATAGACTTATAATGTTAGGGTTAATAAACTATTAAACTTAAACATTTTGTTAGTTAGTGACTTACTCACTCTTTTGTCTGAAATCTGAATCAGTTACTATATAGCAACAAAAAGAGATAGAATTAAAGAATTAGGTTGACATTAAAACATTAATGAAAGCATCTTAATTAATTTGTAATTATAAAATTGTTTGACTTTTCATAGTTCATGGAACAACTCAACAAGTAACAATGATCAATGTTAATCACTTAATCGAATATGTCATATGAAGATGATACATAATCATACACTATATCACTAAAGGATGAAGATGAAATATTGAAGCTATGAAAGTAGATCAAGGTCAATAATCAGTATGAAATAATAATCATGTCATTGTATCAGTAGAGGATGAAACATTGATCGAATTTCGTTAAGTTAAGGTTGACATAAATCAAATGATCATAAAGTTGGCCTATTGCCTAAGTATCGCCTATTACTCTATTAGTTATTCTTATTGATGATTGCATAAGTATTCAAGTAACAAGTAACAAGTAACAACTAACATCTAACAAGTAACAACTAACAATTAACAACTAACAACCATAAGGATTATTGATTATAAACTTATAGTATTAGAGTCAATAGACTATTAAACTTAAACAGTTTGTTAGTTAGTGACATAAATCAAATTGATCAAAAGATTGATTGTCTTCGACATTAATCAAAAGTCAAAACCATCAAATGGTCATACGATTGATCATCGATGTTATTACACAGTTTTAACAATAATCAAAGCATACTAGAAATCCGTCTATTTCATTACTTAAATAATCACACATTAATGCATTTCATACTTAACAATTAACAATTTAAACTTTCACTGTTTCACAAATTTTTCACATCAATACATCATTATTCATTGAACTTTTAAAGTAAGTAGGAATTATTAAAACAATTAGTAAACATCATTCATAATTATTTTTACATTAATGATCTTGTTTATAATTAAAAATAGTAATTAAATTTCTAAAGTTTGTAATTTTATTAATTTATAATATTAATAATTAGTAATTAGTATTACTAAACAAATTTACAAATTAATACTAAATGTCTAAAAGAACTGTAAATGAAATTCAAATGAACTCTAAATGAAATCTAAAATCAGAAATCTTTAACTAAAAACCCTAAATGAACTTACAAAAATTAATCTTACCCACTCATTCAATCAATGGTTAAATCTCAACCTTTGATCTAACCCTAAACCTCAACCGTTGAGATCTGACCATAAATGAATAAATCTCATCCCTCGATCTAACCCTAAACCTCCCCCTAACGCCCCTTAGTATATAAACCTAAAATCCTAAGTCACACGCTCATTTCAACATCTTCCTTTCTCTCGCATTCCGGCTTTTCTATCTGAATTAGGTTTCTCTCTCATCCTCTCAGTTCCTCACTTCCTCAGATCTAATCATCTAACCCTAAAAACTTCCCCCTAAAAGGCTAAAACTATTTCTTCATTTTCTTTTTTCTTAGTCTCTCCTCTCTCTTATTCCGGTTTCACACAGTCACACTCATACTCTTTATTTGCATCTTGTAGGTTGGGGTAATAGTCTCTCTTATTCCGGTTTCACACGGTTCAGAAGGGTTGAAGACTTAAGGCTGATTGTTGATGTTGTGAAGAACTGAAGATCGTCATAAAAACAAAGTTTTCGTCCAAGAAGAAGCAAAAAAGAAGAAAAAAAAGCAAAAAAAGAAAAAAACGCAAATTTATTCTTCAAAAAACTATGTCGCAACCACCAGGTAAGTTTTCTTTTTTCTAGAGTTTTCGATTTCGTTTTTTTTAGATTTAGGAAGATCTGCACTTGCATGTGATTGTGGGAATATATGCTGGTCCAGTTTGCAGATTTACTGGAACATGATGTTTTTTTTTAATTTTACTTGTTTTTTTTTTGAAGATCTAGATTTTTTTTTTTATTATTTTACTTTTATCATATGTGAAATTGTGAATGTGAGTATGTTACTATGTGAGATCTGATATCTATACTATTTTTGGAATATCATGTGACATGTGTTTGAGATCTATACTTTTTTTTTTTAACTTTACTTGTTTTTTTTGTCCAGATCTAGATTATTTTGGGATCTTTTGCCATGTTTCCTACTGTTTTTCAAGTTCAGTTCTTCATAGTGATTTTTTTTTGTATCTTTTTTTGTATAATTTTACTTTTTATTTTTATACGGAATATGTGAGTATGTGACTATGATTTTAAGTTTTTTTTATGTGAGAGTGAGATCTGGAACCTTCATAAATCATAATTAGTTCATTTAATTATAATAATTATAATTATATATAATAATCATAATTAGTTTTTTTATGTGAGATCTGAATAATATAATGATCTAGGGTTTGTGTTCTAGAATCTAGCCTCGGGTTTTACTTAAATTGAATAATAAAATTAATAAAATTTATTTATGTTAAATAATAAAATGATCTAGGTCTGTCTTTTATTGGGCTAGGGTTTGTGTTCTGGGTTCATAAGTTCATTTATGTTCCTGTCATCTGGGTGCAAGTTTTGGGCTAGGGAGGGCTTGTGTTCTGGGTTTTATGTTTTGGGCTTGTTTCTGGGCTTGTTTATATTGGACATTTGGACTGTCTTTTGAGCTTTATTTTTGGGTTTAGGGTTTGACTGTTTAGGGTTTGACTGTTTAGGGTTTAACTGTTTAGGGTTTGATTATTTAGGGTTTGATTGTTTAGGGTTTGACTGTTTAGGGTTACTATCTAGGGTTTCTGTTTAGGGTTTTTGTTTAGGGTTTAAGTTTAGGGTTGGGGATAAAACCCTAAACCCTAAATCCTAAACCCTAAACCCTAAACCCTAAACCCTACCCTAAACCCTAAACCCTAACACTAACCCTACGGCCTAAACCTAACCCTAACCCTACGGCCTAAACCTAACCCTAGCCCTAAACCCTATGGCCTAACCCTAACCCTATGGCCTAACCCTAACCCTACGGCCTAAATTGAATAATAAATTCATTATGTGACTGTTTTTTATATGAGATCTGGAACATTCATTTTGTTAAAATAATTATAATTGTATATTAAATTGAATAATTCTTTTATATTACATTGAATAATAAATTCATTATGTGACTGTTTCTTTATGTGAGATCTGGAACATTCATTTTGTTATAATAATTATAATTGTATATTAAATTGAATAAACTCTTTTATATTAAATTGAATAATAAATTCATTATGTGACTGTTCTTTTTTATGTGAGATCTGGAACATACATCTTGTAAAAATAATTATAATTGTATATTAAATTGAATCAATTCTTTTATATTAAATCGAATAAATTCATTATGTGACTGTTTTTTATGTGAGATCTGGAACATTTATTTTGTTATAATAATTATAATTGTATATTAAGTTGAATAAATTCTTTTATATTACATTGAATAAATTCATTATGTGACTGTTTTTTTACGTGAGATCTGTAACATTCTTAAACCTGCCCTAAACCCTAAAACTTGACTTTGACTCTTAAATTTGATCTAACCCTACACATAACCGAACCCTAACCCTAGAATCTGCTCAAAACGTTTAACTTGTTTTTCAGTTCATCCATTGACATTGAACTCCATTATTGGGTCCAATTCTTTGTCTGTTGATGAGGAAACTGTTTCTCCCCAAACCCATGACCCTGTCCTGTTTGGGAGGCGTACGGCTAAGGTTTGGCAGCACTTTACTTTGTTTAAAACAGAAATGGTAAGATTTTTTCTACATGTAAGCACTGTAATGTTAAAACCTATCGTGCTGAGGGAACACAAGGTACTAATAACCAAAATAAACACTTAGAAAAATGTGAAGCTTACTTAAAAGTTAAAGTTGCTCAACCTGGGGGTCATTATGATCAAAAAACTTTCTGTCGTATATTTGCTGAAGCTATTATGTGTCATGGATATCCATTTTTGATGGTTGAGCATGCTAAGCATAGAGAATTACTTTCTTACTTGAATCCTAATGTGAAGCATATTTCTAGGAATACTATGCTTAAGCATTGTAATAATCAGTTTGCTGCCCTTAAAGCTCAATTAAAAATAGCTATAGGTAATTTAGAAGGAAAAATCTGTTGTACTTGTGATTTGTGGTCTGCTCTTAACAATGTTAGTTTCACTTTTTGACTGCTCATTATGTTGATAACTCTTGGGTGGTTCGTTCTAAAATTCTTGTTTTTAGACATTTTCCTGGTTCCCACACTGGTAAGGAGTTGGGTAAGTTTACTCTTGATTGTTTGATGAGTGGAATATTAGAGATAAAGTGTTTTCTTTGACTTGTGATAATGCTACTGCCAATGATGTTATGATTCAAGAAATGGTTAGGGACTTAAATAGGACTAATTTGTTGTCTTGTTCTGGTAAATTTTTCATATTAGATGTGCTGCCCATATATTGAATTTGATTGTTCAAGCTGGTTTTAAGTTTATAGATAAAACTGTTATGAAGTTGCAACAAGTTGTTTCATATGTTTCTTATTCGAACATTAGGAAAGAGAGGTTTGATGATTGTGTTAAGTATGTGAATACTGGTTTTTCTGGTTTGTTAATTGGTGATGTTCGTACTCGTTGGAATTCTACTTTTCTTATGCTTCGTAGGTGTTTAGAAGTTAGGGAGGTTGTAGATAGGTATTGTTTGCTTGAGCATGGTTTAGATGTTTCTTTTAACTGATTTTGAATGGGAAACTGTCCAAAATGTTTGTGATTTTCTTGAACCGTTTTATGATATCACATGTCTTTTTTCTGGTTCTGATTACCCCACTGCCAACTTATATGTGAAGAATATTGTTTTGATTGAAAGTCTTTTGTATTATGCTCAAGAAAACCCAACTGATTCTATTCGTCTTATGGCTGCTCCTATGTATCAAAAATTTAACAAGTATTGGCAAAATTATTCTCTAATTCTTACTATTGCTATCATGCTTGATCCCCGTTACAAAAAAACTTTGTTCATGAGTTGTATGCTACTGTTTATTTGCCTGAAGATCTTAATGGTAGGGTTAAAGAAGCTGTTGATGCTTTTAGCGAGTTGTATATGCACTATGTTACTGTTTATTCTCACCTACAATCTTCTTCCACTACATCTTCTATGACTACCAGTTCTGAGTCCTCCACTCCAAGTTTTGCAAGGTCCTTGCCCGTCCATTTAAGAAGGCCAATCTTGGAAAGGTTGGCTATTATGTGTATCATTTTATTCAATTAGTGATTGTTGTTTGGTAATAGTTTAGTGATATACTATTTACTTTGCTGTTTTTTAGAGTTTTGGTGCCAATGTTGCTGCTAGTAGGGGTGTTGAAAATGATATGGAATCATATTTCAATGCCTCACACGTTCCTGCTGACCAAGATGACCACTTTGATGTTTTGGCTTTTTGGAAATCTCATGTGACTGTTTATCCTATTTTGTCTCGGATGGCTAGAGATGTGTTGGCTATCCCCGTTACATCCGTGGCTTCCGAGTCTTCATTTAGTATGGGGGGTAGAATTTTGACAAAGTATCGCACACGTTTGCTGCCCAAAAATGTCGAGGCTATAGTGACTTGCCAAAATTGGATATTTGGTTATTCTAAGGATGAGGATGAGGAGTCTCTTGAGGTTGTTAAGGATACGGAGCCTACTGATATTGATTATGATTCAATTCCTTAAACTGTGATGTTTTTGTTTGGTGGTTCATGGCTGTTTTGGTGATGGTTGTTGTTTGCTGGTTTTTGTTGTGGCCTATTGAAATTAGTTGATGGCTGTATTTTGGGTTTGTGTTTGGGTTTTGGGTTTGGTTTAGTTTTTCTATATCCTTTTGCTTAATAAATTAATGTCCATTGCGCAAAGATAATTGGGGTCCTATGGTTAGCGACTTTTTTTTGCCTACATTTAACTTTACACACATGTTTTGCCCTTAGTGTCACAATGCATCTCTATATTTCGTTTGCGGCTTCATTGAACATGATACATACTTGGTTGGTATTGTTGATGCTTGTGTCACTTTGCTGGCTTTCTTGTCGTGTTAAGTTGTGTTGTCAATTGGAGTCGAGTGCTTGATGATGAGGTGAAAGTTTTACTTGAGAGCTGTTGTTGTTCTTTCTTTATAAAACGTCCCTATGGTTGTTAGCGACTTTTTTTTGCCTACATTTAACTTTACACACTTGTTTTGCCCTTAGTGTCACAATGCATCTCTACATTTCTGTTGTTGGCTTCATTGAACATGATACATACTTGGTTGGTATTGTTGATGCTTGTGTCACTTTGCTAGCTTTCTTGTCGTGTTAAGTTGTTTTGTCAATTGGAGTCGAGTGCTCGATGATGAGGTGAAAGCTTTACCTGAGAGCTATTGTTGTTCTTTCTTTATAAAACGTCCCTATGGTTGTTAGCGACTTTTTTTGCCTACATTTAACTTTACACACTTGTTTTACCCTTAATGTCACAATGCATCTCTATATTTCTGTTGCTGGCTTCATTGAACATGATACATACTTGATTGTATTGTTGATGCTTGTGTCACTTTGCTCGTTTTCTTGTCGTGTTAAGTTGTGTTGTCAATTAGAGTCGAGTGCTCGATGATGAGGTAAATTTTTACCTGAGAGCTGTTTTTTTGCTGCCTTATTTCTCTCGAAAATCTGTCTTTGGTATTTATTTTTAATATTTCCTTTTATTTAGAATTTTTTGAGTTTATAATTTCAGGTTCATCAAGTGCAAAATTGGAAAAAGGAAAGGGTAAGGTGATTTATTAGAGGGTGGGTTGTAGGAAATCTCTAAAACAAAAATGTAGAGGACTTGATGAGGAAGGAAAAAAAACTAAGGAAAATGTGTTTACAAAGGTGATAGTATGTGGTTTAGAGGCTGTTGGTGGTGGGGTACATGCTGGTGGTGGTGGCTTGGAGGCTGGTGGTGGTGTTGTTAACAAGGATGGGTTGGAGATTTATGTGGAGGGTGAAGATGGGGAATTCACTCGATTCTAGGTTTTTGAAGAATGGGATCACACTCTCATTGATGAAGGTCATGAGATCCCAATGAGCCCTTTCAATGAGATGGAGGACCCCGAAGATCTCTGTTTTCTGCTTGTTCGAGGGGCGTATTAGTTGCTGCCTTGCAGGGAAATTGGAATTTTTTGAACTAATTTTTTGCTGCCTTGTTGGGCCATATAAATTATGATCACTATGTAATTTTTTGTTTATTACTAATGATTAACCTAACTTGTTAAGTATTAGGGAATGCTGTAATGGCCAAATGTTGTAATGATTAACCTAAATTTTTTGTTTAGGGCGTATTAGTTGCTGCTTTTGTAATGGATGTAATGGATGTTGGAAACTTGGAAAGGGCCAAGTGTTAATGAAAGTATGAAACGGAATTTTATTTGGCAGTTTTTGTTCAATTTTATTTTTATTTTCTTTTTGTTTGTCTAACTCTAATTTTGATTTTATTTATTTTATTTGCAATATTTATTAAATACTAAGTATTTAAGTTAGCTCTAAAACAACATGTTATAATTTACATATAAACTCTAAAAATATTGTAATTTCTAAACATAACCAAATATAAATGGGCTGGAAATGTACATAATGATTAATACAATTCGACTATTTACATAAATCAAAAAAAAAAGGTTGGAGGTTAAAAATTAAGATACCCCATGGCCTATGCCCTATGGTGTACGGAAGCCATGGCTTAAATGCATGTTTAACAACAGAAACTATGTGTTCCATCTCCGCCTAATCGAGTACTACTCCAAAGATTAATGTACTTGTTAGAAAAAATGTGTTCCATTGATAATTAAAAAAAAATAAAGATAAAACTTGAAATAAATGGTAATCTTATACGTCTTCGGTCTTGCACCCCAAAAACAAATAATTGGTGTTGAGTCGGGTTACCTTGGGTCGGAATGGCATTGAGTCGGGTTTAGTTGGGTCGGGTGCTAACAGGGTTGGGTCGAAATTGGGTCGGTGATAGCTGGGTTGGTCACAATTGGGTCGGTGATAGCTGGGTTGGGTCACAACTGGGTCGGTGATAGTTGGGTTGGGTCACAACTAGGTCGGTGATAGCTGGGTTGGGTCACAACTGGGTCGGTGATAGCTGGGTTGGGTCACAACTGGGTCGGTGATAGTGCGGTTGGGTCACAACTGGGGGGTGGTAACTGGGTTGGGTGATAACTGGGTGGTTAACTGGGTCATTGGCGGGTGAAGTTGGGTGCAGGTTATTTTGGGTCGGAAACAGGTTGGTCTGGTCGTTATTCACGGGTGCAATTGGGTACGGGTACAACTGGTCGGCCCAACTCAGGTTGGGTTACTAATTCCACGGGTTAAACTGGGCACGGGTGAACACTGGGTCGGAATGGGTCGGCTTTCCAACCGACCACTCTCGGCTCGGAACAGGTTGGGTCTGGGTCGCATGCGGGTTCACCCGTGGGTCGGCCCAGTTTTTGACACCTCTAATGCTAGCACTACTTAATAAATTCGAGGATTCTTAATTCACTAGTAGAAAAAGGACGATTTGCGTCCCCTTATTTGCGTCGCACAGACACGGAAGTGACGCAAAACATCTATTTGCGTCGCATGACCAACAGAGTATGACGCAAAACATCAAAAACAATAGCAGGACACGAGAAATATGCGTCGCATGGTACATAGGTGCGACGCATATTACTAGTTTGCGTCGCATGGTGCTTGTGTGCGACGCAAATAGCTGCGAGTAGTGGGAGGATTGCGAGACTAATGTGCGTCGCACGAGGCGAGGAGTGCGACGCACATTAATATGCTGCTTGATGGGTGCGCCGCAATTGGGCTTTTAATACTTCCCCCTCTTTTTGTAATATTTCCCAACGGCATTCTTTCGAGCCCTAACTCATGCAACTGACTGCTATCCCCCTCTCTCCCTCCTGCGAAACCCTCGTACACACTCAAACAAACCGGCGCACACACTCTCGCCGGCGCACCCTCGCTCACAATCTTGCCGGCGCACCCTGAATCTCGCTGGCGACTTCCTCTTCTGGTGCGACTTCCTCTCCCCCTCTCTCTCTATCTCTCTCTCTCTCTCTCATTCTCGTTCCTTACTCTGCCGGTGCCCTTTTCGCCGGCGCACCCTCGTTCACATTCTCCCGCCAGTGCACGTATCTCGGTCTAAGTTGCTTCTGCACCGCCGGTTCTCTCTCTCAATCTCCCTTCGCTGCGCCGCCGGTTCTCTCTCAATCTCCCTTCGCTGCAGCCGCCACGGACTAAGTTTACGGCGACCTGCTGCCGCCACGGACTGACCTGCAGCCGCGACGGTCCAGCCGCCGGCAAAGTAGGTATTTCAAGTTATTTTATGAATCGTATATTTACTTCATGCATGGTAAAATTAGCTCTAAAAGCAAATTCAGAACTGCTTTTCATATACTGTTAATGGATTGCATATTCGGAACGAGTAATGGATTGTGTAAATTTGTTGTACTTTTTTCAATTATACTTATTTTTCAATTTTTTCTCTGTTTTTGCAGCAACAGTCAAAAGAGGTTTTTCAATCTACCTTAGGAGCTGCATTTTCCCCTATAACAAGTGAGTTTGTTATAATATGTTGTAACTAAGCATCTGAATAATTTCTATTGCTTGATTTGTAACCTTGCATTGTGATGGAAACCGAATAGAGAAGGAGAGAAATCTAAGCCACCTTGAATGCTCTCTTTAGAATTATGTGCTTCAATTATGAGTTAGAATTCTTGAATGCTCAATTCAGACTTTGAAACTTATGTCATTCCTTTACATTGTAGTTTAGTTGCCACCTTAGTCCTCATTGGTTTGCCGGTTCTCCAAGCTCGTGCACTTGTGCTCGTCTTCGCTGCTCCTTGAGAGCAGAGTATGTATTATATTTTTTGTTATTTTTTTTATGTATGTTAATGTAACCATTAGTTTGGATTTAGGATGTATATATGTGAATTGTTTGATTATTATGTGATTGGGAAATTATATGTTGAATCATGCATAACCAAACCTATTTGGACATACCTTAATGGGGTGAGGAGGAAATCTAAGGAATGGATTGGTTTGTGTTGTTTATTGCAATGTGCATCATTTGCCTAGATACCCGTTCGAGGCTTACTCATTAGGAGTAAGTCTTGAATAGTCCCCGGTTTGGGACTGTCTTTGAGTTTCTTATCTCACTTAGGATGTGAATGAATGTTTGGTTTTTGATTCTAAGAAAGATCCGGCTCATTTCCCTAAGCGTTCTCTGGGTACATATGTTGATAGTTTAACTACTATCTTCATCGTGTACTTGGAGAACTGTAGGGAAGTGCTGCCGGATTTTTCTTAGAATTGAAAACCAAATGTTCATTCACTAGTGAGATGAGAAACTCAAGGATGGTTAGTTGGAGTGATAAGACCCAAATGGTCATGACTGCATTTGATAAACTACTTTGAATGATGTGATCGATTGTATTCTTGTTTGGTGTCTCTAGTGTATGAATATGGATCGAAACTGGATGTATGGTAATCGAATTTCGACGACATTTCTACAAGGGTTAATGAATTTATCAGAGTTGCGTTAGAACATCAATCGGAGAATGGGTCAAAGTTAGTCTTGTGTCCTTGTTGTGATTGCAATAACTCAAGGGGGTATCGTGATATGGATCAAATTAAAGATCATTTGATTCGTCGTGGGTTTAAGAGTAACTATACTAGGTGGACATGGCATGTAATCCCCCACATTTTTAAAGGATTTTCATAAATATATTTAAGTATTTATGTAATTATATTTAAATCCAAATGGGTTCGGAAAATGATTTGACTTTTAAAAAGGGTTGACTATTTTAAAAGTCAACTAAAAATATTTTTTTAGCTTAATAAAGTTTGTAATATTTTAATTAAGCGTGTTTTAAATAAGAGTTTAATTATTAAAAGCATATTTGAAAAGGAAACTTAATGGAATCGAAAGCCCAACAGTAATAAAAAGGGAAAGGATAATTTGATGACTAAAGTCCTAATAAGCCCATCTTGTTAGTCATCAAAAGTTTTAATTATTGAATTCCTTTTCCTAAGCCCAATAGGATTAGCCTATTTAAATATCCTAAAACCCAAATATTTTGCCCTACACTTTATTTTCTCTCTCCTCCCTTGCACGTGATTTCGAGCTCTCCCCTCTCTCACTCGACATTTTCTCTCTCCTCTTCCTCTTGAGCGTGACTTTCATTTTTTCTCTCAAAAATCGTTTCTTCTTCGCTAAGTAACGTTTCTTGTTGAACAAGAAACGTCACAAACCTTTTCTTGAAGCCGAAAAACTTGATTTCCGCCGGTCCTTGCTGCTGTCACAGCCGCGGCGCCTCTTCCTCCTCTTATTTTGGTTGTTTTTCTTTACTTCTCTTTTAAGATTCCATTAAAGTTCTAATTTTTATTGTTATTTTATTATTATTTGCATGATTACGATTTGAGTTATTATTTTTATTATGAAATATATATTTTTCGGATTATATGTATAAAAGAAAAATTTCAGATTTATTATTTTTAGTTTTAATCATGAAAGATGTGATTTTTAGGGTTTTAAATCACTAGAAATCGTACATTTAAAGTATGAATATGAATTTTGATTGGAATACGATTTTTATATTCATTTAAAATATTTTCAGAAGGTTTAGAAAATTTTATATTTGCTGGAAATTCAGAAAGTTAATATTTTAAGGTTTTTAATGGTTTTTAATCACTAGAATAGTTGATCTATACTAGGGATTAAAAATAATGAGAGTTTAAATTATAAAAACGATTTTTAAAGAAGTTTAAAAGGGTTTGGGACGTTTTAAAGTTGCTGTATTTTTTTTAGTTCAAGTATTTACTTGATTATTTGGTTATTCTAGGCGGAGAATTCACTGTGGGGGACTTTTAGTGCTTAAAGGTGGCCTACCGTTGCGTTTATACAAGGTACGTACATAGTCTACGTGCTAAATGGTTTAGAACATGCCTTAGGGATGATTTTTACTTATTAGTATCATGTATAGGACCTTGTTGTCATGTATATGATTTACTATAATTACTTTACATGTTACTTGCCTGTGTGCTACATGTAAATTGAGAATATGTATGAGTATGACTTGTTTGTATGGAAGTTTGATGCAAGCAACAAGTTCAGTTTGGTATTAATTCGTAAGTGGATTAATTTAAGTAAGTTGGAATCATGTGTTACATAGATTCTTGGAGATTATTTATTTATCTTATAAGAACCGTGGATCTTATTTGGTAAGTATGGTTTATACCTATGTAAAGGTACGGAATTCTGTTGGCTGGGTTCAACAAAGGATAAAAAGAAATAAAAGGAGTCTTGATTGATAAGTTGTGAACACTTGTTAATCTAAAGATAAAAAGAATTTTGTTATGATTATGTGATTGTGAATTATGTATTATTTGGTTGTTGTGGTGTCAACACAAGTATTAAAATGAATGCAACGTAAAGTGAAACGAGAATAAGTTATAGACTTTAGACTAGTGCACGTCTAGAGTTGGACATAAGGGTTGGGGTTATGGTGAGCGTGCCATAGCTTTTCTAGGAATGGGTTGATCACCATCCCTTTTTATTCAAAGGTTCCTCGATATCGCAGGTCACTCTGAAATGCGGAGTCGCGCCCCCATTTCATTTTTATTGGCAGGACAACTCGTCTAATAACTATTCCATTAAAGTAATAAAAGATGTTTTAAGTTTAGTTCAGTAGAAGTTGTCTGCAGATTATTATTTACTCATGTTATTATTTATTCCTGCAAGTTATTTTGTAGTATCATGTTTAGGATTATTTATGTCTGATATGTAGTACTCAGCTTTGCTGATTACGTGTTTGTCTGTGTTTGTGATCATGGCTTTGCCTATTGATCCTGTGGTGATCCTTCGGGGGAGCAGAGTCAATAAAGCATTGACATTACAGGTTCGAAGATGCATACCATTGGGGAATCTGGAATGGAGAGGCTTTTGTGACATTAGTGTTATTTAAGTTGTTTTCGTAGGAACATCTTTACTTAAGTTTGAGGTTTTTTTAGTTGGTGTGTTAAGTTTGACTTTGTCATTTGGTTTCATAAGTTTAATAAAGTTGATTTTTGTTTTAATAAGTTTTCCGCTGCAACATTCTGAGTAAGCCGAAACGTTATCACACGGGCGATAATGCCTGGGTAATTCTCTAGATTTGTTATAAAAGTATTTTCTAAAAAGAGAGAATTATCGGGGTGTTACAAAGTGGTATCAGAGCTTTAGGTTAGTTTAAGACTTATAGGCGCCTAACTAACTAACTAGCTTATTAAGTGATTTTAGCTTCTTAAGTTACCTAGATTATGGGTTATTTGAAGGAAACCTTAGTAGTGCTCGAAATCTTAGGCTTGGACTTTGTACAGATGGGATGAACCCATTTGGCACACTAGGTACCCAACATAGCACTTGGCCGGTTCTACTGACAATTTATAATCTCCCTCCCTGTTATGTATGAAGCGTAAATTTATTATGCTATCGCTTCTTATTTCTGGTCCTAAGCAACCCGGAAACGATATAGATGTGTATCTTGACCCGCTTCTTCAAGATCTGAAATTGTTGTGGATGAAGGTGTTTCCATGTTCGATGCGTATGCGAAAACTGACTTCACATTGCATGCCATGATATTTTGCACGATTAATGATTTCCCGGCTCATGGGAATTTGTCAAGGTATACGTTAAAGGAGCAAAGGCATGCCCTATTTGTGATGAGAATATGATTGATAAGCGGTTACATCATTGTGGAAAGAATGTGTACCTGCATTATCGTACATGCTTCTTTTAGATCATCCATTCCGTAGGAAGAAAAAGTTGTTCAATGGAAAAGTGGAGATGAGAGAAGCCCCTGTACCTTTACGTGGAAAAGAGGTTTCTAATAGGGTAAAGGATATTGAAACAATTTTTGGCAAGCCCTTCAAAAGTGTCTCAAAGAACTTATACAAGAAAAGATCTAAGTTTTGGGACCTTCCGTATTGGGAATGTTTGGAAGTCAGACATTGTCTTGATTTAATGCACATTGAGAAAAATGTTTGTGATGCCATTGTCGGGACATTGTTGAATATGCTCGGGAAGATATACAATCACAAAATTGTGTTTCTTCTTCAGAACTATCTCTAACAAGGTGATTGATCCTAACATTCTAGATAATTTGCAAGCCGATGTAATAGAGACGATGTGCCGATTTGAAATGTACTTTCCACCATCATTCTTTGACATCATGCCTCATTTGATAATCCATCTTGTCAGAGAAATTAAACTTTGTGGGCCCGTTTGTATGAGGTATATGTGGCCTTTTGAAAGACATATGGGTACTCTGAAGGGTAAAGTGATGAATCCAGCTAGACCAGAAGCAAGTATTGTGCAAAGAACAGTTGCTGAGGAAGTATCTGAATATGCAAGTCAGTATTTAGCACGTGCACAAGCAATTGGTTTGCCAAAATCTAGACATGAAGGAAGGCTTGAAGGTTGTGGTACCATTGGGAGAAAAAGATTGTGTCTTGATGGAGAGTTGAAAAAAAAGCAGAATTGATTGTGTTACAAAATCTGAAACAAGTTCATCCTTACTTAGATGAGCACATGACTGTGCTTAGTGTTCAGTATCCATTGTTTAATGAACGTGACTTGATGATTGAGCATAATCGGACGTTCGCTGATTGGTTTAAAGAACGAGTTATGAACCAATTATCTGATACTCCTAACGATGTAACGGATATATTGAAATGGTTGGCATATGGGTCAAAGACGCAAGTTCTTTCCTATGAGGGGTATGACATCAATGGTTATACATTTTATACTAAACGGCAAGATGACAAATCCACGATGCAAAACAGTGGTGTTACGATGGGGGCTTTGTCATCAGAGTATAAAAGTAAAACAGATAGAACGTTGTTGAGACAATGAAGTCTTACTATGGGTTCATTGAAGAGATATTAGAACTTGACTATGTTGACTTCAAGATTCCGCTGTTCCAATGCAAGTGGGTTGATATTCGTCGTGGTGTGAAGAAAGATGAACATGAATTTTTTACATTAGTCAATTTCAGTCGGTTAGGACATCATGAAGATAACTTAATATTGGCATCACAAGCAAAACAAGTATTCTACATGGTTGACCCTGCCGATTCAAAATGGTTTGTTGTCATGGAAGGAAAAAGGAGAATACTTGGAATTGATGATGTACACGATGAAGAAGATTACGATGCACAATTCAATGAAGTCATTGCTTCGTCAGTAGTCATTCCAAGTACATTAGGGGAAGATCTAGACACAAATTACATTCGCCGAGACCACAATGAGGGATTTTACGTTGGCAAAGAAATAGCTGATTAATAGGTAAATTATGTAATATTTGCACAACTACTAATGTTTATAATCTTTTATTATTTATTTTGTGTTTTGCATGTTCAAATAATTGTGTATTAATTTATTGATTAATCTAACATGTACATGGTTTCAGGTGTAGTGATGGCAGATGAGACAATGCGTGATGCATCTGATGAGCCCCAGATTACTGATGGAGCTGCTACGAAGAAGAAAAGTAGGCCAAGAGGTCCTACAAAAGGGATACGTTCCAAACCCGGCATTCAGAGAGTTCTTGCTTGGGATGAGTGGATACGTCCGATTGGGCGCTATGCTGTTGAGTACAAGATTTATTGTGGGGAGATCAGTAGAAGCAAAGTGTCTATCTTGTACGACACTTGGGATGATGTTCCAGAAGGCACGAAAAACACTTTGTGGGAAGATGCTAAAGTAAGTAACCTTATTTTTATAATAAACTAATTGAGATTATGTTTATTATTTTAATCGGTTATTATTAATTAGTTTATTTTTGTATATTGAAGAGAGAATTTGGAATAGAAGAAGATGTTTTGAAGAAACGAGATGTCTTGACTACATGTGATAAACGGTGGAGAGATTTCAAGTCAAGATTGGTGACCAGATGGATCACGAAAACGAGGAAGGGGCCTAACAATGATAGGCTACCATACGTGATGTATCCTTTCATCACACGAGAGATAGGGACCAGTTTGTACAAAAATGTAGCTCTAAGGAGTTCCAGGTATGTAATTTATAATATGAAATTATATTTTCATTACGTTCTTTAATATTGACTAGTTACTAAATCCTTTATTAGGCAAAAAGTGCAAAAGCAAGAATCTCTCAGGCTGCTAACAAGCATCCTCATTTTTTGGGCCAAAAATCATATGCGGAGATGATTCCCATTTGGCAAAGCAGAGGGTATATCCCTTCCGCTACAGCATCATCTGTTGACTCTTCTACATCATCAGTGATTTCCTCCTTGCCGGATCGGACATTGCCTTGGCTTCTCGCGAGATCGAAAAAAGATAAGGATGGAAATTTCTTCTTTCCTAATGAAGAAACACAGAAGATAAAAGAGTCCATTGTAAGCGTTGTTCAAATTTTATAACGTTTTTCTTGTTCTCCTTACTTGTCTTCGATCTACTAATCATATGACTTTTTTTAACTTGAACGCAGGATGATTGGAAAAAGAAAGAAGCTGAAGGAGAGTTTGTTCCAGGTCGGATGGATGATGCTCTTTCACGTGCTTTGCAGAGGAAAGACCGACCTGGGCGTGTGTAACAGCTGGGCGTAGCATTGGGATTACATCTGTTTGGGGAGATCCTGATCGGAGAGAGTATGCTCCAAGGGTAAGGGCATGGATGATGAGGAGATTCAGGCATTGGAGGCTAGAGTGAGTCAAAGAGTTAGAGAGCAGACTATGAAGAGATGAACTCGAAGATAGATGCTTGGTTCAAGAAAGGTTATGGCTTATGCGACGCAGTTAGGTATCCATACCGACTCCTTCCACTCCAGTCGTTCCTAGTAGCTGTCAATCGGGGGCAATGATCCATTTGCGGACTTGCAGGTATATTGTCATTTTATATATTTCTAATTATTATATTATGCTTCTAAAACACTTAATTGATGTCATTCTTTCTTATTGGATGTTAAGAGTCAAGTTCCATGTCGCTTGGCAATAGCGGATGTCTCGGGACCGATCATTGTAGCTGGGTACCGTTCACACCAGACAGGAGTCATCATCACACCTACGACGCCTGAAGTGAGTGTTGATTTTTATGGGATTACGCAGATGTTCCAGTTCCACTCCTACTCCATTCATCACGAAACTCAGTCAAGCGAGGGTTCTTCATAGAATGGCCAAAGAGTTGATATTTCTAGTTTCAGATAATCAGGTAACTTATTTTAGTATTATGATTTAGTATATATAAGAAATCAAATGTATATACTTAGAAATCTTGATTTATATAAATCCAAAAATCTTTATTTTATATATAATATGAATTAAAAAGAAGTTGATTTGAATTAGGAACATATACCTAAAGAAGGTGCAAAAAGAAGAAAAGAAAACAGTAGTTGGTAATGATCCTTGCACCGATGAGTCTGCACATAGGCACATCGATCCATTGATTAGCCTGTCACTTGAGGATATGTCTGATGCGGTCAAGGAGATGCATCGTTTGTTTTGCCAAAAACCTGCAGATGAGCCTTTTACTATCGAAGTTAGAAAGGGTTCCTGCTTCAACTATCCTTCTGATGAGATGATCATTCTCTCCCGACAAGATGTTTTCCAACTTCTGACGGGAGAATGGCTTAATGTATCCGTTTTGCAAGTATTTATGATGTGAGATTTCTCAAACTCTAAACTAATCAAATTTGATATTTATTATTATTATTCGCATCTAACTATAAATATTTGGAGTGTAGGCTTTTGTCAGATGATAGTGATGTGAATGGAGATTCAAATATTGGTTTCATGTGTCCTAGTATGATTTCGGCGACCATGCTACACCATGAACCAGTTGCCCGATCAACTACATGCAAAGGACATTGAGAGCCAATCGAAATATGAAATACATCATGCTTCCATACATTGAAAAGTATGTTTATTTTCCAATTTCGTACATTGAAAAGTATGCTTCCCTTTTATCTTTATATATGAACTTATCACATTTTGTTGCATGCTTTAGTCAACATTGGATTCTTCTCGTCCTTTCTCTATACAAAAGAACGGTATATGTATTTGATTCGCTTAGGAGATCAGATAGATCCTTAGCTATCAAGGAACCGCTGCATACGTAAGTTAATAATTCTTATAATTCTTACATGTATTTTAAATACTTTATAACCAGTAATTCTTTTATAGTACTTAGCGCATATACGTCATTGTTGTTGTTGTTGTTTGTTGTAGTGCATATACATCATTCCTGCTCCTTGAAGGTATCAAGGCAACAAAATTGTCTTGGGTATCTATGAAGGTAAAACTCTTATGGTTTTGTATTTGATATGCATTTTATAGTTCTATTTAATATTTCTTAATTTTTTGATTCTAATATGTGTATTTCAATGTGGTGTAGTGTGCTCAACAAACGGGAGGAGATGAATGCGGCTATTTCGTTATGAAATACATGTTTCAAATCGTCCGCTTCTCTATCAGGTCAAATGATTTGAAGAAGGTATGTATATGTTGTAAATTGGTTACTTTACTTATATATTTAAAGTTTATTAACTAAGTTAACATATTTATAGGATTTTCCTAAAAGCGTTGAACCATACACCATAGAAGATATCAACGAAATCAAAGATAATTTTGCGCGATTCTTTCAACATCTCGTGGGAGAAGAAAGGGCCAAGTAGTGTTAGTGTAGTAAGTGTAGTAGATGTACATAATTGTTTATTATTGCAACTTTGGTTGAGTATATGGCAACATTGGTTTGCTTGCTTGGGATTATTTGAGATGTATTGAAACAGGTTTTGATATATATATATATATATATATTCCCAACGATTTCTTGGGTTATCCATATTACAAAGGAGACTCTGCCGAATTTTCCCCTCACAATTATTAATATGAATGTTTGTTTAGTTTTGAATCATCGAATATTAGTAATATGTAAACAAACCAACAGAAAATCTGAAAAAATCGAAAAAAAAAATAATTTTATGAACAATTTGCGTCGCACATGGCACAAGTGACGCAAATTACCCACAATGTGCGTCGCACCTAGGCCATGTGCGACGCACATTTCCCTGCTGCCATGCTGCTGAGAAGGCCATGTGCGTCGCACCTAGGCAATGTGCGACGCACATTGCCTTCTCAACAGCATGGCAGCAGGGCAATGTGCGTCGCACATGGCCAAGGTGCGACGCACATTGTCTTCTCATGCTGGCCTGGTTGGAAGGAAATGTGCGTCGCACCGTATATAGGTGCGACGCACATAGCTCACCATTTGCGTCGTTTCCCGAGCGACGCAGATCGTTTCCTTGTCATTTGCGTCGAGGGCTTTGGCGTCGCACCAGGGTCCGACGCAAATGGGCACCTCACGTCCGACGCAAATTGCCTTTTCTCTACTAGTGATTCTTAATGGATCGTTACTATGAAAGAACTCAGACATACTGACAATTACTAAATATAAATAGGAAATCAATTATGAAGATAATAAAGTTAATTATTTTGGTTATTATATTTGCTTGCTAGAGAATAAATATGATTAGTAGGACAATATTGATTAGGTCTACGACTAAAATACATAAATCCTATCAGGTCACACATTGTAACACAAGTTGGACAAAGCAACCCAAGTTTGTTACGAGCCTATAAAGTTAAGATGCTTCTTCCTCTAAAAGAGTTCTCTTGGAGACTTGTGCTAGTGATGCCTTGATCTTCGTTCTGAACCTGCAGTAAAGGAAACCAATCCTGGAGGTTTCGATGGTGGTTCCCCCTCCGAAACTCAGGTCAGTTCGTAAAGAAATAGGTATAATGAGAGAGAGTGAGTGCGTGTGTGTATTTTAACAGAGTGATGGCACATAATTTAATATGATCTGCCCTTTATCTGATGTTGAGGGGACTTTTCATAGTGTTTGAGATTTGAAAGTTGTCATTTGATGTCACCCTAGATTGGGAGAATTCAATTGGCTAAGCAATCAGAATTCACCACGTGGCAAGCAATGATTGGATGTATTAAATCAGTCAATCATATGCAGCCGTTTTTGGGGATTTGGGTCTGATTATCCATTTTTTTCTGAAATGGGTTGAGAATGTCAGGGGAATAATACCTTCAAGATGTCATATTCCCTTTTTCTCTTCAAAGACACATGGAGAAACAACGGGGACGGAGAGAGAAACCCTTTGTAAAAGTGCTCAGCCAGTAGCTTAGTTTTCTTTTTTTTGAGAATTTCATGGAAGAACCCTTTGTACAAATCCAACCGGAGGCAAGTCCGTTCAGAAGAGAAGTAGAAATGAGAGACGCCCCTGATGAGGGTGATGAGAGAAGACCTAATTCCTCTGAGGGATCTCAGAGTCCTTCCACCACTTCGTCTGAAATTAAAAGACATTTAGGTCCTGTTTCTGACCCAGGTTTTCACAATAGCCAACCGAAAGTGGACGGAAAAAAAAAAGGCCCAGACCCTAGTCATTTGTCCTTGACAATGCCTATCTCTGACTACTCTTTCGAGATTCTTGACGAGAAAGCCACTATCTTAAGTGCTCCTAAAGCCCATTTTGTCGTATATTAGCTGGCTTTTGGATGCAGGACTGAGATTCCCTTTTACATGACTTCGTCGAGGAAGTGCTAAGGCACTAACCACGGACACAATCAGCTGGTGCCCAACGCTTGACATAACATTCTGAGTTATGAGAGCCATATAACACTTTCTCTTACTCAAGCTTGTAACACCCCAAAATCCATACACGTCTACAACTACGTCGCATCGACTTTGGGAGTGTTACCGCCGCGATGGAACGCAAGGCATAAATAGAAAAATGGTAACTCAAATCATTGTCTCAAAAACTAAAATGCATCGGAATGAAAAATGTAAATACAACTCGGGAATCATAGATGACCCCTTTTATTTAAACCTCAAACCATTTAAGAACGCTCTATAAAATTCAATAATACTTAATCCAAAATGTTTAACTTCAAAACTAAAGACTAGCCCCCGTATGCTTGATATCATGCAGCAGCACCAGCACACCTAGTCTGCTCCCCATTGAAGCGTCAATGATTCATCACAGGTCAACAAACACATAATAACACACAGAATCAGCTATGCTGAGTACGTAATGAACCATTGAAATATATGAACATAAATGATGCACACATGAACAATATGATATATGATACTAAGTTATGTCACATCCTTTAATCTTTTTTTATTTGGCATTGAACGGGCACCGTCATCTTACTAGAATCATACGGGATACTGAATCCTTAATAGACAACTTGGTCTATTAGATGAAATGCAAATACGGTTTTGTTCCGTCTCACACCCATCACCTTAGTATGCATACCTCCAAGATCGAACGAAACCTTCCGCCTACTTGAGTTATCAAAAATATAAGGACACTACTGTCGTCACAGTAGGCTTACGTAGGAGTGTAGGACAAGTCCCACACTCCCCCCATTGTTCATTACTTGTAGGGAGTCCAGCTACAAGTTATTGCCATAATTCACTTTTACTACTGTATATTCTTTTCATAACCTCAAAGAGTCATTTACATGTTCTCTTAATTACAATGCTCAAATCTTATCTCTTGTAACACACTCGTTACACTATGGATCAGATTAATAATGCTTATATTTACGCTACGATAGAACTTTGCATCTCAATGCAACATATCAATTTCACGTTACAAACGTCTAACCAAACAATCACAAACAAATGTTCCCTATCATGCTTCTAGGTTCCAATAAAATGAATTGCAACCTAATCATGATACTAAAACTTGGAATTAAACTGGTACGCGTACGTACCTTGTAACGGAGAATTTTCGCTGTCTTAATTGAACGAGCCGCTTATGAAATTGGGACCTAAACCGTTAATAAAAAGCTTTAGTGCTACGTCCTTGATAACACTAACAACTACTACGTACTAAGACCATAACGATCTAATGATTCGAATTAAACGATAGCTAATACCTTATTCAAGAACTTTCGTTACTTTTCTATTCTAGTGGATTTAGCGTCTTTTAAGAGTCAAAGTTAGTGAGCAACTACACTTAGTTAGTGTCATTAGTCCACTATTTTACCAAACCAATTAAGTCATAAGACCAACCACGTCTTATGTCCAGAAATCCAGTCTTACGTCCAAGAGTTAGGTCTCATGTTCAAAAGTTAGGTCTTATGTCCAAGATTTAGGTCTTATGTCCAAAAGTTGTATGTCCCATAAATCAGATCACGCATAATAAGATGATAACTTTAACTAATAACAATAAGACACTTTTTCTACGTCCCATCTTATTCAATTACAAACCTTAACCAGATTCTTAACTTAAAAACAGAATAATAAATTAACTAATTAAACAGTCTAATTAATTACTAAACAACTTTAATTACTAATTACTAATTACAACTTACGTAATTACGAAAACAGTAAATATAATATTAAACTAATAAAACTGATATAATGTTAAGTACATAAGTTATACCGCTAAATCTCGCCGGCAAAAGAACTCCGGCGACCGACCTCCGGAACCGAAACACCACACCACACACGCGCACCACTCCCACGCGCACAACCGAAACCGTCGCACCAACCTCGCGACTTCGCACGCTCCCAAATCTGTCGCACACAGCGATGACTCGTCTCGTCGCGCAGCCTTCACACCTCCAGTCTCGCACAACACGCTCGAACACGAACCCTTGCTCGCACAGTCCTCGACACGACTCGCACAGCCCCGTCTCGACGTTCGTTCGCTTTGCGTAATGGCGTCGCACACTTCGTACTCCCTCGCTCACCTCTTCTAATCTCGTCGTGCACAACACCTTCGTCTACAGCCTCAAATCGTTGCACGACTCACCCAACTCTTCGCACGTTCGTACCCATGGACGCACACACTCACACACTTGCTCGCATTCGTCACGCACCCTCGAACCGTCGAATGTGAAGTGTTATTTCACTAGGAACACTACAAGAGGGGGGGTGAATTGTAGTGTGGAACTTATTGCCCAAATAATGCGGAATTTAAAACATAAGCAATAAGGAACTGTAAGTGCAAGAGAGATTTTTACGTGGAAACTTCTTGTCTCAATACAAGAAGAAAAACCACGACCTACTCAGGATTTAAACTCTTCACTATAATAGGAAATCTCCTATGATTCAACCTATTACATACTCAAGTTCCACTCGAAACTCCAACTCTCTCACAATCTCCACTCTATACTCTAGACTTAACTCTAAGCCTTTCAAGACTTCTCACAACTCTTTACCAAAGGTTTACTCAAACCCTTCATCCCTCAATAGACTTCACCCTAAGTCTACGCATACACAACAAGAACTTACTCAAGTTCCTAACTCGAACTTACTCAAGTTCCTAACTCGAACTTAATACAAGAATTCACTCAAACTCTTTACCAAGTTCCCATTACAAGAGTTCACTCAAACCCTTTAACCCCAAACTCAAATACAGACGCTTGATAATTTGGTTTAACTCTAGTATATAGAAACTGAATAACTATAAAGGAACATGGCACTCGTAGGAACTTGAAACTCAAAGGAACTGACTCAAACAAGGAATAGATTATATATTTCTTTTGTAACGCTATTCCTTAAGCCAAACTTATGGAATGACATAAGTCTAACACTATGGAAAGACACCAGTCAGACAATTTGAAACTCAATTGAACTTGTATATTTATAGCAGTCTTTTAGAATGAACGTGGGATTAATCATGTGTTAGTGGTTAAACCATTATCCCATGATGTTCCTTACTCGAAGGAACACGTTCCTTAAACATCCCATGATCTCCATGATCACTGTTAAATGTGGGAGAGAATAAATTACTGCTCCTTAATTTTAGCAACCACTTTAACCATTAATTTGAAAATCTGATTTAATTAAAAACATATTAATTATTAATCTGAAATTAAATCATTTTAATAAAAATATTATCTTTAAATTTCTTCCGTAAAAACAGAATAATATATTTATTATCTTTTGAAAAATAAAATCTTTTCCTTAAAAAGATTTTCCTTAAAATCAGATTTTTCCTTAAATAAAACGGTTACCTATAATCTAGGCATAATTTACTCAACTGACATAACTGTACCGTTGTAATGCACCATCCTAAGTCTAGTTCCTTTTAATAGTTAGTTCCTTTAACTTAGATTAATAGACTACCACGTCTATTCCTTTAGAGAGGAACAGACAGACAATTTCTTTAACAATACTCATTATACGTATTATAAATCTAGCCTTTTTATATTCCAAAAACTAAAAGGATAAAATTAAATTAATTAAAATCAGATTCCTAAAGAAATCGATTTTATTTAAACTTATCTTTTATTTTAAAACTAAAAACTTATCTTTTATTTTAAAACTAAAACTTATCTTTTATTTTAAAACTAAAACTTATCCTAAAACAACTAATGCATATTATTTATAAATATTTAACCACGTAGAGATTTATTAAGAAATAAACTCTAAATAAATTCTTATAGATTAAGATAATAATATGCATCAGATTTATTGACTCTTAAATACTTTTGACTCTAAGTTCCACGAGTTCCTTTGACCTTACGAGTTCCTTTAGACCTTGTTCCATTACCTTTCATGTTTCCATATACTTACATGAATCCTAGAAAATAAACTCATATTTTCTGCCTTATGCTCCATGCTGCTCCAACTCAAGAACCGCATGTTGATAGCTCACACTTTGGAACTTCGCATGTGCTAGTTCCTTTAAGAAACTTCGCACTCATAGTTCCTGCTCAGGAACTTCTTGTTTCAACTCTGAAACGTTATATTGCTCTCCCACTCAGGAACTGCTCTAGAACTTCATATTCAATGTTCCTCATAGGATGTACCTAGGAACCGCTCTATTTGTGTTTCTTATAGGAACTCTTTTAGGAACTTCACTTGTGGGAAGACCTTCATGATGTGATATATTCAACCTTTGATGACTTGTTTCATGTTAATGTAATATGCACATCTCAAACACACATGTTAGTTAGATAATCATCATTTGTTTACAATCATCAAAATACTACATGACTCAACAATTTCCCCCTTTTTGATGATGACAAACAAATGATGCTTATCACAAATTAAGCAATAAACGATGTACTTTAATTCACCATAATAAACAAGTCATGCATGTATATGAAGGAAATATCAACATAAATAAACACATCATACAAAGAACATTCATCATAGAAGGATATAGACTTAACTATATTTGACCATAAGCATCATACATATTCTTCCCCCTTTTGTCATTATCGAAAAGGATCATCTTACACACATTTATTTTAGGTAAATCATATACACATAATTTTATATGCTACACTTACCACCATCATGGTTAAGCACTTGTTAGTCCCAAAAGCCTCAAGAATCTCAGTTTTCAAACTTAGGATGCATGTGCTACACAAATTTCCAACTCACAATCCAAAGACCCAACTTCAAAAACCATTGAACGAACTTGACAAGTAAGAGAATAAAAGTCAAGCAAAAATCAATTGTGAAGGTCAAGAATGGATTAAGAGATAGGACTTTGTAATATCCGTCTCAAAGAAATATGAAAGAAGTTTGTGGAAATTTTTGAGTAGAGGGAACTTGAGATATATTGTGTGCTCTATGGTTTAGACTTATAAGAAAAGGTTCTCAACAATCATTATAGTTAATGACATCACCTCACACTTTTGAAATCTCTGTCATTATATAAGAAGAGGTTCTCAGTAATTATGGTTTTCTTTTTGTTTTCTAATTTTTTCCTTCTCCTTTTCCTTTTATACTCCCCTTCAACCCTAGGTCATGTAAATTCGGTTTAACCTTTTATAAACTCCGAAATTTACTAAACTAACTCATATTATCATTATTTTATTCCTATTATTGTAAATAATACTCAAATACCTTTTTATTAACTTCTTTATATTTTCTTAATTAATACGAATTAACTCCCAAAATACGGAGTATTACAAAGCTTTTATATTTTTCTCCTGCCGAGGCGGCTAGAGCACTTCTCCGTAAATCTTCGAAAAGCGAGAAAGACATGTCTCGCTTTGGTTCGAGACTTCGAAAAGAGTACTCTAGGGCCTGAAAAGCGCTCTGAGACTCTAGTAAGATGTCATCTTTATTGGGGGTCAGAGAGGTGGAAAAGCATGAAAAATACTTGGGCTTACCTACCATCATAGATAAATCTAAGAAAGTGACTTTTGCTAGCATTAAGGAGAGAATTTGGAAGAAAAATCAACGCTGGCAAGGCAAGCTGCTCTCACGACCGGGGAAAGAAGTGCTCATTAAAGTTGTGGTGCAAGCCATTCCGACATACATGATGAGTATTTTCAAACTTCCGGATGGGGTGTTGGAAGAAATTCATACCATGCTGTCTCGATTTTGGTGGGGGTCTACTGAAGAAGCGCGTAAAATGCATTGGCTATCGTAGGAGTCTTTATGTAAGCCGAAGGCCAATGGGGGTAGGGGTTTCGAGATTTAAGGGTGTTTAACCAAGCTTTGTTGGCTAAACAAGTATGGAGGCTGCACTCGAACCCTTCGACCCTCCTGCACTCTATCCTCAAAGCTCGATATTTCAAACATGATGATGTATTAGATGCCCGACGAGGTTATGACCCTAGCTACTCTTGGCGGGGCACATGGGGGGCCAAATCTCTCTTACGTCAAGGTCTCGTGTGGCGGGTTGGGGATGGTAAAAACATTAAGGTGTGGGAGGAGGCTTAGATCATGGGGAAGGACTCTCCTCCACTGCCGCGATCTATCGAAGCTATGACATCAATCTCTAATGTAGCTAATTGTTTGGATACCTCCATGAAAGCATGGAACGAGCCACTGATCCAATCATGTTTTAGATGATGTAGATGACACGGTCGTTGCACGTGCCAAATTAAATACCTAACTTAACCTAATATAGGGTAAGAAAGGGTCGAATCCACGAGGAAGCAAAGATTAATCAAGGGTTGAATGCGATTTGGCGAGCTAAGACTATTTTTGGGGGTTTTTTGAGATTAGTGAACAACTAAGAAATAAGGAACTAAGAAACTAACAAATAGACTAAATGATTCGAATTAAACTATATTAAGAGGACACCAGGGATAGGGGATTCACAAGCTAACAAATAATTAACCAAATTGTCAAGCCAAGGGGATTCATTAGGGTCGATTAGGGGACTAAGTCACTCAAACGTTTCCTAATTACTCTCTCGAGCTAATTAAGAGGGCTTAATTAACCGATTTTACCTATTCTCATGGTAAAATCAATTAATCAAGCATGCATTTCCACAACTCATAATGACCCAAATAAGGTCCTAGGGAGTCAATCACCTATTTTCATGGTGAAGCCAACCTAAAATCTAGCTAAAGGTCTATCTAAGGTTTCATTTCTCAATCCTTCACCTTAGATTTCCACAATAAGTTTAAATGGTGATCAATCAAATAAACAAGGCAATCAAATTAGCTAGACAACACAATCTCACCCAAATCACACCCCCAAGCTTAACTTTCAAGGGCAACACATGATTAACAAGGTCATCCCCTTCCACTAGCTACTAATCTACTCACTAGCCATGGAAATGAATAAATAAAAAGCTTGAAGCATCCATGGTGAAACAACAATGGTGAAAATCATATCTAATAAGCTAATCATCAACTAATTACTACTAATCAATACTAAAACAAGTTTAGAAGTTAATAAAGAGAAGAGATAGAAGAAATACTCAAAGATGGATGAAAATCAAATGCAAAACTCCATTGAAATAGCTTCAATAACCCACTTTCAAAAGTTTAGATATAGTTTCTCTCTCTAAGTTCTACTTCTCTCTCTAAAAACTCTCTCTAATTAGAACTAATTAATTCAGAAATTAAAAGCTTAGTATTAGAATTATTACAAAATTGGTTTTATACCCCGTAGAAATAAGGGCAAAGTTGTAAAAGACGAAACACAAATTAGAAAATTTGGACGTCAGAGCGCCCGCTCCAGCCAATACGGAGCGCCCGCTCCTGGGCCGCTCCAAGCTTCTGCCAATAATGGGAAATTTGAACGATGGAGCTCCCGCTCCTACTAACATGGAGCGCCCGCTCCAGCCTTGGAGCTCCCGCTCCTGGATCGCTCCTGGGCCGCTCCAAGCTACTGCCATTTGCCTTTGTCTAATATGGAGCGCCCGCTCCTCTTCCTCAGGAGCGCCCGCTCCTTGGAGCCTCTTCCTTGCTTATCTTTGCTTCAAGACACTCCAAGAACATATTAGATGGGGGAGGGGGGTAGAATGCACATGCAAATGAAATGACCTATATGCAACCTAACAATATGCAAATGAACTAAAACTAAATGCTAAGCATGAGAATATGAGAAATGATGGAAACGGGGAAGAAAAAGGAAACTATATGGCCTAAAATGAATCTAAATGACCTAAACTAAATGCAAATAAGTGAACCTAAAGTCCACTTATCAGCAGACTACAAGGCGATTTTACAAACCCCTTGATCGCTATTTCCTACTGATGATACACGATACTGGAGTTTAACAAAAGATGGCATTTATTATGTTAAGTCTGGGTATTGGATGGGAATGCTAGGTCGCCAAGTCGACGAGAACCACAATAATAATAATTTGTGGCGCATGGTGTGGGGAATGCGTGGCCCTCCGAAACCTTGCCACTTTGTATGGCAAGCATGTAGGGGTACTATGGCTGTGAAGGAGGAGCTCTTTAGGCGCCATATCACACATGATGAACTCTGCTCGTGTTGTGGGATTGAGGTGGAGTCCTTTTGCCATGTTTTGTTTGAATGCGAAGTTACGAAAGTGGTTTGGGAGGCTAGTCACTTTGGGCAGTTAGTGAGGGAGGCACCTATGGGGTCTTTTGCGTCGAAATTCGAATGGTGGGTGGGTTAGGTGGGATTGCAAGAGGTACGAGAAATAATGACCATTGCATGAGCGTTGTGGTTTTGTCGAAACAAGTATGTGTATGCGAATGAGGTGATGAATGGTGCTGCTATGGTTGTGAGTTTCCAATGTTTAGTAGAGTCATATTGCTCATATGCACAACATGTCTTTCCATGTTTCCCTCAAATGTCTAACCAACGTGTATCCATCACAAGTTGGGCCAAACCATCCAGAGGGGTGATTAAGGTGAATGTCGATGCGCATGTCATGAAGGGTGAATATGTTAGCTTGGGGGTTGTGTGTCGGGATGAAAGGGGGGTGGTGTTGTTGACAGCCACGAAGAAGATATTGGTGGACTGGGACCCAACCTTGGCCGAAGCAGCAACGACTCGATATGGACTACAGGTTGGTCAAAGATCAGGTTTCAATAATATTTGTCTCGAAAGTGATGCACTCAATGTTGTCAAAGCTATAGAAGATGATGCCTAGGGGTTTGCTCCTATTTACTTATTGTTTGATGATATTAGAAAACTAGCCTTATCTCTTAATAGTTTTCTCTTCACTCATGTGAAAAGGATCGGGAATACTGTAGCTCAATAAGTGGTAAGATGGGACACAGGGAGTAGTACTAAACTTGTTTGTATGGTTCGGTTACCCAAAGTATTCTTACTTCGGCGGAGTTTGATGTGCAATAATATCTTGATATAACTTTTTCCTTTTTTTTTTTTAAAAGAAAGTAGTTTGAGTGAAATAAACCACAAAATTGAATCCTCCTCCTATCTTCTTCCTTCGGGGGAAGAGGAAGAACTCTTTTACCAAAACAATGAGAAATTCTCACAATTCCCAAACAACGAACAAGCACAACCAATACTTTGACAAATTTATTCCATGAGAAATCGCCTTAAACGATTTGCACGTAGAAATCGGGCAAAAATGTATATACCATTAAAAAAGCTGGTGAAAAATCTAAGATGGACAAGCATAATTCTGGGTGTCACCAATGTTGGTGTAATATTCATGGGTGTAATTTTCTTTGTTTGTTGGCATGGAAGATCCTGTACTCGCACTCAACTCCTCCCTTTTTTCTTTGTTATGGTTGCTGCCGGGGTTCGGGTGATGGCCATGATTCGCTGTGCAGTTGAACAACAAGCTGCTGCCATTGCTGTTCTGGGTTCGGGTTCGAGTTCCAGTTCGGTTCCTGATGCTTCTGTGGTTGCTGTTGATCTTTCTCGCCTCGAAAGACGGGTAACTTTGCTCTCCAGTCACACCAAATGATGTATTTCTTGATGCAAGCAATCACAAAGTTAGGCTCTTTTGTTTGTAGTTTAGCTTTTCTTGAATTAAAGATTAAAACTTAAGGTTATGTAATGACAATGTCGAGTTCTTTGATGAATAAACAACAATGAAACTCGAAGGAAACAAGGATATGAAGCTATTAATTCCTGACCAAGGATTAATAACAACTAGGATGGTAGGATATGAAGAAATTCAACTAATCCAAGTTGAATAAGGTTTGCATTCACTGCCAAAACTTTTGGATTCTCTCCCGAAACAATAATTCACCAAGAATGAAACTCAAAAACTCATTCTACTTTTTATTGATGGCCGAATACCAATATACCAATATATTGATTACAAGTATCCCAAACCAACTAGAACTAGTAAAGCATTAGGAAAGCATAAATGATAAACAAGACTAACAAACTAAACTTATCAACTATCACGTGCCTAAGCTATGTAAAGTCCTAATGTAAATCGAACTCTAAACAAACAAAAGTCCTAATGTAAAACAAACTCTTAAAAAACTAGGAATTAAAACACCTAAATTACATAGAATTCTAAAGACTTAGAATCATACATAATTAACACTTCTCATACGCATAGTACTTTTACAATTTATTCTTAGTATAATAAAAGACCGTCTCACTTTACTATTTGAGCTAAAAGGGTCACTTGGAAGTTGCGTAAATAAAAAATGAATAGTCGTTTTAAGATAAATAGTGGGACAGTCTTACGGTAAGACCATCTCATTTGAGAATTCTTAGTTTATTCTTGTTGTTTTTAGTTTTCACAAGTTAATGGTTTTTGAATATCCAATTTGAGCGTCTTTTTGTGTGATATGCATGTTTGTTGTATTTACTATTTGCTTGCCATTGTTTTACTTCATTCGTCGTTCGAGTGAACAAGGAGATGATGATTTTTGTAAAGATTGTGGTGGAAACTGAGTTGTTTTTGTAGTGACTTTTATGCCAAGTCCATTTTGGTAAGAGTTAGATAAGTACATTCAAAATACTATGAAACGTGAATTATTTCTAATTGGATGATCTTCATGGTGACATAGTGACATAGGAGCTGGAGCTAATGACTGATGTGTGGAGATTTGGTCTTTGTGGTAATTTTGGTGCTGGAAATTGTTTTTTGTTTTTGGTGTAGGACTTTTAATGTCAACCCCACTTCAATAGATCGGACTCCTTAGGTGCTGGACAGTAATATGTGCCTATTTTTTAGTTAAGTGTATGATAATGACGGAGCTAAGAGCATAAGATATGTGTCCTGAGTACATGGCTTAATTTTCCAGTTAATACTAAAGTATAAATGACTATGTATTATAAAATGTGTTCCTCTTCCTTTCTATGCTTGATGAATGCTTTTGCCTTGTGCCTTGCACCAGGGGTCCAAACTGTTAACATCCCAGTTGCCTAATTCTCTTCGAACAGTATCCATGTTATTATTTTGTTCATTCATTGTTTTGAAGCATGTTTCTGTGCTGAAAGGGATCAATTCAAACTTGAGCAAGATGTATAGAAGTAAGGGTTCTATTTGATCAAAATTTTCAGAACATCACAGTCTGCAAAATCAACTTGCTCGTAATGCTCCTTTTCTTATGTCTTTAATCAGAGGATCTTATTGATGATTCTTATTATGGTACTTTTTTTGGCTGGTAGGTTAATATATGGTAGGGAAAAGTACCCTCATTCTTTTTTCTTCGATTTTAATAATATATATATAAAATAAGAAAAAGATTGAAGAGTCGATCCTATCATGTTTTCATGTTTTACACATTAGATTACTGTAAATTGTGTGCTATGTTTGTCCTTTTGGCCTTGATTTTATACATCACACTATGGATGGAGATATAACGTGAGCATTTTATGATTAATCAGAATCACAAGGATATGCTTTTGTTGGTACATAGAGTTTTTTAGAATGTTATTTAATGTTGTTTTATAATTGAAAGATTTGATTAAGCACTTCCCTTACTGTGTCCAATATCGATCATTTGATTTTCTTCTTATGGGATTCATCCACTTATATGTTCTTGTACCATTTCTAATCTGTCTAATAGACGAGTTTCCATAATATGCCTCTATGGAAGCTCTCATGTGATGGTGTTGTTATAGTAATATAGCAGATCTCAGATATTTCTTTCAATAAATTGTTTGTAGAGTCGTTGACTCTAAAATCAATTTCAAGAATAAGAGGACTAGGATTATAACTTAAAATAGTACTGGGTATATGCTTGAGCTAAACAGCAGAGAATGTTGTATGTGCTATGTTCGTGTTTATAGCTTTAGCCAATTGTACGACCTGGGGCATAAGTCTTTGGGTCTCGCTACTTGAGCTCTCAGATGGAATTCTATTATATTGACGAATTAGAATCAATTTCAAGTAGAACTTGTAGGCTTGAGCTAAACAACAAATTATGTTGTATGTGCTATGTTTGTGTTTATAGCTTTAGCCAATTGGGGCATAAGTCTTTGAGTCTCTCTACTTGAGCTCTCAGATAGAATTCTATTATATTGACGAATTAAAATCAATTTCAAGAAAAAGAGGACTAGAAGCAGAACTTAAACAGTACTGGGTATAGGCTTGAGCTAAACAGCAGAGTATGTTGTATGTGCTATGTCCATTTTTATAGCTTTAGCCAATTGTAGGACCTGGGGGCATAAGCTTTGTCTCTCTGCTTGAGCTCCCAGATGGAGTTCTGTTAAATTGACAAATGGAAATCAATTTCAAGAAAAAGAGGACTAGGAGCAGAACTTAAAACAGTATCGGATGTAGGCTTGAGCTAAATAGCAGAGTATGTTGTATGTGCTATGTTTGTGTTTATAGCTTTAGCCATGTAGGATGCGGGGGCATAAGTCTTTGGGTCTCTCTGCTTGAGCTCCCCGATGAAATTCTACTATATTGGAAAATTAATGATTTTTACTGCACTATATTGTCTGTGATACTGCTTCCTGGCTGTTCTTTGTTGTAATCTTGTATACTGGATTTTTTTATTTAAGAATTCAGAATGGACCTTTGGTAGGAATTTGTGAGAGTACCTTCTGTTCCATTTCATGAACAACATTGTATGATTTGTTCTATTTTTAGCATGGGTAATTGGATAAACTCATGGATCTAGGATAATTGTCAAGCAAAGTATTCTCTTGGTGCTACAAGACAATTATTATATGTATAGCCTGCTAAAAGGTTCTAGTTTTTCTGCATCCATTGATAGAAAAAATATATCATGAGCAAACTGCTCAAGGTTCTGAACTTGAAAACTTGAAATACAATCCAAAGAAGTTGTGCTAGAATAAAGCAAAAATAATATGCTGATTTTTTGCTTTGTCTTTGATGAGTTAATCTAAATCTTATTGAATATCCAGAAAAACTAATTTCTAATTAGCCAGTCTTGAGGTGTGAGGTGTGAATAAATAATTAGGATACAAATAGCTTCGAAAGTATATTTAACTATTTGATGGAGAAATCTAACATCGTGAATACTCTTTTTCTTTTGCCAGAAATTTTCTTCCCATACCTGTTTCTTGAGTATAAACTTATAGAACTGGTGTGCTTTATTTCTTATAGAGCTAGTCTGTTTAGCTGATACATGCCTTGACACAATTTTTTTTATTATCATATGTGTTGGACAGCTAAGTTACAAGAGGTGGCTTTGGTGGACAAGGTTCGCAACCGTCGTTACATTGGTGCAACTTTTACTAGCAATGTACCTCATCTTTGTAGTGGGTAGTAATACTCCATCAACTGACTGTGCATTAGGTAAAATGCTGTTTTGTTTATTTCTTTTTAACAAGAATACCTCCTATCTTCTCAAATCAAATTAAGGTGTGTTGAGCTTTGTTGTTAGGGATGACAATGAGTAGGGTTTGGGTAGGGTAAAGATAGACCCTTACCCATACCCTAATTTTTGGATGTAGATCCATATCCTAATTTTTGGATGTAGACCCGTACCCTACTCGTACCCATAGGGTAAAATTTTTAGGAACTTTACCAATAGGGTACGATAGGGTATGGGTAGGGTCTAGGGTCCATAATGGGTCCAATACAAAAAAAATCCTGCTTATATTTTCACGTGTATGTATAATTGTTAGGAAGAATTCACAAGAGGGGACCCAACTTTTTTCCAATTTCTTTTATAAGTCACAACTATGAAGTATTCTCTGCTGGTCCCATGTTTGCCATCTTGTGAGTTTCATAGGTCCTTACTCCTTAGTCACTTATAACCAGTTTAGAAGGTAAGATTTTTAAAGGTTTACCATCTTCGAATACTTCCAGCAAGTGACAGACATTTATAAACTTGGACCAATGTTTAAAAATCTGACCTTCTAAACCGATTATAAGTTACTCATTACCTATGAAATTAACAAGATAGTAAACTTGGGACATGCAGGGAACAATTCATAGTTGGAACTTATAAAAAAAAGGGTAATAGTTAAGCCCCCTTTTGTGAATTTTTCCTAATTGTTAAGCAAATTCAACACATAAAGCTGTAATTATGATACAAAATATCGTATTACATAGGAATACATAGTTTTCCACATCTCAAAAGTTTCATACATCCAAATATGAAGAAAGAAAATAGTTTAGAGCGAGAGATTGACATACTAACAAGATAAGACTCTCATAGTGCGACTAGGGTGAGGGATTGAGGGTTTTATTTTGACTAGAAGAGTTTCTTATATCTGTCATTTATTAGATTAATTATATGTACATGTTTATTTTAAATTGAAAAATATATATTGTAGTTCCGGTGGGTCCATGGGTAGGGTCTGGGTATTTGAGAAGTGACCCTTACCCTACCCTTACCCGATAGTATCAAGACCCATACCATTCCCTTACCCATAGGGTCAAAAAAATTAAGACGCATGCCCTTTAATTAGGGTAGGGTCGGGGTGGGTCCGGTTAGGGTCGTGGACCCATTGCCATCTGTGTTTGTTGTTGATGAATGAACATAACTTTTGTAGCTTTTAGAAGTTCTGACCAATATGGAAAAGGAAATTTTTAGGTTTTAGGATGTGTAGTATCTTAACAAAACCCTTCTTCGAGTAACTTGTATGATTAGGTTCATAGACAATCATAATTTTCAAGGTTTTTTAAGATGTCTTGTAATATTTGGTTGGGCTCCCATGAGAGCAATCCTATATGAGGACACGCAAACACTTTGTTATAATCCTTTTTAATCTATCTATAATCCATTTTGGCCAAATTATAACCATCTTTTTCCCTTGTGAGCTAATTTTCCGGAAGGCTTATATTTTCAAGAAACAGGATTATGATGTAAAATGTCAAAATAGGATTACATTTTCAGTAAAATGGATTATGATTCCACTGTTCTTATGTAAGAAGTGTTCTCATGTGAACTTTTTTCTAGATATGTGTTACACATACACACATGTAGAGAGCACACACACATATGTCTATATATATATATATATATATATATAATATATATATATATATATATATATATATATATCAGGGACGGACCAGCATGGGTTCAGTGGGTTCAACTGAACCCACAAAATCTAGAGAAAAAGAAGAAGAAAATCGACAAAAATCAAAATAAAAAAACTTGTTATAAAGTTCCTGCTCCGCGTTATACTAGTGTTTTGGTGTTTGGTTCAGTGGTTTATGGGCCTCAAGTCTAAAACCCTTACCAATTCACGCAGGGTCGACTACCTTCAGCGGCTTTTTGTTTTTGTTTCCTTCATTTACTATCTTTGGTTTCTATTTGCAAGTACTGCAACTTTACTTATTTATTTATTTTTTTTCCTTTTTGATTAAATAGAGCTCTCTTTAATTTTATTTTAGCTTTTTTTTTATTTAAAGTTTTATAGAGCATTTTTTATCATTTCTCCTTTGAAAAATTTGATCACAAATAACACCCAGTTATTAACCATCTTGTTATAATAATTTCAGCTTTTGCTTATTTTGGAAAATACCTAAGTTGGAGTACTATCTTATCAAAATTATATGAGCTCTTCAGTTTCCTATATAAAATATAAAATATACAAAAAATTTTAGTGACGTTGTGACGACAAAAAGGATAAGAGTTTGGATTGTTAGAAAACCATGCCAAAAGTTGAAAATAAAATTGATTATCCGAATCAAATTTTCTTCTTAATTGTTGTTAGACACCTAAAATTGAGGATTTAATTGTCCTTTTGTACATGTATATTTTTCGAATACTTAAATAATTGTTATATATACCCTTCGTTTTCTAAACTTCTAATCGCTTTCATTGTCATCCGTTTTTTTAAAATTCTACTAATTATGTTTTATTCCTCTTTGGTAAAAGATATACAATAATTTAATCATTATTAGCTCATACTATATCTCTCCCTTCCATGCTATCTATCTCACTTAAAATATAATGAACCCACACTCTCTCTCCTCACTAAAAAAAAGTAAAGAAATTAAGTGGACCCACTTTTTACACTATCTCTCCAATCTTCCTTAGAGTGTGTATGTATATGACAGACTAGAGCTTAAAAGCGGAAGGAGTAATTGCAAATGCATAAACAATTTTAATTTTTGTTTATCTCATGATATTTGGAAATATTCCGAACCCACGTGGTAAGGATCCTGGATCCGCCACTGATATATATATATATATATGTACACCAAGGGCCTAGTGGTAAAGGTTTGGCGGTTTGGCCTCATGACTTCAGGGTGGATCAAAACCTCATTAGGGGTTCTTTGGGGTGAGGTTTCCCTTACCATCCCCTTCCCTCCAAGGAGTTTGACGTGCAAACCTGGGTGGTTAAGCCTGTGCGAGGTGCCACTTCAGTAGGGTTTTTCATCTTACCAACTTTAAAGTATATATATATATATATATATATATATATATATATATATATATAATATATATATATTATATATATATATATATATATATATGTATATGTATATACAGTATATACACACACACACATTGTGTGTGTGCGCGCGCGTGCGTGCGCGTGTGTGTTTATGTGTGTGTGTGAGAACGCTTCTTATATGAGAACATTGGGATCACAATCATTTTAGTTAAAATGTAATCCTTTTTTGACATATTACATGATAATTCTTTTTCATAGATATGTAAGCCTTTAAGAAAATTGGCCATGCAACGGAAAAATGATTATAATTTAGCCAATATGGATTATATATTGGTTAAAAAGGATTACAACAAAATGTTTTCATGTTTTCATAAAAAAGATTATTCTCATGCGCGGGGCCGTTTATAAGTTATTGGTGGCCCATGAGTGAACTACAAAAAGGGCCCTACTTAATAAGTAATATAGAATTATTAACTTTCTAGAGCATGTGATAACTACAAAAATGCTGTAAATGGCAACATATTATGTTAAAAAATAATGTAATGAAAAATATCAAACTTCATACAAAAAGTAGTAAAATTTATTTTGGAAATGCAAATGCTCATATAAAAAAATTAATGCTAGCATTTCTAGAAGCAAAGTCACTAATAATAGTATCTATATCAACATGCTCTAACATATCTTTCTCAATACATAATATGACAAGACCATTCAACGTTTCCTGCGACATTGGCAATCTTAAGTAGTTTATTTTTAATAATTTTAGCTTTGAAACACTTCTTTCGGTCACTGGCATAGTTAAGAACATCTAATAAGCAATTGAAACATTTAGATGGCAATCTGCAACTTTGACAAACTCAAGAATTTAAAATGCGGACATCACCATATTTGGCAAAGTCATTTGCAGTAGTTTACTTTCTAAAAAAAAAAAAAACATGTGTATCAAGATGAGACAAATCATTATGAGAAAACTAATTCTTCAAATTTGTGCAAGATTTTCTTAATTCATCATTATCCAACTATTTTAATTTTTTTGCATCAAACAGAAATCAAATACATGGAATTGCTCAAATCTATTTTTCAACGAAGTTGTTGCCATGTCAACAACCACCAAAAAGTAATTAACTCTAAAAGATTCCTGGAGTGATTGTATTTCCCCATCACTATCATTCTCGTCAAATCGTCTCTTCCTAAATTTGCGACGGTTTGTTGGAAGTGTTGGCTCTAAATCCATATCAATTGCAAAACTTTTGGCATTATTCATGCTAGATTCAAAGCCTTCAATTCGATATTTATCAAAGTATGACATTATACCATCCATTTCTTTCATTGTAGTTCTAATACACATAGATTTAGATTGCAACTTCTTACTCACAATGTTAATAGAAAATGAAATCTCATACCATATCACCATGCCAAGTAAAAATTCAAAGTTCCTAATAGATTTAGCCAAACTTTGAGCTTCACTTTTGTCTTAGCATCATCACCACTAAAAATATACAGTTCTAACAAAGCTAACCTTATTTGAGGAGCTTGAAATCTAATGGCTTTAACACTTTTGATTTGACTCTCCCAACTAGTATTGCAAAAAGATTTCAATGTTAAGCCCGAAACATTATCAAGTAAAATCTTCCATCTTTTAGTAGAATTTGCAAATAATTTGTATATAGCGTCGCAAAATTCCAAAAAATGATACAATTTAACACAAGAATGAGCCATATTCGATAGAGTGAGATTAAGACTATGACAAGCACATTCCATGTAAAAATTCCTTGGATTTAATTACGTAATCTATTTCTTTGCTTTTGATATATCTAACATGATCTTTCATTACCAAATCAGATTCAACTGTCATTTTAATCAAGCCCAAAAAAATTACCATTATTATCCTCATAAAGTTTTCCACTCCATCATCGGAAAGCTAAGATTATATTTAGTAAAATATTTAACAACGGATACTATTCTAATTAAAATTTGTCTCCAACACTCCTTTTCCTTTGAAATTCCTTCTTGTAAATCTTTATCAATGCCTTCATCCTTTTTTAGTCTCACTCTGCTATCATTCCAAGTATTCATAGTGGTCACATGTTCAATACTTTTCTCATGTTGTTTAAGTCTCTCATTTAAATGCTTCCAATTTTTCTCCCCGTCATTTGCTAGAAGACTTCTGCTATTTTGAGAAGTGAAATAACAAGTGAGAAATTTACAACAATAACAATATACTTTATCACATGTTTAGAGTAAACCACCCATTTTTTTAATCAAAAGTCTCCCCATTTTTTGCAGAAAAATAAAAATATGAAAAATGTCTAAATAGACTACCTATAGGAAATGTCAGATTCAATTCTCTAATAGGCCCTTTTCCAATTAAAATGTCTCTAGTTTTTGCATCGAGTATACACTAATTTCTAGGATAATAAATATCAAACGGAGGGATGATTTGTGCATCAATACCTACCAGTGTTACATAATTCACTCCCCTTCCTCGGGAATTACGTTTCAGTCTCGCTGTACCAGAACGCGGTTGGATTGCTTGCCCAATCGCCTTGGTGCGCGAACCAAAACGGCTAAATTGGCTTACCAAACTTCAAGTCGTCATCTTCTGTTTTGTCAATGGTAAATTAATTGCAAGGAAACAACTTTAATTGAAAGAAACATTAAGATCTAAGGTTTTTAGAAATAAACCTAGATCTATAAATTGAATTTGATATATACCAAATACAATGATGAAAAGCTAGGGCTTTCTTGAGGAATGTTGTTTCGACAGATTGGGGTTGTTAGGTGTTAGGGTATTAGGGTTAGGGTTAGGGTATTAGGGTTAGGGGTAGATTTAGGTTAGTTAATTAGGGTTAGAGGGGAGATTAGGGGTTCATTACTAACGGAGTTTAACGCCGTTAGTTATTAAGGGTAAGTGGATGTATTTTTCAAAAGTGAGGGGTATATGGTAAATTTCAAAAGTCGAAAGGGTATACGGTGCAAAAAAAATTTGTCAGGGGTATATGGTGAAAAAACCGTTATTAAAATTGGTAGCATCAGTCATTGATGGGATTGTCTTTGTTCATATTATTTAAATTTTCATTAGATTGTTGGAACAACGCGTCTTGTGTGTGGTCGGCCACACGCGAAATTACAGGTGTGGCGGCGCGCGTGACATCCTGTTAGCCCGTTAACTCATTTTAAAATGGTCATATATCACTCGTTTCTCATTAGGATCGAGCTTTTGACCATGCGTTGAAAAGTTATCGAGCTAAATTTTCATCTCCAACTTGAATCTTCCCAAAATATTAAGTGTGTTGTAAGATATGACCTTTTGAAGTTGTCCTTTATGCACAAATCCTTATGAACAAATGGAGTTACTATTATGAACAGAGGGAGTTACTCTTATGACCAAATGTAGTTACTTGTATGAGTATGTGGTTTACTTTTATCAATAAAATGGTGTCACTCCTATAAAGAAATGTGGTTACTCTTATAAGCGAAATGGGATTACCTATGTGAACAAATAGGGTTACTCATATGATTAAATGAGTTTACTAGTATGAATAAATTTGGTTACTCCTTATGAACGAATGAGGTTACTCTTATTAATAAGTGGGGGTTACTTGTATGAACAATTAGGGTTACTGATATGAATAAAATGGGGTTACTTATGTGAATAAATTGATGTTACTCGTGATTAAATGGGGTTACTAGTATGAATAAATGACTTACTCCGGTTAAACGAATGAGGTTACTCGTATTAATAAGTGGGTGTTACTTGTATGAACAATTGGGGTTACTGATGCGAATAAAATAGGGTTACTTCAAAATGAGGTTACTCATTTGATTAATTGGGGTTACTCATATGATTAAATGGGGTTACTGGTATGAATAAATAGGGTTACACTTTATAAATGAATGAGGTTTACTAGCTCATATTAATAAATTGAGGGTAACTTGTGTGAACAATTGGGGTTACTTGTATGATTATATGAGGTTACTCGTATAAATAAATGTAGTTACTAGTATTATTAAACGAGGTTAGTATTAAAGATTAAACAAGGTTACTCATAAGTTTAAATGAGGTTACTCATAGTATTAAATGAGGTTACTCCAATATTTTAAGGTTACTCATATAATATTTTAAGGTTACTCATATGAACAAATGAGATTACCGGTATGATATGATATGAATAAATAAGGTTACTGATATGAATAAAGGAGGTTACTGAGATGAAATCCCCAAATCGAAACAAACGTTAAACTAACTTCCGTTTAAAATCCCCAAATTAACTTATCCTTTCAATCTTCAAACTCTTTTCCCCTCAAAGATAACAGTTTATAAAGAGGAGAGAAAAAAATACAAGATAGATATTAAATGCAAGAGTTTTTCAGAGATTGAAAAGAAAGAGAAGAAGAGAGAGAACGAGTGAAGCTTCATTCAATGGAGGAGAGAGAAAATAGAAGAAATGAATTGAGGAGAGAGAAAATGTTAAAGATTCTTGAAGAGGTCCAGGGGAAGTAACGTCGTCGTCGGCTTCAACCATGAGAGAAGAGTTTGTTAGGTAATTCACCGGAGAATCACACAGACAAAGAAGCGCTAATTTCCACCTGGGCTTATATATGGGCCTGCGACACGCGAAATTTCTGGTGTGGCCGGCCGTGTATAAGAATTTGTGTTGTTGGAAATGATTTGTTGCTACATTTGATGAATTATGGACACCATTATGGTCATAAAACTCATTTTTCAAATTACTGGCATTGTCATTGATGAGATTGTCATCATTCAAACTAGCAGCATTGTCATTAATGGGATTTTCTACTCTTAGTCCATCACTACCCGAAGGCTCTTCTACTTGTCTACTAAAAAACTTATTTATTGCTTCCTTTTGTGATTCTAACAATTTTTGTTTACGTTGTCTTATTTTCCTTTCCTCAAAACTAGATGCATGTTTACGCGGCAACATCATAAAGTATAATAACGAATAAAAAAGATAGAACAGTAACACCTGAATATAGCTTAGTCGTTGTCATTTGTCAACGCAAAGATGGACCTCAATTTTGAAACACAAATTGGCAGCAAATTTGCAATTCCTACAATTATTATTCAAACAAGAATCTAATCAGAATAACAAAGTATAGGATTATTGTAAAAAAAAAAAAAGAGAACTAAAACAAAGTTAAAGACGACACAATCATTGGTTTCCTAATCTAACTTTGTTATCTTTAATCTAACATTTCAATTAAGTGGTTTCCTAAACAAATAGAGAATTACTTATGCAGTGAATTGAAATGTTTTCCCTCGGCCCTCATTAATCTAAAATTGAAATGTTTAAACTTGAATGTATAGGATAATTGTACCTAATCTGAAATTAAGCAACAATAATCTAATTTGAACGATAAATATTCACGTTTTCATGAAACAAAATAAAATTATGCTTGAAAAAATCTGATAATTACATAATCACAATGAAAAATTAAATTGGAGAGAAAAGAGCGAAATTACCGGAACGTTTATGTATGATTGTTGGAAATTGGATTCTCCTTGAACAATTGAGTTCTTGAAGTAAATACAACGCATGAATCAAAATTCCAAAGTAAAGGATGAGAAAATAACATATGAAAGATGGAAATTTAATGTGTAATTGAGATGTAAGAAAAATTAGGAGTATTTAAAGGTAAGTTTGCAACTTTTAGTCCCGTTGGTAATTGATTGAGAAGATATTTGTTCATGGAAGAAATCATCTAACTTAAAGCTGTTTGTAGATCTTCGTCGAAAGAATTGCAACTAAATTGGAGAACTAATCGGAAAAGATTGCAATTGAATTAAGAAAAAGGTCGAGAATTCTTATAAAAGAAAAAAAAATAAGGTGGAGGATTGAGTAAGGAAGGAATTATTCAAAACCTCCAAAATGGAGGATGAGTAAAGAAGGTGAAGATCTCAGTGCTATACTCTCGGCTCGTGCGTGACTACATGAAGTAGGTTGTTCTTTTTCTTCCTTTTTTTGTACCTTTTCTTCTCTCTAGCCTTTATTAAGTTGGTTTGATTTTTTAGGGCCGTATTGTAGTGCCTGATCTATATTTCAGAGATCCGAAACTTCGGATCATGGAAAAGGTGATTCAAATCCGATTAAGAAAAGGAAATCCAAAATTTCGAATATCCACAATCTAGATATTCAGATTATCCGATCGTTTTGCTTTTTTCTCTTTAAAGTAGCTTACTAGATTAAGTTCACTTTTTGCCTTTTGTCTTCAAATTTATACATTTGGTGGCTTTAAAGCAAAGAACCGCCAAGATTTGCATTTTTTAAGTAGATCAAAAATCACGAGCTCCTAATTGTTATACTGCCGGATTTTCTTTATACATACTAATGTACCTATTATATATATATATTCGACCTAAAACAATAAAAAGCAAAAGAAAAGGGGAAAAAACCAAACCTATGAGCAACAAGAATGAGAAAGTGATCATAGTAATGCTGAATGCGGAATGTGAGTCAAGGCGCAATGACTCCAATATAGATAAAAAAATTGCATTGATCTTCGTATGAAACTTGTGAGACCACCCGCGATTTGTGAGGGTAAGTCATCTAGACAGGAAAAGAGTCGCGAAGGGAAGCTTTTGATCGAATGTCGAGTGGGGAAACCAAAGTGGGGACTCGGGTAGGCGGGTATCTAGTCGGTGATGGACAATAGTCGAGAAGGGAGAGGTTGAGGGTTTTAGGTGAAAGTGGGGACTTGCGGTTAGGTTGGCGGCGGTAGGTGCTAGGTCGGGTGAGCCCCATATTTGGGGGCTGGGGGTAGGCGGGCATACGCTTAGGGTTTAAAAAAAAGAAAACTTTAATATTTCAAAAAACTTGTAGATTAAGTTTTTTTTTTCAAAAAAGTTTGAAAATTTTAGTATTTTAAAAAATGTTCAGATGTTTGAAATAAATATTATTTGATTTGTATCTCAATCAATTTTTTCCAGATATCCAATTTTTGGTGCTACTTGCGTGTGTGCGCCCGCGCGCATGTGTGTGCGTTCGTGTGCTTGTGACTTGTGTGTGTGTGCGCATGTACGTGTGGGCTAAGAGGTGGGCTAAGAGATCAGAATGGCCAAGTAGCTGTCTAATATAGACGGATTCAACGTCTTTGTTCCTTAGGTCCTTCTCTACTGTTTATAAGAAGTCGATCTCTGCCCAATCCCTTTGTTTAGGGGTCAACCCACGGGTTTAGGTCCAGCACATCACGCTTAGTTCTCGTTAAAAATGTCGATAACGGCCTTGTGTGTGCGTGAGCGTGCGTGTTTGGGCGAGTGTATGTGCGTGTGTGCACGCGCATCGGCGTCTGCGTCTGTGCGTGCATGAGCTCACGCTCCTGCCTGCCCTCCCCAGGGCCGAGGGTCGAGTGTCTATTGCTGAGTGCTGACCCATAATTCCATAACTTCAAAGCCCAAAATCCAATTAGAGCATCTCAGTCTGCCGCATCACAGTTTTTGGTTTAACCATCGGCCTAGTTATTGGCTGTACTATTCTCTCATCGGGGATGACGTCTCGATCTAAAATCAAACAGATGCCTGCTGCTCAGGTACCACCAGATTAATTGCCGATGCTAGGATTTTTATTGCTTATTAAATTATACATTTTTGTATTATGAAGTTTATCTACCTGAAGAATCCTTGGCATACTCGTGTGAGATTACGATGCGAGCAGCAAAGGATACGATTATTGTTCAGCAGGCTACTTACCATGCCTAAAGATTTGTGAAATTTATGTGAGCATAGTTGAAGTGCAGTTTGTTTAGTAAAAAACAAAGGAAAATTTAAAATTTGATTGGTTATGAAAAATTTATTTATTTTGCCTTGTATCTGTCGATAATTAGTCTATATTACAAATATTTTCCTGTAGGGTCCTGCTGTCCTGTATTATTCTTTTTGGCCTGTCTCCTAAAAAAGGTCTTTTGTAGTCACTTTGGAGTATTTATGGCATGTTTTCCATGTACCTTGGATTCAGATGTAGAGCTTAATATCACCGTCTTGTAATTCTCTAAAACTGACATATTTTCCCTTTCGCACTTTAGACTTGGCCTTACCTTAGATGTGTTTATAACGCAGTGTCACTTTCAAGCACCGGAGGATGGAAGAGGCTTCTGCTTGTTGTTTTTCTGCTAATGGTATGCTTCGTAGCAATGCTACAATGTTTTGCGAGTTCTGATGTCCTAAGATGGAGATCCTTCTATGACATGCAAGATAGTGCTTGGAAAGCTCATTATCAGGAGGTGTTCGACCACGGTATTCGTGAGGCTTTATGCTGTTTGGGTCGTGTTAAATACCTGTAAGCCACCTTGCAAGTGGTTTCCATCAAATTTTGGACTGTTATAGCAAGTGTAATTCTTTTGGTTGAAATTGTTCAGGAAGAACATGGAGGAGGATGAAGTTAACTCAGTGGCACAAATGTTAGGTGATCTTGTCACCTATCGTGCCTCAGGCACAGGGCACTTGGAGTTCTTGGCAGGTTTGTGGTTGCTTTTTTGTACATAATTCCTTCTATGTGCTAATGATAGAAGCAAAGTCTATTCCTTTCTCTTGTTGAGGTATCAGGTCATGATAAGGTGACATTTGTCGGCACAAACAGAGTTTATGGAGCTTGTGTTGGTGGGAAGTTGCCAAAGCAAAGGGAGTTGTCAAAATTGTTGTAAGGGAGAGCTTTGTGAAAGAAATTCAACCATCTGAAGGCTGCCCTTGTGGTACAAGTACTTCAGATGATGCTTGTGCTCAGAGAGGTTCAGAATATAATTCCTTGCCAGGGGACGATGATGATACTAGTCTTATCGAAGAGGATGGTGGCTTGTCGATTAACCGAATCTTAGACAGTGACTGAGGCGTTTGCAGATTGTTTCTGTTGTTTGTTTAGTTGTTTATGAGTCTAAAAAGTAGGGATTAGGGCATTTTGGGGCCATTAAGCTGCAGCTGCAGCTGATGATGCTTTTGTTGCTAAGGGACCTATGGCTTCCAGTCTTTTGCTCATTTTTAATTCCTTCTCTGTCCTTTATGTTGCTGTGTTCTGACCAAGTGTTACCCTGTGTTGGCCTTGCAGGGTCTAGTTGGGTGAGCAGGAGTTGCCTTTCCTACTCCAGCTTCCAGTGAATTCTGTTTCCTTGATTGAGTCCTCTATTTTCCGCTAGAGAGCTAGAGAATGGTGGCAAAATCTATTCCTTTAATCCTCTCAGTGGTGAGAGGGACATTTCAGACCGTTAATAGTCTAAGTAATAAGATGGCACTTCAGATGTTTTATTCTAGGTGTTAACATAAGTGGGTGAAGGAGTTGAGGGATCCTATCTTTCTGTCAATCATAAATTACGGGCGTAAAGATAGGGGATTGAGAGTGGATGGAACTTTCATAAAGCTAATTTGTTTAAGAGCATTCATTAAGGAGTACGTTCTTATTTTTCCTTTCGTTTCCTTTTACCACTTTTTACCAAGAGACTAAGATAGAGTCTTTTGATGCTTTTCCTAGGTCCATTTGGAACTCTAGGTATATGGTTTGGACATTTGTGTGTTTCATGTCCGGCTTCTTTAAGTACTGTGATATGTACAATACTATAATGGCCTTTGGACCTCAAGTCTTGTTTGGGTCCTATTTAATACATTGCTAATAGGCGACTTTAGGGTTAAGAAAAGAGAGACATTTTAGTACATTACTAATGGGGGTAGTGTGAAAAAAACAGGATAAGTGATGTTTAATGGATGGCCTGGAAAAATGTAGTGCTACTTCAAGTAATGAGTTGGAAGTGTTGTTGCTCATGTAAACAAAATGTAGGTGCGAGAAGATGAAACATGATTGGCTAAGGGCTTGTTCTCTCTAACTTATTTTCAGTTCAATTCAATTCAGTTCAGTTCTTTGGACAATACTTTTACTCTCACATATCACTGTTCATTTTAGTTCAATTCAGTTCAATTCAATTCAGTTCAGTTCAGATCAGTTCAGTTGTTTTATGCCGAAGAGAACAGGCCCTAAGAGAGGAATGTCTGAGCTTGCATTTTCTAAGGTTATTAAAGGGATAAAAAGAAGTTATATCTAGGATTTTTTGTTCAAAACACTCCTAAGTAAGGGCCTTGTTATAGAAAGTATAAACTACCCGCAACTCAAAAAATTAAGACGAACTTACTAACGCACCTTTGGTACTCGGCTCCAACTTCTCTTTGTTGCATGATGGATCTCAAACCTTGTTTGTCTGTCCGAATGATGAAATGGCGCCCTAGCAGATAGTGTTTCCATTTTTGAACGGCTAAGCACATAGCCATCACCTCTGCTTCGTACTCAGATTTAGCTGTGGCAAGTCCACCATGGCTTGCACTTTTTCCATATCCATTACTACTCCCTTACTCGAGAATTTATGTCCGAGATATGCTACCTCTTGGAGACCAATCTCACATTTCTTATAATTCACATAGAGCTGATGATTGGCTAAAGGGGTGACGTGTTCATGCTCACTGCTACAATAGACGAGTATGTCGTTAAAGAACTCCAATACGAACCTCCGTAAGAAGGGCAAAAATTCAGTCATGAAGGACTGAAATGTTGTAGGCGCGTTGGTTAATTCGAAGGGCATTACTAGGAACTCGTAATGTCCTTCGTGAGTTCAGGAACGACGTCTTATGTGCATCCTCCGGTTTCAACAAAATTTCGTGGTAACCCAATTTAAGTTCGAGTTTGGAAATCACCATGGAATTGTGTAACTCATCCAATAGTTCCTCAATCACCGGGTATTTATCCGCCACTTTTTCTTTGCTCAAAGGCTGATAATAAACATAAAAACGCCACGACCCATCCTTCTTACACACCAATGAAACCGGGGCTTGAGAATGAGCAATTCGAAGGTTGTATAATTCCTGCTTCAAGCATCTTTTTTATCAACTTTTCGATCTCATCCTTTGGGTATTGCGGGTAACGCTAAGGACGCTCTCCTACTAGTTTTACCCCTTGTCTAAGAAGAACTCCATGCTCATGACCTCTCGTGTGGTTGCCCCTTAGGCATGGCAAAACGCTCCACCAAACTGTTCCACTACGAGCTTCATAAAATCTGTTACTACTTATTTTCCGTATCTGCTGTGTCGACCCTTGCTCAAGGAGGATGCACCCCTTCCTTTCTTAAGGTGTGAATCATGGTGCTAGGGAACTTTTGGAACGGTTAAGAGATGGATCGCCTGGGAGCACCATATTCTCGGCTCCCCTTTAGAATTGCATAGTCTCCTGTGTCGACCCCCTCCATCTGGCTCATCTCAAGGAGGATGCCACCCCCTTCCTTTCTTCAGGTGCAAATCATGGCGTCGAGGGAAATTTCCAATTTTGTCACCACATTCCCAAGAATTATTACCTCCGAGTTACCCAATTTCAAGGGAAGAATATCCTCTTGCTGTATACCCACGCAATCGAATTTCCACCTGGACCCATTCCCCCTGCACCCATTCCTCATTTCCTAAGGGAACTCCGAAACTTTTGGAGTGTGTGACTTCAGCCCCATTCCATAGTTTTTCCATAGTAGCAGGGGAAACAAAATGATCCGTTGTTCTCGATTCAATCATCATCACCATTTCCGCTCCACTAATCCTCCCAAACAACTTCATATGGATCCCATTGAAAATGAAAAAAAATATATGAATTCCTATAAACTATACTTGCATGAAATAGTCAAGTTTGATAGATTGAGCAAGAGAAAGGAATAGAAAAAAAGAATGGAGTTTTACACTATATTATAGAAATAGGAAAGGTGAGACCGTGAGATGGTGGTTTAAATTCTTCCCTCGAAGCAAAGATCATTTTCTTAGCCTATCGAGCAGCGAAGGTTCCCCAGTCTTCTTTAATCTTTCTCTCTACTTGATACTTGCCACTTCGCCAGAATTCAGGGCTTATGGGTAGGGCTATATAAATCTTGAGTTCTTTGCCAAAATCAAACCCTCCAGTGGCTTGGGTCCTCAGCTTTACTGATTCTCTCCCTTGCATAGTGCACACCATGTTCTGGAACGTCTGAAACTTGATTATGATACTCGTGCTTTCCTGTTCTAGTTATATAGTCTTGTCTGAACGAGTTAAGTGGCGGATGTGTTAGTTCATGGACCAAAATCCGCTATGTTCTGCTAACGCTGATCCTCAGTCCTCACCATTTGAGATATTACACTATTTCCCTTCTCCTGATGCTCTGAATTCTGTCCGTTGCAGGTCTGGCTCTTCTGCAGATGCATAACCAGTATCCTAAGTTAGATGCCAATTCAGTTGATGCTCCTGAAGATAAGATTGAAGAGGCAGCTGCATTTTATCCCTTTGCAGAAGCTGCTTACACAGTCTGTGATATTTTTTTTTTTTTTTATGTTTTACTGTTTTCTCTTTTTCAGTGAACCCAAATTTTGCCTATATCCTATGCAGGGTCCATTACTGGATGTTGGTAGAAATCCTATCTTATTTCCATGTGCATGGCTGTATAGGCAAGGAGTTTTTACAGCATGGAGTCGTAACAGGTCTTAATCTACCGGGTACCTTGCTTGAGGCAAATGTTCTTTGTCTGCTTCAGTATCATGCTTTGAGATATGCAAGCAGTGACACTTTGAACTCTTTGCTTCAAACTCTTTGTCTTTAAATTGCGCGGCTCCGGACATATATGTCATTAATAATGGGTTCTTTCTCAAAATATAGGCGGCCTGTGCTACAGGGTGATAATTGGTGGAGAGGCCATGCAGCAGCCTTTCTTAATTATGTTAATTTATCGCAGGAGTCTCTTCGACGTGGTCGTGTGAACCAGGTCAGTTCAACATGTTTTCATGCCTTGGAACCTTTTTAATAATTGGGAAGATTTTCATCAAGGTGGATGAGGTTTGATGGATTTTCAGCAAGATATCCTCAACTTTGACTATATACTTTAAGATAGCTTCAGGAGTTCTCTTATTTGATCGATGACAAGTCTGTCTCTTGACGAGTCTGTCTCTGATACCATACATAATTTTCTTTAATAAATATACCATTGTGATTTTCTCAAAGGGTGAGAACATCAACTATGAGGTCAAGAGCTATGCATTCCATGCTTATGAGGTCTACAATCGTGGTATTGCAATGAACACACACAGAACTGCAGCATACCCTAGTGAAAAAAGTTATTACATTATTGTACTTTGAGGAAGGAGGTAAATACTGAGAGCGGAGAGAAGGAAAAATTGATTTGGCCTAAGGGGATGGGTGTTACTAATATTGCATATTAAGTAGTTAGTAGAAGTACCTGTTAAAAAAAAAAAAAGTAGCCAGTAGAAGTAAATTGAGGAAGAAGAATGTAAGGTAGTCAGAATAGAGAGAATGAGAAATGCTACAAGTTGAGTAGAGTAGGGAAGATATAAAGTTACTTAGTTACTCTAAATTCAAGGATCTGCTCAGCTTTTGGCGTGAAATGGTAGCTTAACTAGGACATTTTCCTCCATTATCATCTCCAAAGTTGAATTTAAGCTTCAGTGTGGTTTCTTAGTGGAAAAATCCTTGGATGTCAAGATTGTCAACTGTTGCTTTTACTTGTATAGAAGGATCATGTACAACATTTTAAGATTTGTCAAAAAAGAAAAAAACATTTGAAGTGGCTGAGGCTCTTGAGTGTTAGTTGTTTCCTTTTAGGGTTTTCAGACTTGCCCGGTTAAAGGTGTAGCCATGAGCACCTGAAGTGGATGGTTAAGGATATATAGGCCAATAATTTTGCATTTGTTTCTTCTTCTCTGCCTCTCTTTTCCAGATTTCAGATTCCTGTTTTTGCTAATGGAAAGTTTTCAGGATTTGAGACTGGTGTATCTTGGAGCAGAATTTGAGTTATGACATGTGCTGTATCTAGACCTGGGCATGGGCCAAGCCTGGTCACGGGCTTGGCCCGCGGGCTTTGGGCCCCGCAGGGTTGGACTGGGCTGAAGTTTTTAGATTTTTTCCACGGCCCGGCCCAGGCCCACAGACCTAGGGCCGGGCTCGGGCCTCCCGCGGGACTGACCCGTGTTTTATGTTGTTTTTGGTAATTTTAGACTAAAAAACAAAAAAAGGGGCGTGCAGGGATGGACCGGAAATGAAATTTCTTGACCGTGGTAGGCCCACGACCCACGTAGCGGACACCGAGCCGGGCCTTGAGCGGGCTCATGCCAGGACGGCCCGCGTGCTAGACCGGCCCATCCCCACGGCCCCACCTCTAGCTGTATCCAAAGGCTGCATGTAATGTATGCCACGGATGTGGGACACCAAGGGAAGAGGCAGAGGAGCATGGATATGACTTAAAGTATATATGTTCTCGATAACCCGGAATTCTTGTGCAGGGGAATTGTCTCGACAAGTCTGGGTTTACATATTAAGCAACAAGCATGTGCCACTATGCCCAATGATAAATCTAATAATAATGGCCCAAAACAGTTCTTGCCCGAATAGTTAAGCTGTCCATTTAATCACACGAGTCTATAAAAATTAAAACCATCTTTTTACCTAGTAGTTTTGCACCTGTGTTCGGCTTCATGATCGACTTACAATGAGAGGCTTGATGGGAGTCTCTTTTTTGTTTTTGGTTAAAAGGAGCGTTTTTCTGTTACAGAGCTCTGTGGCGCATTTGGGTCATTGTGGGTACCAGTCAATTTCTTTCTCTAGCTTGATTTTTCCGAAGACTTGTTTCTCTGATTCTGTGTCAGTAGCACACTTTTTCATAATGTCCCTTATTTGATTTAAACATGTGATTTTTTCTATTAGGGAAGTACAGAAAAAAGGAAAAGAAAGAACCTAGTATGATTGCTGGCTTAATTTGTGGCATATGTCTTCATCAGAAAGGAACCTAAAAGTCTATGATTTTATCATGGTAGTTGTCATACAATAGTATCTTGTAGAACAGTTAAGTATTTACAGGACCTGTATCTTGGTGTACTACATGTTTGCTGTTGAATTAGTTCTACATGTGGCGCTGTCTGCTTAAATCCTATCATTTATCACAGAATACTAGTTGCTTACTCTCATTCAACACACTGTGAACCTGCTTCCACTGCCTAAGTACTGAACATGGTCCACCACTGCGGTCTTGTACTGTCTTGATTCCTAAATTTCTTGAGCTATGTTACATTAAACATTAAAGAAGGGTGTTATAAACCCAAAGAGGAATAGTCATTAGTTTTATTCGTTTATTCATTTTTCTTTGTTCCGAGTTCTCATTTTTTAACACTTGATATATCTCTTCTTTCTATATGTTTATCCTTTCTAGAGAAAATTCAGCAATACACATACAATTTTAAAACTTGAAAAGCTATTTTATATGAAGAATATGTCAATTGCACTGAGTTTCAAATAGTGTTTTCTCGAACTTTTTTCCTTTAGGAAGAAACTCAGTTTCATTTGAGAACTTAGATTGTAGATTTCCTGCTAATATCATGTTAATCCTAAGCATCAAACTATTTTGTCATTTTTCATCTCATATCCTTTTCAAGTGAATTACCATTAAAAGGAGTTTCGGTGCTAAATCATTGATGCCTCAAGCTCTCAATCATTATGGGCAGCATTTACTTCTAAGAACAATAAAACATTTACTCCATCTTTCTGATATATACTTGTTTATAATTTCTCTTCTGCTTTTGTGCCAGTACGTGGTTTCTCCAATGCTGTTCCAAATTGTTGATGCCTTAAGCTCTCAATAATTATGGGGAGTACTTCTACCAAGGCATGTAGTTGATGCACTTCCTAAATCGTTTTTTTTTTAAAGTATGAGAATCATATTGAGATGGCGAATAGAATTCAAATCATGCCAATGGCATTAAGGAGCCTAAATTCATGTAGGCAAGATCAGACGGGATTAAACTGATGAGGCTAGCAAGTCCTGTTTGGTGTGTCAATTTACTGGTCTATAGAAGATGGAAGTACTAGAATTATAAGCTTCAGCTGCCAGTATCATTATCGAGTTAATATAGGTTATCTGGTCACAAGAGGGAAGCTATATTGGGACCTTTTATTTCTCGATGCAGAGATGGACACATGGTCAACCAGGATTTACCGAACATGCTTGGTGTGGTTAGCCAGTTGAAAGAATCTTCTGATCAATCTAGAGATCGTTTGGATTCCATTAGTTGACACTGCTTCACACCCAAAAAGAAGCGAGCGGTGTATGAGTTAGCTGTTTTCTTTACCATACAGTGTTTGTAGTCTTATCTCTGAAGAGCTGGCGTTTGGTGCTATAGTCTGGATTTTATGACTTCGGATTTAGGATCTTGCAGAATCCTTGAAAACTTTGGGAACTAAGAAGTAAGAACTAGTGAAAACAGCTTATGCCAATGTCCTGTGACTGCTGTTCTGTTTCAAAATCTTGTTTTTGTTATTAACCTTTGTTAACTGTTACATTATTTCTTATCATGTACTTTTAAGGTTTGCCTTATAAATATGTTCTCTCATGTTCTTATATCATTTCACTTCTTGTGCATCTGTAAACTGTAATTTATGCTTCCACTTCAATAACATGAGCGTCATTGACATATACGTGTGAGGGTGCTTTTTGCTATGTATTATAAATGAGATATTTCTGATTTATGCAGGGTAAGTGCCAGGCTGCATACTTCATTGTGGTTTTGCATGATATAAGGTCTGTAGTTATTGCAGTACGAGGTACTGAGACACCTGAAGATCTTATTACTGACGGACTATGCAGGGAGACTTTTCTCACAATGGAAGACTTAGATGGATTGATAAGGCAAGTATCTTATTGTTCCTTATTGCACCTTTCCTTTCAGTTAAAGCTTGGATAAAGTATGAGGAAAATAAAGCATGCGAAAAGTAACTGAGCATAAACCTCCATTGTGCTCCATATCACGGTAAAAAAAATAAAAACATGAAATAGTTATCAGGGAATTACTTTAGGTTTTAAATGAGATGGTTTCGGGATATGTGGGTTTCGAAGTGGAATATGGATCTTAAATCTTAATATATTACTGAAATGACATTTTGAGAGGGAGGGATTTTTGACATATACTTTATTTAGGAAGCATCATTCCTTAAGACATTTTGTTTAGAGGAGTGTGAGTGAAACAATGAAAGTGAAGTGGGCGAAGAAAGGAGATACTAACTCTAACCACTTCTAAGGTTGTTAGTGCGAGGAGGAGTTCTATTAAGGAGTAAACACTTAGCAGCAGTAGTCGGAGATGCAGTTTGGTCAGAAAAGCAGTATTAATTGATATGGTGATACAGGGATCATGGATGGGGTTTTTATTCTCGTGTCACGATTTGGTTTCAAAGTCTATTTAGGTGTTTTCAATAATTTTATCAATAGATTGTTACTCAAGGACTATAATGAATCATAAATACCTTTAAATATACATTATAATAATATACTTCCTTTGTTTTATTTAGTGGACTCATTTTCTTTTTGCGCACATATTAAGGACACGAGAGAGAAATACAAATTAAGTGGGTAAAGTATAGGAAAATCAAATGACCCACCTATCAAAAGTGTCCCTTTCCCTTCAAAAAGTGGTTAAAAAAGGAAATAGATCAAATGATAATAAATTTCCTAAAAAGGAAAATGAGTCGACTAAAAAAAATTGGAGGTAGTATTTCATAATCAAAGCGCGTCGCTTCACCTTAAATGATAAGATTCAGGTCTATTAAGTTCTTATTAGTTCAAGTAAGTTAGATTATTCCTAACACCTCATATATAAAGTGCAATAAACTTAGGTAAGTTTAGATACTTTCAGGTTAAGTTAAGTTAAGTTCATATAAGTTGAGGAGTATTGCGGTGAAGAGTACGTATCCTTTGTCCTTGACTTATCCAATATGTAATTTAGTATCTTGTTACTAAGATATGAAGAAAAATAATAATATAACGACAGATATAATGAGCATAGTTCGAAAATGCGGTTTCGGTCACGATTGCGGTAACGGTCACGGTGATGTGGAAACGGGGATGATGCGGTTGTCGTACCGCCAAATATCGGCTTAGACCATGAGATATCTCTAGAATTGGCTAAAATGCTTTTTTTTTACACCTTTACGATGAGAGTAATATCGTTATAACACGGGTGATAGGATACGATGCGGCGTTGTTTTGACACCATGATAATGAGAGACACAAAAATTGATTATAATTCAGCTTCTTATAGACGGAAAAAATTGGTTATTGTGAACATCACCAACGACCACAAGAGATTTCTCAACAATCGCTCCTAGTCACATAGTGAGACCCACAATCACTTCAATATATGTAATGCAACATAAAGAGTTAAAGCAATATTGATCACGCCATTATTTGTGCCTCTTTGAGTTCCTTAACTTCAACTTCATCGTGCTTCATAGTTAGGGCGATCATGGTGCCTTAATCAAATTCTTGTTTAGGTTAGAACTAGGTTCCTTGTGCTCCAATTACTTTCGCAATTAAATGCTGATATAAGGTGACTTAATGCTTGCAAGTGCAAGACATTGAAGTGGGGGCCACTATCACCATAAATCTAGCATTATGTGCCTACATGAACCCGTCATATGGATTTGTTTGTGTGACTTTTACTTATCATATTATTACTGATAACTTTTGGCACGTTTATTTCCTCGACAACAAATTTTGTAACTCCGCTTGGTACTATATAATTTTGATGAGCTTTATGACATGACTTTCCATTAGTTTTCCATCATATCCTCTTTCTTAGCTAACCCATCATGGTAACCACTCCATTGCATCATGGCAGCCACCCCTAGGCCTATTTCCTTTTTTTCTTCCTTGCCTGAATCTTTAAAAGACTCGCCATCTCCTTTGAAGTCCTCAAATTTCGCATTCTATCGACATTCAAGTTTGATATTTGTTTTCTCGTGTCACTTGTCTGAAGCTCTTTGCTTATTCAAGGTGTTGCTTTAATCATGTAGTTTTGTTTTGTTCGATGCATCTTGAAAGTGTTAATCAACTTTTTGTATGTCCAACATTATTGTTCTTTCCCATCATTCGCAAATGTGCTTTAACCATCCTTTGTCGTTTGAATTTGAAATTCGACATGGCATAAACTTTTATCATCAGCACAACTATGTCCTTTTATGTTTGTCTTTTCTTTCTTTTTTTTAAAAATTATTTTTAGTTTACTTTTATTATCACTTCAACTGGTGAAAACGCATCTCTCTTTTGTAAGAATGGGAGTTGAAGCATAAATATTAGCTTTCTTATACCATTAAGGAACTTTGCTTTCTTTCATATGATTTTGGGATCTTTATCTTTAGAACTTTGCTTAACTATAGAAAAGGGGGAGAGGCTTATTGGGGTTGTTATCTTGGTGGAAAGGTGGTGGCTGCCATAGTGTATTGATTAGGAAGATGCTGAGCGAAGGGAGAATTTCGCGGAAGAGTTCGAGTATCTTAATGTAAAGTTGGTTAACGTAAGGGAGTTAGCACATGATTTTTTGTTCTTTTTGATCTATCAAATGTAATCTCCAGAGTGGAAGGTTACGATTTAGATTTTTCCAACAATCATGTGATTACATAGTTGAGTCTCTGACTTGGTGGTATGCGCCAACACCTAAGTCTCACTTCAATCTTGAGTTTACAAGTCTTTTTAACGTTTTTTGGATCTTTTGATCACTTGCATTATTGTGCACCCAATTTATGACTTGTTATGACTAAGTCCTCCGACATGCTCGTGCCCCCTTTCCGTACCCCCATTCTTTGCTACCATTGGCGTCTAGGAGCCACCTAAGGGTCGTTGAAGGATACCCCATCCTCCTTTATCCCAAGTTCTGGAGGAGTCTTATTGTACATACTAGTCCTCTTCAATGGTTGCAAATTGGTTGATTGAGGCTAGCAGGAGTGGTTAGAGGGTGGGAGGGAAAATCTAGTTATAAGAATAAGTAGTAGTATTTAAAAGGTTTGTGCAAGATTTGTATGTGGGTGCCAATTTTTTTGTGCATGGTTTGTATGTGGGTGCCAAGACTGAAGAATACAGGAGCATCATGTGGATTTTGGGAAATAGCTGTCTACCAAATAAAAAAAAATTAGATATAGGGGGACCATAGGACTTCGCAACCATAATTTTTTTACTCTGTCCTAAAGATGTTGCCACATATTCCTTTTCTGGATGTCTGAATTAGTTGCTATATACTTGCCCCGTAACAAAATATATATGTTACACTTTCTAAATATGGCTGTAACAAGATAAATGTTACACTTCCTTTTTAGGCAACAATCTCTCTCTATCTCTCTTCTATCACATGGGTCCCCTTTTTTCTCTCTCTATCTCTCTCTTCAAAAAATTGCTGTGTTTTTGAAAGTGTAACATCTACTTTGTTACGGAGGAGGTTCCTTTTTTTGGCAAGCGTTTTCTCTCCACTCTTTATTTTAAGTTTGACGCCATATCCAGTCATTATTTCCTCTAATTTTTCATTTCCCAAGACTGTGCTAAAATCTAATGTAGCAATAGTTTTGGGACAGAGGGAGTATAAAGTTATCATGTCTCATTACTGTGGATGCCATTGGATCTTTGCTAATACATTATTATAGTAATATGAAAATGTGGATACTCACTGTGCTGTTAGTGTTTTCTTGCTTACAGTGGCTTGCATATTGATCCTATCACGAGACAAGCTGTTCTTTCGTCGTTCCCTCATTATGGACACTCGGGAATAGTTGAATCTGCTAGAGAACTTTATCACCATATTGAAGGGGCCTTCTCAGGTATTTCCTGTAATCGGTACAATACTCTAGTCCGCCATTTATACTTTATCTCATGTTTCGTTCTTTCAGTCCCTACTTCTTAACACTCAATGTGATAAATAACCCCATTTTTCTAGTGCCTAATGAATTGTAATCTGTTTGTGGCCCATGGTTGAAGTTTTTAATTAGAACTAGGTAACGTCCGAGCCCTTCGGTTTTTATATCAATCGGAAATATGAATCTGAGCTATAATTAAATTATTTAACAAATTGGCACTAATTTTATAAAGTCTCCAAAATTTCCACCCCCATTGATCTAAGTTCAACTATTGTGCAGCTCTCGTGTCAATAACCTATTCTTTTAAATATGAAGGACAAACCGTTTTGTGCTGATGGCGTGTAGAATAGTAATTGTAGAAATTGCCTCACATGATCTATACCAATTACAACAAAATCATTTCCTTGCCATTCTACATCAAATTTCGACCTGGTGTAGAGCGAAGACATGGTGCTTAATAAAAGCTAAGAGGTGGTCAAATTGTGAATCACTTGGTAGGTGAAGAAGCGAAGAACAAAACTATCAAAATTTGACCTAAAGAGGATAAAACACGACATTCATGTATTGACAAATAAGTGGAGTCTAAAATTCTTGTGTATATTGCATGATATTATATTGACTATTTATGCCTATTTGCGGATGGCTTCTAGCGATTACTGATTAGCGTGCTAGAAAAAGCTTACATGGTTGACATTGTTTGTGTTTCCTAAAGTACAAGTAAATTCCATAGAGAGCGGTGTTGATAAACAACAGTATCTTAGCTTTGTTTGAATTCTAGTTTGGGCATATCGTATAATTGTTTTTCTCAAACTAATTTAACTGTTGAAGGTGCTAGTGGAGCTGCTGCATTTGAATCTGGTGGTTTTCTTTCGTCACTTCTGGGAGCAGGATGTGAATGTGATGGTTATGCAGTTCGGATTGTGGGGCATTCCCTTGGAGGTGCTATTGCGGCACTGCTTGGGATTAGGGTAACATGCTAAACTTTTAGGGTCTGTTCGGTTATGACTGTTAGTTTTCAGTCTTTTGGGTTTCAGATTTACAAAGTCATATGATGTAGACTATATAATGATTAAAGAACTTGTTAATAAAAAATACTGACCATGTTTATCTGGAAAACACAACAGAAAGCTAGGAACTACGGGCTTGTTCGGTGGGTTGCAGTTTTTAGTTTTGGATTTTCATAGAACTACAATTCTTGAAAATATATACTTCCTCCGTTCTAAAAGAAATGTAACACCTCTCTACTTTATGTGAGAGCTTTTTGAGAGAAGTGTTACATCTACTTTGGAACGGAGGAAGTATTAGTATTTTTTTTTTCTCTTACTACAATTTTTGACAACACACATTGCTTAGGGTCAGAAGTGACCTCCCAGGGCTTTTATCGTTATCACAGCCTACTTTGTACTATCCTCCAAGGGGGGGTGGGGGATCGAATAAAAATAATGTAGCAGGTGATATTTTCCTTAGACTCTGCGACGTGTAAAACATGGGATGTGAATATATATGGTAAACTACTTTTTCTTACACCTTTCTCTCTTCCTTTCCATTTGTTTTCTTCAGCATTGAATCTACATGGTACCAAAAATGTTCATTAATCCAATGGGACTTGAGGATTTTACATCAGGTGATAGAGTGATAACTGAGGGGATTGTCGAAGTAGCAGCTAAGCATTTCCAAGAAGAGGCACATTGACTATTATAATGACAGCTTCTGCTGGCACTAATGAACGCCAAGTCGCCAATCACACGGGTGATGGCATGGTTGTGGCAATGCAAAGGAGCGTGCTGTCAGGTGGCAAATTTTTCAGCAGCGGGCTTGAAAAATGAGGCATGAGTGAGATGAAAGATGGAGTGGTGACAGGATCTTTAGGGACTTTGGGCTTCTGTTTCAGGACTATCATAAAACTTATGGATATTAAGAGACTTGAGCTGCTGAGATTATATTTTTTCCTGGTGACACAGATGGTCCTAATGTCGACCTATGCTAGCAGTCATGGAAGACTGAAAATAGTATAAGGGTTGAGGAATTAGAGAAAGGGAGAGGACAAAGATGGCTGACGGATTTATACACAAAGATGGCTGACGGATGTTTTATAAATCGAGGGTATATAATCACTTTTAGTTGTTTTGATTTCTCCGCTTCTAAGCTGAAGGCAAACTGTTTTATCAAACAGAACGACGAATAAGTTTGGTTTGCATATCCCAAGAAATCAGCGAAAAACTGAAAACGTAATACAATGCCAAATGGCTCGTACTTTATCTAGCTTCCATATTTCAGTTTCTAAATTTAAAAAAAAAAAACTGAAAGAAAAACCGAAAATGACAAGGAACTGGCCCAGAATCTGGTTTTGCCGTTTATTTGTTGAACATTTGAGTATTCTCCATGTCTATAAAAATCTGTTTCTGTGCGTATCACTTCAATTTTAGAGGAGACTAAGGAAAATTTGGTTTCTATCATTGAAGTGTTAACCTTTCGAATTATAGGAAAAGATTAACTGCTGATAGATAACTTCCGGTATTGATATATATCAACTTTGCGGTGACTTTATCACCGTCCAGTTATTTCTTGAAACCAAAGATCTTAGTTATGTTAATAACTCAAAGACCACTCTGGAATTATAAAAGACACTTTCAGTCTCCACCTGAAACATAGGAAATGGAAGTTTTTCACTCTTTCCCTAGCTAATGCGGGTGAAGATGAAGGAGACAGGTGTTGCTGCTGCCAACTGACTCCTAGCTTAGATAAATAACTTCTTGCCGCTCACTGGAAAATGAATTTAGTAGTATATGACTAGTTTCCAAGAACAGTGCCCCTGTTTTTCCATCAAAGTTTACATTTTGTGTGGAGAGAAATTTACTGTATCTCTTGCATCTTTGAAATGAGCGCAGCTGTATGGCCAATTCTCCGACTTGCGTGTCTATGCATATGGACCTCTTCCATGCGTGGATTCAGTTATTGCAGATGCATGCTCAGGCTTCATTACAAGGTGAGTTTTTTATCAAAAGTTAGGGGGGGTTAAGTAAGGAATATTCGATGGCTTGATGTTTCTCTCTTTTGTAATTAAATTATTCTGTGCATACGACTCTGTATTCATTATTGTCAATTTAAAGAAAGAGAGATGGATTAATAGATATTCTTGTTACTCATGCAGCATTGTACATGACAGTGAATTTTCATCATTTCTTTCTGTCAACTCAATCTTAAGGCTAAGAGCTGCTGCATTAACAACATTTTCACAAGGCAGCACAACTGATAAAGCCATGATTTCCAAGTTGGCACAGCTTTTTCTTAATGTGAGCAAGTATGAGAGTGGGACGGCGTTGACACCCATTCCAGCTGCAGCTATTGCTGGTGATGCAACTCAAAGCTATATGACTGATAAAGTCTATGGAAATCAGTCGAAAACAATTTCTGAAGGTAATGTTCTTCACCCTTTGTTACTAAGTACTTGCTGCCACCCAGCTCATTTGTGTAGTTTTCTAATGATAGGAAACATGGACCTTGGTAACTATGCTGTCCTGCATAATGAATCTCGTATCAATGAAATTTGCAAAAGCATGGCAAAAGATTTGCTGGAAGATGTTACAGATTCTTTTCTTCCTGATGAAAATCATGTAGATGATCCAGTCTCTCGGTTTTTGGAAGCAGTGCCATCATCTGTCACCAGATCGACTGGTGATCCACCAGAAATCTATCTTCCAGGCCTTGTTATACACTTAATTCGAAGACAGAGGGGTATTAGTTTCCCTCTTTGGAAAGGTTGGGGACCTCAAGAAAGAGAACCACCATACAAGGCAATTATAGCTAATCGAGAAAATTTCAAGGAGATACTCGTTTCACCCTATATGTTCCTCGATCATCTTCCCTGGCGGTGAGCATAAAAAAATTGTTTCTCTTATATATTTTCTATTAAAAAAAATCAGCTTATGACAGAATTCTTCATTATAACTTCTTTCCTAACATTGTTATAAATATTTTTCAGATGTCAATATGCTTTGCAGAGAGTGTGGGAATCTCGGAAAATGAAGATGAACCATGATGGGTTGCAATCGGTTTGAGCTTAGATTAGATGTCAATATACTTTTGCAGACAGTCTGGGAATCTCGGAAAATGAAGATTAATTATGTCTGAGTTGCAAATGGTTTGATCTCAGTTAATGAGCCTAGCTAGCTCACAAACTACTCGAGCTCGGCTCGAAATTTTCTAGAATCGAGCATCGCAAAGTTCGATTCGAAAAGTTCGTTAGGAGACTCGAAATATGTTTTAGCTATATTATTTTCCATATTATAGAAATTAAATGAACTCTTTTATTTAAATGTTGCACAATACTTGTGAAAAAACTCAAACTAAGTAGTCTAAACCTATAAAATATGTAATATAATTTTTTAACTTAAGTTCAGTTTTAAGGTAAATTGAACTACAAAATTTAAGCTCGAAAAAGCTTGATACTTCGCCCAAGTTTGAGTATATTCAACTTTGTTCGACTCACGGTCTTCGTTTTGCCAAGGACAGTGTTTTTTCGCCACATTGGCCTTCCTGACACGAGCGGAGGCATGTTTGTTAACTTTGAAGTGGGCAACGTCTGCAACTTCCTCTCTTGTTAGTATTCACACAGACTCCCAAAGTCTAGTCTAGAAGCTGACATCCCTTCGCACGTCGGATATACATTGCCAGATCTTTATATTGTTGTCGAGTAACAAAGGTAAGTAGGCAAGACATTGCCTCAGCACATGATTTAGCTAAGTTATGTCAGCCATTTTGTAACTAGTTTGTACGCTTTCTCGTTGTAAAAAAAAAAGTGAGTTGTAATGTGAGTGGTGTCGTAGGGTTAAGTTTAAGTGTCCAGCAAACATTGACTACTTCCAATTCGTTGTTGCGGAGTCTTTCACGAACTTCTCGCCTAGAATTATGAATGCTGGAACTTTCTGCACTATTCAAGCTCTCTTTGCAATCCTACATTGTGGCAAGGTAAATTCCCGTCATCTTGACTTGAAAATGGGGATTTGCCTTTTCTCCGTTTTATAAAGTAATGTACTAATCGTATATAATTTACACCTTTCTTTTGTAGTAAAAGAAAGGTGTAAATTATAAAGGATAAATACCTTCTTAAGTCACTATATGTGTAATACTCCGTATTTTTGGAGTTATTCCTTATAAATAAGAAAATATAAAGAATAGAATCGAAAAGTATTTTAGTATTATGTACAAAAAAAATAATAAAATAATAATAATACAGTTTGAGTACGCTAACAACTATAACATAAGTATATTATAGTTCAGTTTCTTTTAATTTCGGAATAAATAAAATTAACCAAGCCTTACTAGACTTAGGATGGCACACTATAAATAAGAAAGGAGAGAAAAAAACAGAATAAAATAATCAAAAACCCTAATTCTCTCTCCCTCTCAGCCGTCTCTCTCTGTTTCTCTCTCCCAGCCGCTCCCTCTCTCCCCTCTCTTCTTTTACCTCGCCGTTTTCTCTCTCCTATCTCCTCCTCCCTCGCCATTTTCTCTCTCTGAATCTCGTCCTCTTCTACGGGAGGTCGGATTGTCGTGCGAGAGGGTTGGGCGAGCAAGCGGCAAGTGCTCAAGTGTTGTGTGTGCGGTGTTCGAGACTAGTCAGCGGATCGAGCGTAGGCGTCGAGGGCTAGGCGCGAGGTTGTGCGAGGGTGGTGCGAGCGAAGGTGTCGAGGCGGTTGGGCTGTGCGAGCGAAGGTGTCGAGGCAGTTGGGCGGTGCGAAGTCGCGCGTTGTGCGACGAAAGTTCGAGGATTTGTGCGAGCGATCCGTGCGACGAGGTTTGGGGGGTGCGAAGTCGCGCTTGCGAACCAAGGAGGGGCTCGAGTGTGGTGCAAGAAGGCGAGGGCGAGACCTCGAGTGTGGCTGTGTGGCGAGCGAGAGCCTTGTGCATCACTGCCGGAATCACATCGCCGGTGATTATCCCCGGCGAGTCTAGCGATATAAAAACATAATACGTATAATATGATATTATGTTAGTTTTAGTATTGTATAATCTGTTTTCTATTGTATTAAGTTGTAGATTAATTAGTTAATTAATTTTTAATTAGATTAAATTATTAATTGACTAAGTTTGTAAAATTAATTTAAGTTGTAAGTCTGATTTAGGGTTTTGTAAGTAAGGTGTAAAGTTAAGAAATTAGATTGTTTTTGATTAGTTGGAATGTTATAATGGCCTCGCTATTCAAATATGATTTTAGTAGTATTGGACACAAGGATAAATGGAGTTGGTAAATGTATTATGTTATTAAGTTAACTAAAATCAGCTTTGCTCACTGTTATTGTCTCTTAAAAGACGCTAAGTTGAATAGAGTTCTGAAAAAAAGGAAAGTTAATAAACAACGAGATTAGTTACTGTTTATGCTTCGAAATACTAAGTTGATATAGTTAGGCACGTGTTATATGATAATAATATCAAGGACATAGCACTGAAGTACTTCTTTACTCGTTTAGGTCCCAATTTCATAAGCGGAATATTTGATTAGGCGGTGAAAATTCTTCATTACAGGGTACATACGCGTACCAGTTCAGTTGCAAGTACTAGTATCATGTTAGGTTGTGATTTATTCTATGGGAACCTAGAATCATGATAGGGAACGATTGTGATTGCTAAGATTATTTGGTAACATGGTTGTGATTGGAAATCGATATGTAGCATTGTAATGCGTAATTATATCGTATCATGATCATGAGTATTGGATTTGTATTATTTGATCTATAGTGTAACACAGATGTTACAAGAAGTAAAGATTTGAGAATTGTATCTAAGAAAGAATATTAAATGATTCTATGTTTAATGTGGTATGAATGGACAATACTAAGAATGGACTTTGGTAATAAACTTGTAGTCGGACTCCGTACAAGTGATCAACAATGGGGGGAGTGTGGGAATTGTTCTACACTCCTACACAAGCCTACTGTGACGGCGGTAGTGTCCTTATAAATTTTGATAACTCAGGTAGGCGGAAGGCTCCGTACGATCTTGGGGGTATGCATACAAGGTGATGGATGTGAGACGGAGCATCCGTTTTTGCATTTCATCTAATAGACCAAGCTGTCTATTAAGGATTAAGTAGCCCGTATGATTCTAGTAAGATGACGGTGCCTGTTCCACTAGTGGAAAAATAAGGAAGGGCTGCGCTAAAAAGGCCCCTAGGACTGCGTATTTTGATAGCAGCCCTTTCCATAGCAGCCCTTCACTTTTTAAGGTAGGGCTGCGCTTTTAAAACGCAGCCCTTCACAACGAAGGGCTGCGCTTTTTACCTAAAAATGTAGCCCTTCTACAAGTAAAGGGCTGCGCTTTTTACCTAAAAACGCAGCCCTTCTACCAGTGAAGGGCTGCATTTTTAGGTAAAAAGCGCAGCCCTTTTAGACCAAAAAAAAAAAAATTGAAATAATATAGTTTGATAAAGCAGCAGCAACAACCAAAGGCGTGTAAATGCAAATCCAGAATTGAAATTAAAATTTAGATTTTTATTGATTCTGATGAATATCATACAACCAAAATAATGTAATATACAACTGAAATTAAATAACAGATATAACAAAACAATGATTATTCCAGAAATCTTAGTGCTGAAATGAAAAAAAAAAACGAACGGAAATAGAAAAAAAAAGGAACGAAAATAAAAACAGAAGTTAACAAAAATGAACGAAAAATGAAAAAAATAACCCCAAAATTATAGATCTGAAAATGAACTAATCTGAACAAATCTGAA